>NC_139596.1:17016685-17101685 GCF_946808225.1 Silurus aristotelis | reverse complement strand
CGCCGGGGATTTCCAGCGCCAGAGATGTTCAACTCGTCTCCATCGGCTTCCACGCTCTTCTTCTCCGCGGCTCGGGATCATGACGTCGCCGGCGGTTCCTCGCGCACGTTCCGCGGCGGGGGAGTCGGGATCGGGGTCGGGGTCGGTGTCGGGGTTGGAGTCGGGGACGAGGGCAACGGGTCGTGCGCCGAGCGGCCGCTCGAGTTCGCGCCGGCGGAGAAGGTGGCCGTGGGTCTGGCGCTGGCCGCGGTCACGGCAGTGACGGTGATCGGGAACGCGCTCGTGGTGGTGGCCGTGTGCGTGGTGAAGAAGCTCCGGCAGCCCTCCAACTACCTGCTCGTGTCGCTCGCCGCCGCCGACCTGTCCGTCGCGCTCGGGGTCATGCCCTTCGCCATCGCCACCGACCTCACCGGCGGCAAATGGCTGTTCGGAGAAGCGTTCTGCAACGTCTTCATCGGGATGGACGTCATGTGCTGCACGGCGTCCATCATGACCTTATGCGTCATCAGCGTGGACAGGTGAGTTTCACAATTCTTCTTCTCCTTCCAGAAGAGAAGTACTAGGACACGTGATCTCTTCCTCAAACTATTACAAAGTTATTCAGATGTTTTAGGATGCAACAGCATGAAATTTTTTCCCTTTCCTTCACATGGGTAAAGATCTCCTGCTGTAGAGCTCTAAACCTCAACCTTATGTTTGGGAATGTAAACGCTGACTGCACCCCAGGCCTCCTCACCTTCTCACCTACATCACTACCTGACTTTACTAACACCCTTGTGGTTGAATGAATCTCCACGAATCTCCACAACATCTAGGGGAACATCTATCCAGAATGGAGGTTATTAATAAGAACAGATGGAGACAATGTGGAATGAGATGTTTAAAACATTAGTGTTTTGAACTTTCCATTCTACATCCATTCTCAATTTCCTGTTATAACAACATCCACACTTTTTGGAAGATGTTCCACTAGATTTTGTGAAGATTTGTTTGAGATTCATTCAACCACATGTAGTAAAGTCAGGTAGTGATGCAGGTGAGAAGGTGAGGAGACCTGGGGTACAGTCAGCGTTCACATTCATCTTAAAGGTGTTGAGGTTTGAGGGTCAGAGCTCTAAAGCAGGAGATCTTCAAACTCCAACTCATTCTAATAGCTTTGTGGACAGAGGTGTGGTCATGCTGGATTTTCAGGTATGGGATCTGCTGGTTTAAATGAGCGTGAAAGTTCATGCTCTAGCATCCGAAGACTTCTTAACCAATGGTGTGCCTCCAATGTTGTGGTGACATTTTGGTGAAGAACCACATATGGCTGGAAAAGTCAGGTGTCCCAATACTGTCCCGATGATGCTGTGACACTGGAGATTCCTTCCATAACCGATAAGAAAACCTACATATGTGAGGGTCTGCCATAACCTGTGACGTGCAGCTGTGACTCTGCGATCGGAAAAACGATCGACCAATCAGAATTGAGACTCGGCCCGAGAACTCATCAGTTCCTTTCAGGTCAGCGTTCGTGTTCCATCATCGTGTGTAGCACGAGAGCACCAGAGATATAAACACGCCTTTATCTGCTGCCAGAGTAATTCTGCTCTCCATCACTGGGAGTGAAACAGATTGGTGTGTGTGTGTGTGTGTGTGTGTGTGTGATTAGCGGAACGCTAACGCCGTGGCGTTTGTGTGAGAAACGGCGTAACACACTGGAAACGTGTAGACGGGGGGATGGGGACGCTGCCCAGACTCTCATTTTATTTGACACAGTGCACAAATGTGGTGTGTGGTCACAGTTCCTAGAATAGCTCAAAAATGATGAATATTTCAGGGCTGGTCTTTTAGAATTGTCCGATAGGATTTCACTCAGTTCTCGTCACTAACTTTTAATTCAAATTCAAATTCACTTTTTGTTCACATTTAGAAAGAAAACAATTTATACAACGAATCATAAATTACATTTAAAACTCTATTATTTATTATAAAAATCCTACATAAATTTTCACACAGGTCCTGTTTTTAAAGTTTCGGTCTCTGATTGTACATTATTCATTCATTCATTCATTTTCTCCTGCTTATCTGTAATTCGGGTCGCGGGGGCAGGGGTCTAAGCAGGCCCCCGCCTTCGACTGCTGCCCAATCCTCACATCACCGTCCCTTATGGTCCCTCCTGCAGGTGGTGAGCCCACGGGAAGGATCGTACATTAAAACAATATAAATATATATATGATGAAAATGTACAAAATGTTGATGTTTTTATATGTATATATATAAATTATTGATGGCAATCGAATAAAATATTTAATCGCGGTCAGTCGCATGATTGTCGTTAGTTAACTCGTGATTAATCGCACATTTCTATCTGTTCTAAAAGCACCTCAAATGAATACTTTTCAACATTTTAATCCTCTAATCAACATGCGCATAAACAAATATTGATGCTTTATGCAAATGTTATGTTTATTATTACTGACACTATACTCGACATAAAGCTTGCAGAACACAGACACGTTTTTAAAGACGGTCGACGTGTTTTTCGAAGAACTTGTTCATGTCTATTAAACTCATGGATATAAAACTTTCAGCCAGTCGCTCAAACAGACACGCCTGGTTATATTTTCAGACGACACGGCAGTTTGTAAAAATATTCTTTAATAAATTATGTAAATCATCAGGACACCAAATGGAACTTTTGCTATGTTTCCACACGGACGGTTTTAATTGCCGGATGTATCCATCATGGCGGTTTTCAACAACGCAGTTCCTTCCTTGGAGCACTTTTGATAGATTCTGACCACTGTAGACCAGAAACATCTCACAAGAGCAGCAGTTTTGGAGATGCTCTGACCCAGACGTCTAGACATCACAATTCGTCAAACTTTCAAATCCTTACGCTCGCCAATTTTTCCTGCTTCTAACATCAACTTTGAGGACAAAATGTCCACTTGCTGCCTAATAAATAAATCCACCCACTTAATGGTGCCATGATAAAGAGATCATCAGTGTTCTTCACTTCACCTCTCAATGTGATAATGTGATAATGTTATGTCTGATCGGTGTAGATGGTAAAGATTGGGCCACGGTTCCTCCACAATGATGTGAGAGACAGATAAAGTAATACAGAGGACAATGACTTCAAGTTATTGCTGCTGACGGAGATTCAAGTTATTGAACCATGAGGCGTACTTAGTTTTTCACACATGGTTTTTCCACACACCTGGATCAGTTTTGTCTGATATGATTGAGAACTCTGACTGCACCTCAGACCTCCTCACCTTCTCACCTACATCACCACCTGATTTCACAAACGACCATGTAACTCGATGAATCTCAACAAATCTCCACAAGCGCACTTCAAAATCTAGTATATATATATACAGTATATATATAAAATATTATAATAATATATATAATACATATAATTGGTGGGGAAATTTTTTTTTTAATATATATTAAAATAACAGTATGAATAATGATATATATATATATATATATATATATATATATATATATATATATATATATATATATATATATATATATATATATATATAAATTTAAATAAATTCATACAAATTATTATAATTTTTTTGCATAATAAAAAAAAAACACAAATACACACATGCTGAAAATCAGACAGCCCTGCTGAGAAGTGTGTGTGTGTGTGTGTGTGTGTCTGTGTGTGTGCGTGTGTGTGGAGAGAGAACTTCTCACTGCGTGTGACTAAAAAAGCCTGATGCCCGTGTCTCTTGGACAATTACGAACAAAGACGAGGCACTTAGCGGTTTTCCAGTAACGTAGAACAAAATCAATTTCACTTCTGCTCGGTAAAGGCAGAGCAGACAAGACGCATTCTCCCTCTCCCTCATCTGCGCCGCCTCATTATGCTCAATTTACGGCTTCATGATAACCTTTCACAAAGCTTTGCTAAAGCCTGAATAATGTTATTGGCTATTAAGCGAATTGCGCTAGCGGGGGGTGGGGGGTGGAATGGGGGGAGGGGTCGCGTCAGAACCGGAATTCAGGGAACCGCTGGGGTCGTTCCACAGTTCCACATCGCTTCTATTTCTATACCAGGAAATGATCACTAAAGGTACAGCGACAGTCACTTACGTAAGATGACAGTTTTATCCGGGACACTCCGGGAGACTGAGAGTCTGAGTGGGTCCCGTGTTACGTGTAGCGTTTCCTTTTTCTTGAGATTTGAAAACAATCTTGCTTGCGTGTCAATATTTTGACATTGAATGCTTTAAAACGAGGGACAGGGCGGAAAACTCTCGCTCGGAGTATAGCGCTATCTGCCCTCTTTTGCATACACTACACACCCCGTTCCACTTTTAGTTCCCATTTGCTCTTTCAATAACCTCCTTTCTGTGCTTGTGGAGATTCTTTCAGCCACAAGGGTGTTAAAAGTCGGGTACTGATGTAGTTGAGAAAAAGTGAGAAGGCCTGAGGTGCACATTCAGCGCTCACATTCATTGTTTAATAGGGTAGAGGTCCGAGCTCTGTAGCTATAGATGGAGATCTTCCATATCTTCCAACCCATGTAAAATAAATCTTCATGGAGCTGGTTTGGGTCTATCAGTAAAATCAAGAAAAAAATTTTATGCGACAGCATCCAAAGACGTCTGATACAATTGTGTGCCTCCAACTTTTTGGGGAATATGGCTGGAAAAGTCAGGTGTCCCAATACTTTTGTCCATATAATGTATATGTACAATTCTTCATTTATTTTTTGATGTCTCACTAAGTTTGATGTCTCACTAAGAATAATAAATCTAATATAAATGAAAAAAGTGATACTAAAAGTAGTGACCCTAGTTATGACTGTTAACTGCATTGTTAGCGACTTTGCTGTCAAATTCTTTGGACATTAAATAAACATTTGAACTTAATGCAGCTTTGTAGAAAGAATTTGAGAAAGAAAAGTGTAAAAATAAATGATTACATAAATTATTATTTTAAACATTTTCAATCCTTGTCATTGATTTGTGTTTCTCTGTGCGATGTATAAATCAGAGGCAGTACAGACACATGGCATTAAAACTTTTTTTTATCATGAGAGAAACTACACTGTAACTGTCCAAGTCTCTGTGTGTAATTTGAATATAAATGAGATTTCTTGGTTTCCTGCCGGTTTGCAGACTTTTGTAATCCAGTCAGTGTTTCTTTTTCATGTTAACGCCTAATTCTATTGCAAAAGCCAAAAGAAACGGTTTGTTCTCATGTACAAGAGAAAAGCAGATCCTCCATCTTTTTATATTCTCCTTTTAACTGATCAAACTAATCACTGTGTGTGTGTGTGTGTGTGTGTGTGTGTGTGTGTGTGTGTGTGTTTCTGATAAGGAAACTGAACAGATAAGGCTGTTAATTAACACAGTCCTTATCACAGTGTATATTATTAACCACAAATGATCTAATCTGCGTCTGTTTAAAGAATCGAGCAAATCCTGATTATGTGGTGTTAAAGGAAACTAATCACGGCGAAGCTCTCTCTCTCTTTCTTACCTTCTTCCTCCCTCTCCTTCTCCGTCTATCTATCTATCTATCTATCTATCTATCTATCTATCTATCTATCTATCTATCTATCTATCTATCTATCTATCTATCTATCTATCTATCTATCTATCTATCTATCTATCTATCTATCTATCTATCTATCTATCTACCGTATTTTTCGGACTATAAACCGCTACTTTTTTCCCACGTTTTGAACCCCGCGGCTTAAACAACGAAGCGACTTATTTATGGATTTTTCCTGGGTTTTCAAGGCTTCAAGCCAAAAAACTGAACCCCATAACATTAGACAAATGAAATTTCCGAACTTAAACAAAAAAACTCACCTCACCTGTGTTCTGAGCTGCACGGCATCGGGTTTTTTTTTAAACACATGACGATGCCAAAAGATAAACTACCGAGAGAAATAGTTGTGAAAGGAAGAAGGAAGACTGTGAACAATGACTTTCTCAGTAGGCTACTGTTTAGATACAAGCCGTTGTAACGCGTTGAGTCTGGGTGAAGGGAGAGCTCGCTAACTCCAGTTACAACAGAAATCATATAAGCACAGACAGGTTTCCAAAACTCGTGCTTTTTTATTTTTCTTGGCAACAGCGTTACGGGTTAGTCAAAGAAACTTAGAAATCAGCATCAGAAAATAATAAGGACATATTCCTCTGCCTTGCACACATGCAGTAATACCGGATCTATGCACGGCAGGCGATTCCCAAAATACCGCTATGCGCTTAATAGTCCGGAAATTACGGTGCATAAAATGAATCTGTATTATCTAAAGAGTCAGAATTGAGAACTCAATAAGTCTAATTGTATAAATGACAAAAAACAACCAACTTCTTTTTTTTTTGTTCAATAGAATAAAATTGTTGCAGGAATAGCTTGACAAACGAAACGAACAAATGAAGAAATAAAAAAATGAGCAAAAAACTGTCATTTAGGATGAAACATTTTGTAGCATTGGACGGGGTGATAGCAGGCTGGCCTTCGTTTCAAATCATAAACCTCAGCCCTATTTATTCCGTCTGACGGGATAATTTCTTGCCGTCACTCAGAGCTTTTTCTCCTGGCTTTCACGGCGATCTCAGTCAGCCAAGCGCTGCACTGAACACGCACCCAGATGTCAGCGTGTAACGCCTGAAACGACTGCTCCGACCCGAAACCCCTATTCAGGCTCAGGAAGCAGTCAGAAATCGTTTTCAGCTCTCACAAGAGTGCAGATGGAAAAATACCGGCGTGTTATCAGAGGAAACACCTTCTTCATTTTTTTTTCCCCTTAATGAATGGAATAAAATGCTTGAAATGCTTTCATAGATATTTTTTCACCAGCCCCCTATCCTGAAGACAAAATGCTAACTGGAGTGCCTTTTATGCAAACCATAAAAAAGAAACTATAAAAAAGAGCTACAGTAGCATCAGCTGAATAACTAGCCTAGCTTAATTACATTTATCATTATCAGTAATGCATATGGAATAATCTTGCATAATAAGGTTTATTTTTTGCTTGAAGGCAGAATACACGAGAATTGAAGCTGTTTGTTTGGTTTGAGTGCTACCGCTAAAGCTAAGGGTCCAGCAAGGTGGCGGCGAATCTCTCCAACATCAACATGTTTATCACACAGTGCGGTATGTTTATGTTGCAGTACAACTGTAAAACAAATCTCCGCTTACAGTAACTTTTTCACACTTGCGTCGAGCGCTTGCACTGAGATTTTGGAATGTTCGATGAAGTGTGAAATTCCTTTTTCAAAGCCTGGCTGACGAAACTCCTTACGAATCATTACAAGCGCATTCCCACGGACGCTTACATCCAGACAGAGGTGTAAAGAGTAGCTGAAAATTGTACTCGAGTAAAAGCAAAGCTACCTTACTGCAAAACTCACTCCATTACAAGTTAAAACATCACCAGTTCCAATACGACTTGAGTAAAAGTCTTCCCGTATCTGATTTGAACACTATTTTATTCATATTGAACGCAGGCTCACAGACGCACCGGTCCTCAACACCAAGACACGTGTTAACGAAAAGTCAAAAACTGTTGATATGTGAGGTTTTCTGAAATACAAATCGAATTGTACACATCGACACTGGATTAACCATCAACATCCAACATGCCAGAAGATCAAACAAGTCGGTCAGACAAAGTAGTAAAGTGATCTTTCAAAAAAGGATCTTTAATTAACAAATAAAATGACAGGATCATGTCAAGAAGTAGAGGAACTAGAAAGTTGCTCACAGGCAGCAGATGTGGGTACGAGAGTGTTGTTAATTGGTAACGTTTTTGTTATTTCAAATATAGTGAAGTTAAAAGTACATATATTAAATCATAAATGTAGTTGAGCAGAGATTAAAAGTTGCACCCTGCCACAATTGTTTACACTAACACACTACATACTGACATGGTTCTTTTCATCCTGAAACACATCGTTACACATAAACAAACTTTCTTACACACACTAACACAATTCCTTTCACACGAACCGAATACCTTCTATCCTGCCACAATACCCTAAAAATTAAAACATTCTGACACATATTTCACACACTGACACCATTCCATTAACATTGACAATTCTTTACACTGATACAAGTCCTTATGCATAGAAACAATTCCCGAAACACTGACAGTTTCTAACACATCAACAAAATTCCTTACAGTGACACAATTAGTTTTATATGAACTTAATTTCTAACACATCAACACGATTCCTAAAACATCAGGATGATCCCTTACATCTTGACCCAATTCCTTACATACCATCACAATTCCTTAAATCCTGACACAATTCCTTAAATCCTGACACAATTCCGTAAACAATTTCTTACATACTGACACAATTTCTTACACACTGACACTTACTTACATACTGACACAATTCCTTACATATTGACACAATTCCTTACACAATTTCTTACATACTGACACAATTCCTTAAATCCTGACACAATTCCTTACACAATTCCTTACACACTGACACAATTCCTTGCATACTGACACAATTCCTTGCATACTGACACAATTCCTTACATACTGACACAATTCCTTACATACTGACACAATTCCTTACATACTGACACATTTCCTTACACACTGACACAATTCCTTACACACTGACACAATTGCTTACATACTGACACAATTCCTCAAATCCTGACAAAACTTCTTACACAGTTCCTTACATACTGACACAATTCCTTACATACTGACACATTTCCTTACACAATTCCTTAGATACTGACACGTTTCCTTACATACTGACACAATTCCTTACATACTGACACATTTCCCTACACAATTCCTTACATACTGACACAATTCCTTACGATTCCTTATATACTGACACAATTCCTTATATAGTGACACAATTCCTTGCATGCTGACACAATTCCTTACACAATTCCTTATATACTGACAATTCCTTATATACTGACTCAATTCCTTACACCATTCCTCATATAGTAACACAATTCCCTACATATTGACAATTCCTTACACGATTCCTTACATACTGACACAATTCCTTACACGTTTCCTTATATACTGACACAATTCCTTTCATACTGATACAATTCCATACACGTTTCCTCATATCCTGACACGATTCCACATATAGTAACACAATTCCTTATATACTGACAATTCTTTACACAATTCCTTATATACTGACACAATTCCATACACATGGACACAAGCCCTTACACTGGCACAGTTCCTTACATACTGACGGTTTCTTTCACATTATAATCATTAATTCCTTATGAATGAACACAATACCTTTCACTGCCACAATCCCATTAACACTAAGACAATTCCTCACCCCCGACAAAATTCCTTTTATATTCACAATTCCAACTAATTTTTTTTTTGCGAAAACAAACCTGTGATTATAAGCTCCACCCACTAACTGCTCAATGGGTCCCAAGTGCAGAATCAAGTATTAAAACGCTGTCGCAGTGCAACTTCTTTCACCAAAGAAGTGCACTCATCTTTAATAAAACTCTTATTTCGAGTACTGCCTCAAAGACAGATAGCATCCTTAAGTACAACGACTTCAGGTAGGTATTTGATGCGTGTATTTGATTACAGGCTCCAGTGTACTGTATATACACACAATGTACAAAACATCATGTATACCTGTGTGTGATTGGACTGGCAACGGCCTCGAGATCTCATAACACACAGTAAAGAATATCTTTGTCATCTCCATTTTTCATGCTCAGAGTGGCTTGAAGGTTCTTACTTGCGTTCTCTTTTTCAGTCCCTTGTGATGTCTGGTAAAGGATGTTATGAAAATGGTTTATTAAAATGGTCACATGTGAACATTGCTTACCCATTCAAAACAAAATAGACAAATCTATTGGGACACCTGACTTTTCCAACCATATGTGGTTCTTCCCAGCATGATAATGCACATAGCCAGCTCCATGAAGAAGTCAGTACCTCACTTTACTAACACCTTTTGTAGTGGAATGAGAACAAATCTACCCAAGCAAAACTCTAAAACCTAGTAAAACATCTTCCCAAAGACGTAGAGGTTTTTATAATAGCAAATAATTATCTACACATCTTCAGAAGCACACTCCAAAATCTAATGATGTCCAGTAGATGCCAACATGTGATCTACAAGTTTCCAAAGATGTTCTATTGGTTCTTAATCGTTTCCGATGTAACATGCCATTAATAAAAGCCACCCAATTAACAGTAGAGGTCCACAGTTTCCAATAAAACAAATTCTATAAGGGTTTTTTAATTGTTATTTTCAGCAGGATTTTTCTTGCATCACTAAGTGCATATAATTGCGGTTTCCTGATTGCAGCTGCAAATAGTCCTCCTGTAGTCCAACTGTTTTTTTGCTATACACTCTGGATGATTAAACGGTTCACTTCAGTTTTTTTCCCCCGAATGGAATGACGCATGCAGCAACAGAATCGATATAAAATATCTGGCATTATAAATAGTCTTACAGTGATGCTGTGCAACCTACTATGCTTACCAGTTTTAACTCACTTTTATTTTTTTATTTTACATCTTTGTAATCTGTTCAGTTTCAGTCTGTGGGTTTAAAAGACAATAAGTCAAATGACATTTTACCAGGCATTAAAAAAATATGAACGAAGCCTGTGAGTCATTTTTTAAGACAGGAAGAAAGACAGGTGGTTGGTCAGTAATGTCCAGGTAGTGACTACGATCCTGATTTTGAGCATATACAGTGAGGAAAATAAGTATTTGGACACCCTGCTGATTTGCAAGTTCTCCCACATAGAAATCATGGAGGGGTCTGAAATTGTCATCGTAGGTGGATGTCCACTGTGAGAGACATAATCTAAAAAAAAAAATCCAGAAATCACAATATATGATTTTTAAACTATTTATTTGTATGATACAGCTGCAAATAAGTATTTGAACACCTGTCTATCAGCTAGAATTCTGACCCTCAAAGACCTGTTAGTCTGCCTTTAAAATGTCCACCTCCACTACATTTATTATCCTAAATTAGATGCACCTGTTTGAGGTTGTTAGCTGCATAAAGACACCTGTCCACCCCATACAATCAGTAAGAATCCATATACTAACATGGCCAAGACCAAAGAGCTGTCCAAAGACACTAGAGACAAAATTGTACACCTCCACAAGGCTGGAAAGGGCTACGGGGAAATTGCCAAGCAGCTTGGTGAAAAAAGGTCCACTGTTGGAGCAATCATTAGAAAATGGAAGCAGCTAAACATGACTGTCAATCGCCCTCGGACTGGGGCTCCATGCAAGATCTCACCTCGTGGGGTCTCAATGATCCTAAGGAAGGTGAAAAATCAGCCCAGAACTACACGGAAGGAGCTGGTCAATGACCTGAAAAGAGCTGGGACCACCGTTTCCAAGGTTACTGTTGGTAATACACTAAGACGTCATGGTTTGAAATCATGCATGGCACGGAAGGTTCCCCTGCTTAAACCAGCACATGTCCAGGCACGTCTTAAGTTTGCCAATGACTATTTGGATGATCCAGAGGAGTCATGGGAGAAAGTCATGTGGTCAGATGAGACCAAAATAGAACTTTTGGGTCATAATTCCACTAAACGTGTTTGGAGGAAGAAGAATGATGGGTACCATCCCAAGAAAACCATCCCTACTGTGAAGCATGGGGGTGGTAGCATCATGCTTTGGGGGTGTTTTTCTGTACATGGGACAGGGCGACTGCACTGTATTAAGGAGAGGATGACAGAGGCCATGTATTGCGAGATTTTGGGGAACAACCTACTTCCCTTAGTTAGAGCATTGAAGATAGGTCGAGGCTGGGTCTTCCAACATGACAATGACCTGAAGCACACAGCCAGGATAACCAAGGACTGGCTCTGTAAGAAGCATATCAAGGTTCTGGCATGGCCTAGCCAGTCTCCAGACCTAAACCCAATAGAGAATCTTTGAAGGGAGCTCAAACTCCAGGCCAGGCCAGGCCAGAAACCTGACTGATCTAGAGAAGATCTGTGTGGAGGAGTGGGCCAAAATCCCTCCTGCAGTGTGTGCAAACCTGGTGAAAAACTACAGGAAACGTTTGACCTCTGTAATTGCAAACAAAGGCTACTGTACCAAATATTAACATTGACTTTCTCAGGTGTTTAAATACTTATTTGCAGCTGTATCATACAAATAAATAGTTTAAAAATCATACATTGTGATTTCTGGATTTTTTTTTTAGATGATGTCTCTCACAGTGGACATGCACCTACGATGACAATTTCAGACCCCTCCATGATTTGTAAGTGGGAGAACTTGCAAAATAGCAGGGTGTTCAAATACTTATTTTCCTCACTGTATATATATATATATATATATATATATATATATATATATATATATATATATATATATATATATATATATATATATATATAAAATAAGAAAGGAAGCCAGAGATACCAGAAAAGATACCGGTACTCTGCCAGGTCAGGAAAAAAAATAGATAAATATGTTAACTTCTAAATCAGTGGTTGTACACATTTTACACCATTACAACATTTTATAATTCTTTTATTTTCTATTCTTTTATAAATAATTAATTTTTAATTTTAAATAATTACATTCAAATTAAATTTTTTACTTTCATCTTTGATGTTTTGTGTTTTGCACCATTCATTATTAAGTGTTGAGATTTTTTATTCTTAAAAAAAAATTCTGAGGATCGATACATTTTTGGTGAGCCAGCCAGGGACAGGGATTTGCAGTGGTCAAGGAAATCTTTAGAGCCAACCTCAGAATAGAACTTGGGCAGTCATTTTGCAAGCTAAGGAACTCAGGATCAAACAATACTTCAAGATTAGGAGTTCAGGATCAAGCATTATCCTTAAGACACGGAGTTCAGAATTAAATGTTACATTAAGAATAGGAGGTCAGGATCAAACAATACCTCAATCTTAGGAGTTCAAGATCAAACATGACCTCAATCTTATGAGTTCAAGATCAAACATGACCTCAATCTTAGGAGTTCAATATTGAACACTACCTCAGTCTTAGGAGTTCAAGATCAAACATGACCCCAATCTTAGGAGTTCAAGATCGAACACTACCTCAGTCTTAGGAGTTTAAGATGAAGCATTACCTCAATGTTAGGAGTTCAAGATCAAATATTACCTCAATCTTAGGAGTTCAAGATCAAACATTACCTCAATCTTAGGAGTTCAAGATCAAACATAATCTCAATCTTAGGAATTCAACATCAAACACTACCTCAGTCGTGGGAGTTCAAATTCAAACATTTCCCCAAAATGTAGGAGTTCAGGATCAAACATTTCCTCAATCTTAGGGGTTCATTAACATTAACTCAAGCTTACTAGGTCAGGATCAAACATCAGGATAGAACATTACCTCAGGTTTAGTAGGTCAGGTTTAAACATTACCTCAAGCTCAGTGGCTCAGGATCAAACATGATCTCAACCTCAGGAGTTCAGAATTGAAAAAGAACTCAAGCTACTACTAGTCATCATAAATCATAATAGACACCGGTCCTGATGTAAAACATGCCATGATTTCTGATTTGTTCTTCACAAAATAAATCTAGGTCATTAACAGTAATATAAACTGACAGAGCAGATGAAGACCAGACATAAGGCTTTTCTGGAACATTTTCCTGAAAGCCTGTCTGTATAGTGTGCCAGACAGACTTTCACTTTATTTGCCTCAGCCTTCGGAAAAAATCCTGTAGTCGCACGCAGTGTCTCCCTCGCACTTGTGACACTGTGAATCTACAAGCAAATTTCCCGCAGCCTTTCGCTGCAGACTGCTGACAAGAATGAAGGAATGCTTTAACTTGCAAATTACCTGCATCCAAAAAGAAAGGTTCTGGTGAAAAACAAGGCAATCCCCAGGAAAGAAGAAATTCCCATAACTTTAAAACAGGAACCATGAATTCAGCAAGTTTCCTTCCAAAGTATTTGAATTAAATGACCTCAGGTACCTGTCTTGTTGACGGCTCCGTTTCTCACCAGCAGCAAAGCCTGAACTTCAGCTAGCAGTAAATTGGTACTTACTCAAGTGGAAAGAAAGAAGATGACTAGAGAAAATATTAACACATCAATACCCTGGAGATCCAAGGTTCTGTCTGACTTCTTTGGAATTAAGAAATTAATTATTTTTGGAAAATTACTTACTGATGCTTAATATATTTGAGAATTTTTACAAAATAAATATTACTTCAAAAAATGTTTGAAAAGTTCCATCTGAAAACTCCTTGATTATTATAACTATATACATTATATAGACAAAAGTATTGTGACATGAGACTTTTTCATCCATACAGTATGTGATTCTTCAACAAACTGTCCAATGGGACTTCTTTGGATGATGCATGAAATTTACCCTTCACTTGAACTAGGAGATTCAAACCTGTTCCAGCATGACAATGTCCCTGTACACAAAGCCAGCTCTATGAAGCTACATCGATTAGAGCGGAAGATCTCCTGCTATAGATCTCCAACCTCTATTGAACACCTTTGGGATGAATGTGAACACTACTACAAATCTCCAAAATCTGGTGGAACATCTAACCAGCAGAGTGGAGGTTATTATAACAGCAAATGGGGACTAAATGTGCATTAGGTTGTTCAAAAATCACTTACCAACCTGTTCTGTTCAGGTGTCTATAAAGTATTATATTAATACAGTTTCTTCCGCTAGTACTTTATACTGCAGTTTGAGCAGAACAATTCTATAATATGTATTTATGTGAATCACAAAGATCACAACCTTGCCAGTTTGTGTTGTACTGATATCAGCAGGTAGATGCTCGGATGAGGTGAGGCAGCTGTCGACAGTAAGATGACACCGTGTCTGGTTCAGTGATATATGTGCTCCTTGTAGCATTGTTAACCAGGAAGCTCAACTGGTTCCTAAAATACAACACATCTATTCAACTGCATCTGTTTTACTGCTGATGACATCACAACCCCCCCCCCCCCCCATTATGTTCAGTGCATAGCAGAGCTGTCGGAATAAACATCACCGTTTGTGTTTTATTGTGTTGTACAATCACGTAAATAATGCTGTAGGTTTAAATGAAAACTAAGAAAAACAAAAAATTAACTCAATTAATCCAATAAACAATGTAGTTATAATATAAACCACATTTGCTAATTGCAGTTGGGAATTTATAATTTTTTTTAATGATTTTTTAAAAATAAGGGGAACAAATGTACATTTATTTTAAGTTATTTAAAATGAGGAATTAAATAAAAAATTACAAGAAATAATAATAATAATAATAATTGAAAATTTTATTTTATTTTAAATTATTGAGAATAATTATACAAATTTGAAAAAAAAAAAAAAAATATATATATATATATATATATATATATATATATATATATATATATATATATATATATATATATATATATATATATATATAAAGTATAGTAAAAATAGAAAATGTTATTGTAAATAAACAGCAAAAAAAAAAAATTGGGAATAATAAAAAATACAAAAAAATAAAGAAAAATTCAAATTAGGGAAAAAAATATATTATGAAATGATTATGAAAAAAAAGAAGATAATTTGTAAAACGGAAAGAAGAATTATTGAAAAGATCAAACAAACAAAAAAGTGTTTAATTAGGAAAAAAGTGTTAAATGATCAGTAATAAAATATAAATAATTATAAAAAAATTTGTAATAAAAAAAAAAGAAAGAAAGAATAAAAACGCCTACGCCGAAGATACATAAAAAAAAAAAAAAAAATATTTAGAAACTTCTCCCCTATTCCAGCAAAATGGGACACTGCTCTGTAATTTCTAAATTCTATTCCATGACCCCGATTCCCACTGTGCACTGAAGCAGCATTTAAACCTTACAGAGCATCTCATGATCGATCGAGTGTCTCAGATCTTCTGCCAAGTTCCTTTACACAGGCTCAAGCATTAAGGTGACCTTCTTTATGTAATAACTCGTGCATCCTTGTTCCCATTGCAAACTATGCCCTTTGATACTGCTCTAACAGCACACTTCCTGTCAGCAAAGACAAGCTAATCTGCTAATGGCTTGGTCTTTCACCGACTCTTTCACGACTCTGACTCGAAACTACAACAACACAAAGGAAAGGAATGTCATCATATGTTACACACATTCACAAAAGCCTTAACCGTTAATATCTGCTGTTGTTAATATTTCTGCGTTCTAAATACACTACATGGTCAAAATTTGTGGAAACCTCACCAGACGATTGGTATGTGCTTCTTTTTGAACGTCTCATTCCATATTTAGTCTCCACGTCACCTGTTATTATAACCTCCACTCTTCTGTGAAGATGTTCCACTAGATTTTGTGGAGATTTATTCAGCCACAAGAGGGTTAATAAAGTCAGGTACTGATGTAGGTGAGAAGGTGAGGAGGCCTGGGGTGCAGTCAGCGTGCACATTCATCCCAAAGGTGTTTAATAGGGTTGGAGCTCTATAGCAGGAGATCTTAAACTCTAAACCATGTATCTTCATGAAGCTGGCTTTGTGCACAGGGGCGTTGTCATGCTGGAACAGGTTTGGATCTTCAAGTCAAATAAAAAAAAGGTTTACCGCCACCGTATTCAACGATGTTCTATACAATTGTGGTAACAATTTGAGGAAAAAAACACGTATAGCTGGAAAAGTGAGGTGTCCCAATATTTTTGAGCTTATAGTATACTATATGCAGAAATATAGTGCCAGTGTACCAGACTCCTATTAGATTTTATATGTATAGATTTTCTATTTAAAGGCACCATGTAGACCACCGTCTGCGATGCTTTTACTCGGGACGGGAGACGTGAAACACACACAGGAGAGTTTCATTATCGAAACAACTAAACCAGAAAATTACACATGTGAGCAGGTAAATAACCAGATTCTAAATAAATGTAATTGATGTAATGAGGTACCAGCAAAGTACACATGAAGATCTAAAATACAACTCCCCAAACTCCCCAAAAAAAACAAAACAAAAAAAACGAGTGTCTTGCTGTCCATGATATTAATATTATATAGATATTGTTATCTATTTATAAAACTATAGAGCAGTAAAGTAGGATCACAGGATTGTAAATAATTACAGGGCTAATTTAGGCAAATTCAAGTGAAGTGAAGATCATACCGCATCCAAAGACGTCCTATACATTTGTAAGGCTCCATTTTATTTTTTGTAACAGTGTGGGGAAGAACCACATATAAGTGTTTTGATACTTTTGTCAAATATAGTGAACACGGGCTATGAAATAAGTGGAATAAAGGACAAAAAGAATGGCAAGCTGGTGCATTTCATTCCCCTAGAACAACACTAATGTGGACAGACAGACAGACAGACAGACAGACAGACAGACAGACAGACAGACAGACAGACAGACAGATAGATAATGGGCATTAAAAGCATTGTTTAACCACAAAAGTTTGTCATTGCATAGTACAGGTACACAGCAACAAACTTCAGCTTGGCATCTACCAGAAGTGCAAACAGTAGCAATTGTGCAAATTGGTAAGCACTGATTAATATGCATTATGTGTCTGTAAATAAATAAAGAAATAAATATTAAGAGTTTGGGCAGGGTGAAAATCTTAGAACATATCTGTATAAAAGCATATACTATATGAACAAGGATTATATTTATTATATCATTGCAGTTAGTTGCAATTATTTACATTTAATACTGCAGAACATCCACATAAACAAGTTACTAACAAACTGAAACGTTCTCCATCATAGAATTTACAAGGTAAAGCATTTTCTCCGGCACTGTTATACAGAGCCGACACTGGAGACTCCTTCTGAAAAAAAATCTAAATAAATAATTTCTGTACAGAGAAGCCTTTATATACACATAACACACACTACGTTACTACACTACACTATACAATACTACAATATACTACACTGCACTGTACTACACTATACTATAGTACACTATACTATACTACACTATATTACACTAAACTACACTACACTATTCTATACCACACTATACTACACTACATTATTCTATACTACACTATACTACACCACACTATACTACACTATACTACACTACACTATACTATATTATACTACACTGTACTACATTACACTATACTACACTACACTATTCTATTCCACACTATACTACACTACATTATTCTATACTACACTATACTACACCACACTATACTACACTATACTACACTGTACTACATTACACTATACTACACTATACTATACTACACTACACTACACTGTACTATACTACACTACACTATACTACACTGTACTATACTACACTACACTATATTACACTGTACTACATTACACTATACTACACTACACTATACTACACTGTACTATACTACACTACACTATACTACACTGTACTATACTACACTATACTATACTACACTGTACTACATTACACTATACTACACTGTACTATACTACACTACACTATACTACACTGTACTATACTACACTACACTATACTATACTACACTGTACTACATTACACTATACTACACTACACTATACTACACTGTCCTACACTACACTATGCTACACTACACTATACAATACTACAATATACTACACTATACAATACTACACTATACAATAGAACACTATACTATACTACACTATATTACACTGTACTACACTACACTAGTCTATACCACACTATACCACACTATACTACACTGTACTACACTACACCATACTACACTATACTACACTGTACTACACTACACTATACTACACTATACCACACTATACTACACTATACTACACCACACTATAATACACTATACTATACTACACTATATTACACTGTACTACACTACACTAGTCTATACCACACAATACCACACTATACTACACTGTACTACACTACACCATACTACACTATACTACACTGTACTACACTACACTATACTATACTACACTATACCACACTATACTACACTATACTACACCACACTATAATACACTATACTATACTACATTATACTACACTACACTACCCTACACTATACTATACTACACTATACTACACTACACCACACTATACTACACTATACTACACTACACTACACCACACTATACTACACTACACCACACTATACTACACTATACTACACCACACTATAATACACTATACTATACTACACTATATTACACTGTACTACACTACACTAGTCTATACCACACTATACTACACTGTACTACACTACACCATACTACACTATACTACACTGTACTACACTACACTATACTATACTACACTATACCACACTATACTACACTATACTACACCACACTATAATACACTATACTATACTACATTATACTACACTACACTACACTATCCTACACTATACTATGCTACACTATACTATACTACACTATACTACACTACACCACACTATACTACACTGTACTACACTACACCATACTACACTATACTACACTGTACTACACTACACTATACTATACTACACTATACCACACTATACTACACTATACTACACCACACTATAATACACTATACTATACTACATTATACTACACTACACTACACTATCCTACACTATACTATACTACACTATACTACACTACACCACACTATACTACACTATACTACACTACACCACACTATACTACACTACACCATACTACACTATACTACACCACACTATAATACACTATACTATACTACACTATATTACACTGTACTACACTACACTAGTCTATACCACACTATACTACACTGTACTACACTACACCATACTACACTATACTACACTGTACTACACTACACTATACTATACTACACTATACCACACTATACTACACTATACTACACCACACTATAATACACTATACTATACTACATTATACTACACTACACTACACTATCCTACACTATACTATACTACACTATACTATACTACACTATACTACACTACACCACACTATACTACACTATACTACACTATACTACACTACACTACACCACACTATACTACACTACACCACACTATACTACACTATACTACACCACACTATAATACACTATACTATACTACACTATATTACACTGTACTACACTACACTAGTCTATACCACACTATACCACACTATACTACACTGTACTACACTACACCATACTACACTATACTACACTGTACTACACTACACTATACTATACTACACTATACCACACTATACTACACTATACTACACCACACTATAATACACTATACTATACTACATTATACTACACTACACTATACTATACTACACTATACTACACTACACCACACTATACTACACTATAATACACTACACTACACCACACTATACTACACTACACCACACTATACTACACTATAATACACTACACTACACTACACTACACTATACCACACTATACTACACTACACCACACTATACTACACTATACTATACTACATTATACTACACTACACTATAATACACTTCACTATACTATACTACATTATACTACACTACACTATAATACACTTCACTATACTATACTACACTATATTACACTACTTTATACTCTACTACACTACATTACACCACACTATACTATACTTGACTATACTATACTACACTATACCACACTATACTACACTAGACTATACTACACCACATTATACTACACTATACTATGCTACATTATACTACACTACACTATACTATACACTATACTACACTATACTATACTACACTATACAATAATATACTATACTGAAACAAACCACAACAATATGGAAATAAGATTGAATATTTGTTTATTCATTCATAACAAATCAGCATTTAGAGAATGGACAAACATGGACACTTGCTCACACATGCAAATATGTCACCAACGATGACTCTATCCTGTGGGTGAAGCTCTGTTTCATCTGCTACGACTTAATAAAAGAGAAAAAAGAGAGAGAGTGGAAAAGTGAGAGAGAGAGAGAGAGAGAGAGAGAGAGAATGCACAGCTCACTCACTCTGACAGATAAATGCATTTTATTCCTGAAAAAAGTGAAAGGATCATCTTTGTTTGATTTTTTTTAAATCATAAATATTTATTGTCCGAAATCTCTGCGATATTGATTACTGACACATTAAAATCGATAAGACTCCAAAAAACAGCTCATGGCTACAAAAAATTAACACCTAAAATAAAACAACACCCAGACAAAAACCACGATCGCATCACTGCACTTCCACATTTTAGAATTACACCCTGCTGTCAGGAAGTGTATCACGCCTATGGGCAGCCTACATGCTGTGTGATTGGCAGGGGGTCGGGTGGTGGAAGTGACCACACTCACCATGATAGAAATGTTTCATTGTTGGATTTAGAATCTGAATCTTTCATTCAAGATTCAGAGTCTTAAATTGACTCCGACGTCTTCTCTTCTGACTTTAGACTTGAGTTGGACTTCTTCTCTTCTAACTCTAGATTTGACTCAGAGTTATACTCGTCTGACTATCGACTTGACAGAATTCTACTTTTATGAAATTTGACTCCGACTTCTCCTCTGACATTTGACTTGAACCTGACCTCTAAATTGACTCAGACTTCTGCTCTTCTGACTCTAGATTTGACTCAGGCTTCTACTCTTCTGACTCTTGATTCACTTCTACTCTTCTGTCTGTAGACTTGACTCCTACTTCTACTTCTGACATTAGACTCTGCCTTTTCTCTTCTGACTCTGGAATTGACTGACTACTTCTCTTCTGACTCTAGACATGACTAAGTCTTCTACTCTTTTGCCTCTATATTTGACTCTTGACTTCTGCTCTTTTGACTCTGACTTAAGTTGGACTTACACACTTCTGACTCTAGACATGACTTGCAGACATACTCGTCATAGACTTGACTCACTTCTACTTTTATGACTCTTCACTTGAACCTGACCTCTAACTTGACTTAGACTTCTGCTCTTCTGACTTTAGAATGACTTTTGATGACTTATTTTCTCACTCTACTCGATATACACTACTCTTCTGACTTTAGATTTGACTCGGACATCTACTTTTCCAACCCTCGACTTGACTCTGACAACAACACGACTCAAATTGTGTACTTGGGTTATAGTGAGATAAGTTTTTCATTGGTTTTCAACACATAGGGACTTGTCTTAAAGTCAAAACTGACTCTACTTAAACCTCTACTATGGCCTGATTTTTGACTTTGGTCAGCTTATGCCATGACTCAGACTCATATCTGATGCACACTGTAGTCTCGAGTCTGTATTGTGAGCTAATGGAAACGAAATCGCATGTAGGTTTGATATATATGTTCATTTCATGGTGATTGCTGTGAAGCCTGCAGGGCTATTTATTAATTTTTTTTTTCATTAAAGCGCTGTCACTTTTACATTTTTTTGTGAGGCGCATTTATATAAATTGTTCTCTGCAATAAATGCACCTGTTTATTTTCATCTGATGGACCTCCTGCATATTTCATTTTTGTATTATCTCTAATAGCGCATCATAACTGTCCCCATTTCTTCATCAGAGCTTATATAAAGTGTAAATTCCTGAACAGATATGGATATATCCCCTCGCCCGCTGTTCCACCGCACAATTTCGAATGCTTCTTCCCGTTTCTAATTATATTTCTTTTGTTAATGATGCACGTGTGCATATTTTCCTTGTTTCCTTCTTCTTCTTTCATCCTGGATGTCGTCTGATCGGTTCGGATGAATATCTCGGCAAAGAGGTTACACGTTTCCACACTCGGACAATGAATTATGTTGACTTTTTTATCCAGATGTTGCATTAGTACAGTGACTGTGAGCATGAACATGGTAGTGCAGCATTATATACACCCACGTCCACCTTCCAGCTGTTCAATCAAACTTTATTTCCTTCTCTTTTATTTCGGTCTTATAGCCTATGTTTGGGAAAAGATGGGTCACATCATGTTTTCCTTTTAATCCTCGATGATCCTCGACCTGACAACTCCTGCAACGCTTGATCTGACTTCGACTTCTACTCTTCTGAGTCTTTACTCTGACTTGAGTCCGACTTCTATTAATTGACCTGACTCTGATTTCTTCTCCTCCGACTCTACTCTTAATTCAACACCTGACTCTGAATGGACGGACTTCTGCTCTTCTGACTACAGACTCGATTCAAACTCATTAGTGGTGGGTCGTATATTTCACACCTAGACCTTCACTGGTGTCCTTCCTGAATCTTTTAAAATCATCATTATGAGGCCACTGTTATAGAAACTATCAATAATATAGAGAGACGCAGTATAACAGAGCGCCGCATCACAGACAAGAATCTCATACAGTGAGAATGAATGTCTTTACTAAAGCAAGAAACCCAATGATCATAAACACGTCTCCTTTCACTGTAGCCGCAGCTGCACCTCCCACATACACCACACTAGCAGAAGCATCGATATTCACCTTATAAAATGACCTCGGGTTTCCCTGCATTTCTTTCTGTGCGTTACTGTTTTCTTGGCGATTTGAAATGAAGGCAAATTGTGTTTTTGTGCAAATTCCATAGGAAAGAAAACACAAAAGTATAAAGGGATCATGAAGAAGCGTACAAGTTTTGAACTGTGTTGGCCGACAAGTCGATTTCTTCTCCTCTGTCAGACATTGTAGAATAATAATAATAAAAAAATCAGCTATCAAGTCCACATAAATATATTTTCTTCTTCGAAGCAGGCGTGATTGAATGTATCAGTTTTGTGTATGTGTGTGTTTTTCTTATAAAGACCAGCCAGACCTAGTAAGGTCCGTACTATCGGATATTCCTGTGCTTTGTGGGGACACCAAGTAAGAAACGTAAAAAAACCTCTCTTTTCTTAAAAACAAAGCGGAATCAACCAAAATGTTTAATTCGATTTAGAATTAAAAGGAGGCAAAGCATTAATAATTATGTCAGTGGAAGGTTCTTACAGAGAGAGAGAGAGAGAGAGAGAGAGAGAGAGAGAGAGACAGAGAGAAATAAAGAAAAAGATAGAGAGAGAAATTGTGACCCAGGTACAAACAGTTATATGACAAGAGCTGGTGAGGTGCAATGGCTGGATCAGTTATCAGTGGCGCAACAAGAAAAAACTCAAATTCCCACTATTAAATTGGGTGGGAGGGGCATATTCTGATTGACAGGGTGCTCTTTTGTCAATCACAGCAAATCTAGGCAATCATTTGTAATAGTGAGTCTTCGTACACAGAAGAGTTTTTTCCACTGATTATGTTTTATTGCCCTCTGAAGCAGCAGGAGCAGCAGTTTGAAAAGAGGTAATTATCTGGCTTCATAACCTCGAATTTCCCTGATTTTACATTTATGTTACAATTAAAGCATTTGGCAGACATCCTTATCCAGAGCGACTTACAATTACTTCAATTATACAATGGAGCAGTTAAGGGGCCTTGCTCAAGGGCCCAGCAGTGGCAGCTTATCAGTGCTGGTATTTAAAGTCGCAACCTTCCAATAAAAAGTCAAACATCTTATCCACTAAGCATTACCATTAACCAGTAGGTGTATTCTGATATAGGAGAGCTGGTTAATGGGTGGGAATTGGTGAGTAAACAGGTTTGGAAACTGCGGAAAAGTAGTTTCTCTTAAATCCCAGAAAAAAGAGAAATAAACAAAAAAAACAACAAAAGCCTGCACTTTACATTAAATACAAAATAGAACTGTGGGTATAAGAGTTTAAATTGAGTTGTCTTGGACTTAATATTTTTTAGAGATTCAATAAAAAAAAACTATTAAATTAATGTGTTTACTGTAATTGATGGACACTAATGAAATCCTCACTTTGTTGACCTGTTCGGTCAGTTGGAGCTGCCGGCTCACATCATATTTGGTTAGCAAATTGCATCAGACGTTTTCGTGTGTTTAGGTTGTAGGGCGTGATATATTTTTTTTCCACCGGTTTGCATATTGTCACTTTACATTCACTTTGATACCACAGTGCGAACAACTCAACTAAAAGAACGTAGAAAAAGATTTCATTCATTCATTCATTCATTCATTTTCTCCCGCTTATCCGTAATTCGGGTCGCGGGGGCAGCAGTCTAAGCAGGCCCCCGCCTTCAAATGCTGCCCAATCCTCACAGCACCGTCCCTTACGGTCCCTCCTGCAGGTGGTGAGCCCACGGGAAAGCGGCCCCACGTCACTCCGACGTCACGGACCTTGATATTTCCCTCGTAAGGGACCCCCAGAAAAAGATTTCATCCGTTTGTTATTTTTCGGTCGTCTTATAAAAGTGCTGTAGCTTTTTTCAGAGTAATACAATAAATGCGAAAAAAAAGTCCCTTTCCTGCGCTTGGCATGACTCCTTGTGTGTGTGTGTGTGTGTGTGTGTGTGTGTGTGTGTGTGTGTGTGTGTGTGTGCACGGGCAGAAAAATCTGAAAATTCAGTAAATTTCCATTTACCTTAAATGTCTCTTTATCATGGACATTTACACCACATGCTACATCCGCAAAACCACCAGGATGTTGAATGAGCACGTGCACACACACACACACACACACACACACACACACACACACACACACACACACACACACATACACACACCCTTCACACACACCCTTCACCCTTCTACCATCTGCTTGCCCCCACACCTATTGTACTATTAATCCTATTGAAATAGGGCTATAGACAAATAACTAACACGAAACAGGTGAACACAGTCAGGTAACAAATACATGACAGGACAGGGACAGAGCCAGGACTGGATGAAAAACCAAACCACAAGCATTTGGTCTTTGTTGCCATGGAAACTACTCTGTAAATAGGTACACTGGCATATGAACAATGGATTATTTTATTTTTCTTTATTGTAGCTTTGTAAACATTGAACTTTCCAGGTAACTGTTCCACCATACAAGCTCCTGTAAATCAATTCTGACCAAAACCCCCCCCCAAAAAAACAGAATTATTCTGGTATAGCCCATATTGTTCTGCTTTTGGGTATAAGTATAGCGTGTCACTGTGAGACTGTTCATTACTGTTAATTATTATTTGTCCAATTAGTGTTGACTTGCCTAATTACCTCTGTGCCCTCGACGACTTGTTTCAAAAGCCCTCATTGGCATAATGTGAAGGAAATGTGTGTGTGTGTGTGTGTGTGTGTGTGTGTGTGTGTGTGTGTGTGTGTGTGTGTGTGTGTGTGTGTGTGTGTAGGGGAATTTTAACACCAGTTTTACCTCCACATAAAATAATAAAATACTCCCTTTTATCTGTAAAGAGCAGCAGGTGTATCAAGGAAGGGCCACTTCTCATTTATTCATGTGGCTCCCCATGAATAAATCAAATCCAGCGTGTGCTCCGGAAAAGCTTTTCTTTTATACATATAATAGAGTAAAAACTTGATCAGATGATAAGAGAGAGATCAGCATTGAAATTGCAAATGACACCCACGTGGTTTAAGATTTGAGTGGGCACGGAGGATGCCTGTGGCTAAAGTTAACATCCTCAGAGTTTCCATCTGCGAAAAAAAACACCTTTCAGATCTAAAACCCATCACAAGCTCACAGCGCAGGAATGTTTTCAGACTAGTTATTGATTTATTGTTCACACCATAGTAAACAGGCTGAAGACGAACCATCACTGATTCAATTCAATTCGATTCATTTTTATTTGAATTGCGCTTTTAACGATGAACATTGTCTCAAGCAGCATTACAGAGATAATGTGGTGATAAAAATGAATAAGATGTTCTTTATAAGTGTAAGTTTGTCCCTGATGAGCGAGCAGGTGGTGACTGAGGCAAGGAGAAACTCCCCTAACTCATGCTAACCTACAAACTAGAACGATAATAAACCTACAAGCGAGCGGTAAAATAAACATGCTAAACCATGTGCTAGAATCAAGTCTAGCAATATAGAAAACTGGCTCAATCCTGAACTACATGTATAGAACAGACGCTAACTACAACCTTTACAGACTAGCGACATGGTTAACTTGCTAACGCACAACATTGAATTATTATAGATTTGTAAATTTTCGAGTTTATTACTTAGAGATTAAGAGATTATTTTGAGATTTTATAAATGTAATTATTATAGAATTATAAGAGCATTCTAGAAAAGTATTCTATGAACTAGCATTATTTTAATATTGCTAACCCACAAACTAGCATCAGGATGAACAGGTTAACATATAGCAAACAGACTTAACAGCGAACTAGCATTCATAATCAGCCTAGGAGTATTATAGTAAAGTGGCAAAACGCGAAATAATTTTAGAGTAACTCATGAGCCAGCATTATTAATAACAGGCTAACTGGCTAACTGCATTGTGATCACACTAGCATTGTACTAAATAGAAAAAGTACAGATTAGCTATAGTAACTTGAAAAATCTTTTACTATAACAGCCTCCACAGTAAACAAGCATACAAAGTAGCTAAAAAAAACATGCTAACCCACAAACTACAATTATAATAAACCAAAATATCTACATGCTACAAATGTAAACCATATGTTAGCATAAGGACTAACTGCTTAACCACAACTAGCATAAACATGTTAAATCAACTGACAAAACTTTGTACTAGCATTGTAGCATTAAAGATCTCCTGCTTTAAAAGTTCTGACCTCAACCCTGAACAATGAATGTGAAAGCTGACTGCACCCCAGACCTCATCATCTACATCAGTACCTGCATTTTACTAGCACCCTTATGGATAAATAAATGTCCACAAAATCTGAAGGACCATCTTCTCAGAAGAGTGCAGGATACTATAGGATCAAATGACTAAATGTGGGATGTTCAAGAAGAAACATGGAAATTACATATGGAATGGGGAAAGAAGCACATGCCAATCTTATGATCAGGTCCTTACATAGTGTAGATTAATTATCGAGATAGGAATTGTGCACATTGAGCAGATGGTGGCTCGGTGTTTGTTTGCTCTCAAAAGCTTATAATTCAGCTTTTTTTAGCGTGTGTGTGTGTGTGTGTGTGTGTGTGTGGTGTGTGTGTGTGATGCTTCCAGATTAAAAAACAGTTCTTTAACAGTAAACTCTCTATAGAGATTTGTCTGACCCACAGGGTCGCTCTTTTCAGCTGTGTTCAACTTTTTTTTCCTTTCTCCCCGATTGCTGCTCCTCCGAGTAATCGAGTTCAGCTCGGAAAAATACGGCGACGTCCTGGTCCATATATGTCTCAGCACACCGTTTACCGTCCACAATTTGACAGGGACACAATTCAGGCCTATCAAGAAATGAGGACAGAAATCACAGTGCATGGTGTTCCTTTTATATTAAGGCCAGGAACAAAGGTGTCGGTCGGTAAGTTCTCCTTCAGACCTCAGTGATAAATACGTCTTCATCCGTGTGGGGACGTGGGATCCAGTCAGGGGTCCTTCATAAACAGTTTCATTTCGTACAGATGATTATATGACTCGGGACTCACAAGTCGTTTCAGCGAGTGATTCATTTAGTTACTGTTTTGGCCGTGAAGGTTCCATATCATTCAGTGTAAATGTAAAAACGGAAAAGGCTCTTTACAAGAAGCACAAATGATCTGTTCATCTCCAGTGTCTTCTGATCAGACTTGTACGTTTCCGTACAGTAATTATGCTGCTTGTGCAGATCTCACATGACAAATGAAGACTGTGAAGGAGGTGAACGGATCATTTTTGTTTCCTGTACAGCGCTTTTGTGGGGTTTTTCATGTCACGAATGTGCTCAACACCAAATGAACAAATGAGCAGTTCCATCCTTCCATCCATCAGTCTTTCCTTCCTTCTTTCTGTCCATCCATTCTTTCATCCTTCCTGTTTTCCATTCATCCATCTTTCCTTCCTTCTTTCCATTGTTCCATCCTTCCATATTTCCTTCCTGTTTTCCCTCCTTATATCCTTCCTTTCTTCCTTCTTTTCATACTTCCTTTCATTCTTTCCTCCTAACTTTCAACATTTCATCATTCCTTTTGTTCTATCTTCCATTCTTTCCTTCCTTTCATCCTTCCCTAGTTATTTCTTTTTACTTTCCATCCATTCTTCCTTCCTCCCTTCCCTCCCTAGTTATTCCTTCTTACTTTCCATCCATCCTTCATTTATTCTTTCTTGCTTGCCTCGTTATTCCTTCCTTGTTTCTTTCCATCCTCAAATTCCTCCTTTCATCTTTTCATTCTTTCTCTCTTCCATTTTTTCCTTCTATCCTTTCTTCTATTTTTTATTCCTTTCATTATTACCTTTTTTTCATAATCCTCCTTTCTTTCCTTCCCTCCTTCACATGGTTTACTTAGCTTCTTTTTTTGGTTTAGTTTTTCTTTTCTTTGAGTTTGTCTTTTTAAAATTTTTTTAACAACAACATTGCGTTGTATTGTCCGCAGTGCCTCGTTTATACGTCAGTGGTATTTCTCCTAAACCCTGCAGTCGTTACAGCGTCGGTTCACCGTTAGGGTCAATTGCTTGTCAGGAACAAGAGCTTTAGCTTCCAGGTTCTGAGTCTCAGGAGTTATTTAAAATGCGCTCATAGATTTCATCTCACACAAGCAAATCCACTGATTGAAAATCTGACCTTTCATTTCCACGTTTATTTTCAACTTAGGACCTGTAAAGCAATTTTCTGAACGGCCGAGTCAGCACGAACGTCTCGGCTGGAGGTACCTTCGTCTTCTCACAGTTATTACAGCCATAACAGTATGACATATTCCCTGGTCTGATAACCATCTGATACGCTCCAACTGCTTACAGCTTTCATTCTCAAAGAGGACATTAAATACTGTGCCATCTGCTCTTATTCTTATTACTTCATTTCATTTTATTGGTCTGCGCTGAAGCTGCTTGTAGACAGTTTTATTGTTGGAAGCGCAACACACATTAAGTTACCCTAAGCATAACACCAGTGTGGAGCGAAGGTCCAGTTATTCCATGAGGAGGAAAAAGCTAATGTTTAAGGTGCACCTGTTAGGAGGTTCACAGTCCCAACTTTTTCTTATAAACTCTTCTGACATGCTTCAAGCAACAAACTGCACCTGGGTATTAAATTATAAAGGGTCAAAGCACTTTCAATTATACTGGTAGTTTAAATTAAAAAAATTTACAGTAAGATCAGGAAATGATCCTTCAAGAGTCTTTTTTAAAGAGCTGAACAAGGGTGATATTTACACCTAAGGAATAGACATCCTTGGAAACATATAGAACACCAGATTTTTATTATTTTGGGAACTCCGGGCTCTTGACATGTGTCAACGTTTAATCCTGGGAATACAGGACATTGACCATATAGTAATCTGGGCACATAGAACACCAGTATTATAGGTTCTAAGAAACCACAAACTTTGAAAAAAATGTACATTAGAGATATAGTGGCAAAGTGATATAGGATGGTGGAACCTGAGAAGTTAGAGTCCTTGGCAAGAAGGCCATTGGGAACACAGGAATCTATTAGACCTTGGCTGAACAGACACAGAGAACAGAGAAACCTGCTAATTTCTCATGACCATGAGAAAATTTAACACTAAGAACCCATGATAACAAGAAAATAGGGTACTGGGAACACATGAACCTGGGAATATAGAACACTTAGAACCTATGAGCATAGAGAGCATCCTATGACAACCTATGAACACTGAGTATGAGCATATAGAACACTGGGAATCCATGATAAAAAAAACTGGGAACACAATATTAAAATATGGCCCTAATAACACAGGGCCCTTGGAAACAAAACACTGGGAACCCATGATTAAAAAATAGGGGCACTAAGAACCCATGAGCATGAAAATTCAGAACACTGTGTACCCATGATAATATAATAGGGCACTGGGAACACATAAGAAAATAGGACACTGGGAACACATGACATTGGGAATATAGAACACTGGGAAACCCATTGTAAGAAAATAGGGAACTAGGAACACATGACCTTGGGAATATAGAAAACTGGGAACCCATAAGAAAATAGGACACTGGGAACACATGACCTTGGGAATATAGAACACTGGGAACCCATAAGAAAATAGGACACTGGGAACACATGACCTTGGGAATATAGAACACTGGGAACCCATAAGAAAATAGGACACTGGGAACACATGACCTTGGGAATATAGAAAACTGGGAACCCATAAGAAAATAGGACACGGGGAACACATTGCCCTGGGAATTTAGAACACTGAGAACCCATGAAAACAAGACAATAGGGCACTGGGAACACATGACCCTGGAAATATAGAGCACTGAAAACACATGATAAGAAATTAGGGGACTGCGACACATAACCATGAGAATATAGAAAACTGAAAACAAACCACCCTTGAAACATATGGCCCTGGGAACCTTAGAAGCATAGAACTTTAGAAACATAAAACCCCAGGAACAAAGAACACCGAGAATATTGAACATTAGAAACAGAGCATATATCTTGGTAATATCTTGTGAATGTAAGACTCATGTAAGACAGAACCCCTGGGAGCTTAGATAGAGATTTACACTGAACATCCCTGATGTGTTTGATTCATTCGATTCGTTGAGAGTCGACTACATGTGGACAAAAATAGCTCTTAAAAGCCCAGACGCATAACTTAGCATAGCTAAACATGGTGACATTTCTGCTCTACTGGCTGAGAGGATTTAATCCTTGTTAGCAAACACAATTCTGTTGCACAGATATTGTGTGCATGTGTGTGTTTGCGCACGCGTGTGTGTGTACAAGAAGAAGGAAATAAGTAGGAGTGTGAGGTTATACCTGATTAACAGGATTTTAGCTACAAAAATGTTTGTCTAATGGCGTTAGGGTTTGTCCTGAAGAATGCTAACAAGGCAAGTGTGACAGATTTGTGTTACTGTGCTAAACGATTCAGAGGAATTGTGTGTTTGTGTGTGTTTGCTCATGTGAAATAGGTGAGCAATAAAAGACTAGCTTGAGCGCAGTATGTCAAGTCATGACATTCCATGTGTGTGTGTGTGTGTGTGTGTGTGTGTGTGGTGCAAAAGACAAAGAGAGGACAGAGGAATTTGCTCACAGAAAGGACGCAAGTATGTGTGTATGCGCTTTTGTGTGTGTGTGTGTGTGTGTGTGTGTGTGTGTGTGTTTGTATGTGTGACTTCCTCCATCTGGCTGGCAGCTCACAGAGGAGTGCTATTTGTCAGGAGGTGGGGAGGATGAGATTCACAGTGATTATATACAACGTGATAATGTGTGTGTGTGTGTGTGTGTGTGTGTGTGTGTGTGTGTGTGTGTGTGTGTGTGTGTGTGTTTGTGTGTGTGTGATGACGCTCCAGTCACCTATTTTCAAATTCCACCCGCAATGACAAATACAGTAATTGATTTTTTTTTTAGCTTGATAGACTCTGGGACCTTCTGGGATTATAAGCCGTCTGGTATTTATCACGTCCATCATCCCGTGGAGCGGCGCAGACATTTAACTGAATTGAATTTGGTGTCATTTCTGTAGATAATACTATTGACAATCCACTCAGGCTAAAAAAAAAATAATTCCCAGCAACTTGGAGCATGTGTAAGAGATATTTCTCGAAATCAGGCTGAAGTCTAGAAATGGTTTCTTTAATAAAAAGATAACAATATCTATATAATATTAATATCATTGACTTGAAGACAAAAGTTGCGTTCGTTTCATGTATAGAGAATCTGCTTATTTACCTGCCCGCATACGTGATTGTCTGTTCGAGTTGTTTCGATAATGAAACTCTCCTGTGTGTGGTTCAAGTCTCCAGTTCTGCGTAAAAGCATCCGAGACGGTGGTCTAGATGGTGTCTTTAAATAGAAAATCTATAAATAGAAAATCTAATAGGGGTCTAGTACACTGGCACTACATTGCTGCATAATATACAGTTTACACTACGTGGACAAAAGTATCGGGACGCACGACATTTTCAGCTATACGTTGTTTTTCCCCAAATGGTCACCACAAACTGTTTAGGAAATTTTCCCTTCACTTGACATCACTAGGAGAACTAAACCTGCTCCAGGATGATAATGCCAGCTCCACGAAGATATGTTGGAGTGGAAAATCTCCTTTGGGATGAATGTGAACACTGACCTCCATCAGTGTTCCACAGGACTCCTCACCTCACCTCACTTACATCAATACCGGAATTTTCCAACACCCTTGTGGCTGAATAAATCTATACAAAATCTAATGAAACTATAGAAGAGTGGAGGTGATTATACCAGCAAATGGGGACTGAATGAGGAATATGATGCTTAATTTATGGTGAGGTGTCTGTAAACGCATGTCCATGAAGTGTATTTTGCCCAGATGTTGTTTATTAACACCATTATGTTCACAGCACCAATTATTATTCTTTTTTTTATTATTATTGTTTATCCAGTGTGTAATAGCTCACAAATTCAAATATCGATATAATGATTTTTCAAGATCATTGCTGATGTTTTTCCTTCTTGGCGTTGACACACACAAACCAGAACACTCCAGACCAGCAAAGTGCTAAACTTGGGCTTTCATAGAGGTGCTCCCATTAACTGATGATCAATTCATCTAGAGCCTTGATTGAACTGGCTGCTACTTTGGCTTTAATGTTATAAAATAAATAATGGAAGAATTTGAAAAGGGTTTTGATTTTTTTTTTACCCGACAGTGTGTAGTTATATTCCAGGGCTAAAAAAAGGATATCAATGCAGTCTAAAATTGTGAAAGACATTATGAATAAAGTTACAGTGGTGTTCTGGTAAAGAAATATTCTTTCCACTATTTCTAGGTATATGCAAACTAGGCGGTCACCTAGGGTGCAACCAGCTGGGGGTGCCATTGAGCGCATCCTGCATTGCCACTGCCTTCACCCCTTTTAATTATTTACCTGTTTAATATAAAGTACTTCAATTCAGGCAATTTTGCAATGATTTTTTAAATGTGTTTAACCTTTTTTAATGAAAGGTTGTGAATAATTTGTATGGTGTGGGGGTGGGGGGCGTTTTTGGGGTGGGGTAGGGGGCAATAGGAATCTCGCCTAGAGTGGCAAAAAGGCTAAAAGGGCTGTTCTTATTAGCAAAAATAACTCACAGCTCACAGACAATAACACCGAGTTCAGTGCGAACGTCTGCTTCGAGAGAACAGAAGGACTTGTGCTATTGCTATGTTTTAAATAAATGGACAGATGGACCACTTTGTCTGCAGCTACTTCTATCCATGTCCTGTACAATGCAGGATATGAGTCATAGGTTCCACTTGGAGCAAATGTAAGCAAAATATCAGGCTTTTTTTTTTTATATATTTTTGTTCTAACAACATTCATCCCAATTTAGTTGAAGATTACACTATAACAATCCTGTTATAATCTGCTCCCAAAGATGAATATGAGTCACGCTTTATTCGTGACCAATTTAGAGTTTCTGGACAAACCTTTAAAGTGAACTGACTCATTTGATTTCCAGTTGCTTGCAATTCGTGTAATACACATGGCTATTTTGGTGGCTGTGAAGGAGCATGTCATTGGTTGGAGCTAATGAAAGAACAGGCCAGATGGTGTTGAGTCTGAATGTGAGTAGCTCTGACTCTGAACCAAGTGGAAATTCAGTGTTCAGTGACTTTCAGAAGGAAAAATGGAAAAGGTTAGCTAAGTGGACAACATGTTGGGTTCTGCTCAGAAGGTCATGGGTTTAAATCCCAGCACCACCAAGCTGCCACTGCTGGGTTCTTCAAGCAACAATCTTAACCCTGAAATGCTCAGCTGTATAACTAAGCTAACTGTAAGTCACTTTGAATAAGGGTGTCTGCTAAATGCCAATAAATGAAAAGAGAGTGCCATTGATCATTTTGTTGAACTGAAGCAACAGATTTGGAATTGGCTAATGAAAATGCATGTACAAGATTGTGTTAAAGTGAAACAAAATAGAGTAAACAAATCACGGAAATGTTCATGTTTATAATTCCATTAATCCTGGTTCTCTTCTGTCAAAGGTTTTTAACCTACAAGTTTTCATGGAGGGCGTATGGGGTGTGGCTGCCTGTAATGGCATACTGATACATATATATCATCCATGTGAGGTTACACGATACAAGAGGTCAGAACCTCGCCAAGTTCTCATTTACCCGTAACCAATACTCATACATCAATACCAAAATATCATCCCTGGTTATTGTGGTTTACTTTACAATATCACACTGGTTATTGTGGTTTACTTTACAATATCACACTGGTTATTGTTAGCATTAGCATTAGCGTGTGGTTGATCTTGTAAGCATCTAACCGACATTACTGTGTTGCACTACAACCAATTCTCAAACGGATTTGACTCTATTCGTTACAAAAGCTGGCATTTGTTTCCTCTGGAATCTGAGGTACTATTTTGCTGTTAATAATATAATAATACATAAATATAATCAGTGGATGGCCATCAGGGCCAGCAAGGGCTTTTCCAGTGATCTGAACTCTGTCAGAATCACTGAATTATTTTTTATTATATATACATTTTATGTCCATGAATGTGTATAAAATTATTCCCAACAGTCTATTCTTTTCATTTCATAGAGTTTCTATCCAATCAGATTCCATCCTTCACATTACACCAAGGCCTTCCAGCAGGCGTCTAATAACGTGTCCTTTGATTGGATGGTTGTCAGAGGAGAAAAAATTAATTTAGTCACAGATACACAGATGTTTACAAGACGGACTTTTCAAGAAAAGCTGGACATCTTGAGGAAAAAAGTTTGGAAAACAGTTAAGTTTTTTCATGAATCATTTAGACTTTTTTCCATGTAGAATTGGGGGAAAAAATACACAATTTACCTTCACTTTAAATTCCGTAATGCACAGAAAAAAACATATTTAGATTAATGCAGGGGTCATTTTATGAGGTAAATATCGATGCTTCTGCTAGAAATGATGTGGGCTTCTGGCTGCGGCTACAGTGAAAGGAGATGTGTTAAACTGCGTTTATTGGGTTTCTTGCTTAAGTAATGAAATTCGTTCTCGCCGTATGAGATTCCTGTCTGTGATGCGACGCTCTGTTATACTGCGTTTCTCTATAATATTGATGGTTTCTATCGCCGTGGCGACATGATGATGGCATTAAGAGGTGGATTGATTCAGGACGCCACTGAAGGCCTCTGTGTGTAGTGTACGGCCTGACACTAGATAAAATAATACTTAGATCTCGAGTTTCAAGAAATGAATTCACAATAATGACAGACGTGTAAAATATTATTTTAATTACTTACAAATATCTGTTGAATTATTAATATTGATAGTTCGGATCAGAACAAAGACAAAGTGTAGTGGAGCTTTCGAGTGTGTGTGTGTGTGTGTGTGTGTGTGTGTGTGTGTGTGTGTGTGTTGAGACATACAGAACCCCACTATCTGGCTGGCAGCTGGTGGAGGAGGGATATTTATCATCAAGTTGCGATTAGAGGCATCTCATCAGTTCTACTGAACAGAATTTTAGATAATGATACAAGTCCAATCTCTTAGATTTACTGCTTCTAGCTGGTGGATGGAAAACTCGTGTGGTCCAGTGTGGCATTAGGGAAAATGGATTGTTCTAAAAAACACCATATGAGCAAAAGTATTGGGACACCTGAATTTTCCAGACATATGTGGTTCTTTCAGAAACTGTAAGCACAAAAATGAAGGCACACCACTTTGGATGCGGTAGAATGAAATGTTCCCTTCAGTTGAACTAGGAAACCCAAACCTGTGACACAAAGTGCAAACAAAATAAAACAACAGGTCTATGAAGATATGCTCTACATGGTTTGCAGTGGAAGATCTCCTGCGATAGAGCTCTGTCCTCAACCCTTTTGAACACCTTTGAGGCCTCCTCACCTCACTCTACATCACTATCTGATTTTATGAACACCCATGTGGCTGAATTAATTTAACCCAAATCTCCACAAGCACAAAATCTAGTGAAACATTTCCCAGAAAAGTGGAGCTTATTATAAGAGCAAATGGAGACTACATGTAGAACGGGATTTTTGAAAAAAAAAAAAAAGCACATACCAAGCGTATGGATTTTATTAACGCATATTTACAGCAGCAACTTGTAGCCAGCTGAGGAATTTAAACCTTGCCCCAAAGGAAGGATGAAACGTGGCACGTATAAATCTCTATAATACAATATGGCCTAATTCATTCCCTACCTGAGTGGTGAATTAAAACCCAACAGCGCTGGTAATATCCTTGTAAATTCGACCGGATCAAAAACTAATCGCCGTTAATGATGAAGCGATTACATTTTATGGCCAAATGAGAGATAGAATAGATGACCGAGTGAATAAAGTGAATTCAATTACAGGTTCTATCTCCTGGCACCTTAGCCACTTGAAATTGAAAATCAAAAATGAAGCCACTCGCCTCGTCCAGCACCTCATCGGGCACCTTCTGGGCTCATACAAGATTTAATTAGCCTGCATGAGAGCGATAATGTAACGTGGACACAATGAACTCCCAACAATGGACTTTTTTTTCCGTGCTGGCAGATTGCACAGACACGTTGCTCGGGCCATAGAGCGAGAAGCGACATTAGCGTGTGTGTTTAGCGTAGACTTCAGGTACCGCTAGATTGGCGCGTAATCATTTTTCTACTAGATTTGACTCAAACTAATCTCCGAAGTTCCAAATGTATCACTCAAGCTTTACTCAATTGTCTGTATGGGTTTCCTCAAATTTTACTAAATATACAAATAGGTGTTCAGTGGATGAATGTAAATTTCCCCCAAAGTGTACATTGTGCTCCAAGTTGTATTCCCACCTCATTCCCAGTTCTCCAGGACTTTACTTGAAGTTGAGGAAACCACAATGAGGCAGTTGTTCGTTAATAAATTCAAAACTTAAAATCAAACTTCGGACTCTGGAATTATTGCAGAAGAATCAGCTCCAGATTGGTGACAGAGGGTGGAACTCTGCTTTATCACATTACCTTGATGTTGATTTATTTCCAATTTAATTTGACAAAGGTTTGCTAATCACCCTGTCTGACGTATGCTAACTACGAGGAAAGCGCGGATGTGATTCTGTTAGTTAACGGCTCATTGCGTGTGTGATTTGTGTTTTATATTGCAGCAAATGTACTTACGTGTGTTTATATTGGAACCCCAATTCCGAAAAAGGTGGGACGCTGTGTAAAATGTACATAAAAACAGAAGGCAATAATTAGCAAATCTCATAAAACCATATTTTATTAATAACAGAATAAAGTTCCTCATCATAAAACTGCAATACAGTTGAATATTTCATCATATACAGTACATGATATCATCCAAAGTTTCAAAGAATCTTAAGAAATCTCTGTGCAAAAGGGACACGGGTGAAACACAGTATCGGATGGCCGCTTACGTCTCTCAGGGGGCACTGCGTTTAAACAGTCACGATTCTGTAATGGAAATCACTACACGGGCTCATTAACATCTCCAGAAATCATAGTGTGAACACAGTTTGCCATGTGATCCAAAAATGCCATCAAATTCATAATGACTTAAAATGGTTCATTTCCAATGTTTAGATGGTTGAATTTTTTTAAACATTCGATTTTACTTTTTGTTTTTTCTTGTAATTAAATTAATAAATCATATTTGCAAATGTTGAATTATTTTTATATATATATAATTATTAAAATATATAATATACATATATGTTATTATACCATTCATAATAGTCAAATGAGTTGTTTTTTACATCAGGTTTAAGTACTGTTTTTATGCAATTTGGTGGAATTTCATAATGGATATTGTTGAAAGTAATTACAGACAACCCAGCCATTATAGATGCACAAGCCAGTGCACTCTTAGTGCCGGTCCCAAGCCCGGGTAAATGGGGAGGGTTGCGTTAGGAAGGGCATCCAGCGTAAAACATGTGCCAAATCAAATATGCAGATCACAAATGAGAATTTCATACCGGATCGGTCGAGGCCCGGGTTAACAACGACCGCCACAGGTATCGTTAGCCGACAGGGTACCGGTGGAAATTGGGCTACTTTTGGCCAAAAGAGGAGAAGGAGAGGAGGAAGGCGTCTACAGAGACGGCAGGAAAAGGAGCAGTGTAGGAGAGTGGAGGTTCGGGTTGGTACTTTAAATGTTGGTACTATGACGGGTAAAGGGAGAGAGATAGCTGATATGATGGAGAGGAGAAAGGTAGATGTGTTGTGTGTTCAGGAGACCAAGTGGAAAGGGAGTAAGGCCAGGAACATTGGAGGTGGGTTTAAACTGTTTTATCATGGTGTGGATGGAAAGAAAAATGGTGTAGGGGTGATTCTGAAGGAAGAGTACAGTTAGAGTGTAGTGGGGGTGAAGAGAGTTTCTGATAGGGTGATTAATGTGAAGCTGGAAGTTGAAGGGATGATGATAAATGTCATCAGTGCCTATGCTCCACAAGTTGGCTGTGAGATGGAGGAGAAGGAAAGATTCTGGAGTGAATTAGATGAAGTGGTAGATGGTGTACCAAGGAAAGAACGATTGGTAATTGGGGCAGACTTTAATGGGCATGTAGGTGAAGGGAACAGAGGTGATGAGGAGGTGATGGGTAGGTATGGTTTTAAGGAGAGGAATGTGGAAGGGCAGATGGTGGTAGATTTTGCTAAAAGGATGGAAATGGCAGTGATGAACACGTATTTTAAGAAGAAGGAGGATCATAGGGTGACTTATAAGAATGGAGGAAGGTGCACACAGGTGGACTATGTGCTATGCAGGAGATGCAACCTAAAGGAGATTAGAGACTGTAAGGTGTTGGCAGGGGACAGTGTAGCTAGACAGCATCGGATGGTGGTCTGTAGGATGGTTTTGGAGGCGAAGAAGAAGAGGAGGAGGGTGAGGACTAAAAAAAGAATAAGATGGTGGAAACTGAAGGAGGAAGAGTGTAGTGTGAGGTTCAGGGAAGAGGTCAGACAGGGGCTTGGTGGTGGTGAAGAAGTGCTGGATGATTGGGCAACTACTGCAGGAGTGATGAGGGAGGCAGCTAGAGAAGTACTTGGTGTGACATCTGGATAGTAAGCAAGACAAGGAGACGTGGTGGTGGAATGAGGAAGTGCAGGAGAGCATAAGGAGAAAGAGGTTGGCAAAACAGAAGTGGGATCGACAGAGTGATGAGAAAAGTAGTCAGGAGTACAAGGAGATGCGGAAGCAGGTAAAGAGGGATGTGGCGAAAGCCAAGGAAAAGGCATATGAGGAGCTGTATGAGAGTTTGGACACTAAGGAAGGAGAAAAGGATTTGTACCGATTGGCCAGGCAGAGGTGTTAGAGAAGACAGACATTGAGTAAAAGACAGGAGGTGATTCTGGAGGTAGCAGAGCTGAAGATGTTGAGGTTTTCGTTGGGAGTGACGACGATGGACAGGATTAGAAATGAGTTTATTAGAGGGACAGCACATGTAGGACGTTTTGGTGACAGGGTGAGGGAGGCGAGATTGAGATGGTTTGGACATGTGCAGAGGAGGGACATGAATTATATTGGTAGAAGAATGCTGTGGATGGAGCCACCAGGAAGGAGGAAAAGAGGAAGGCCAAGGAGGAGGTTTATGGATGTGGTGAGGGAAAACATGCAGGTAGTTGGTGTGAAAGAGGCAGATGTAGAGGACAGGGTGGTATGAAGACGGATGATCCGCTGTGGCGACCCCTAATGGAAGCAGCCAAAAGAAGAAGAAGAAGAAGAAGAAGTTGAAAGTAATTACAGACACACTGGAAGAAAAAAGTAGGATTTATTAAGTGTTGCTACATAAACAGTGCCTATGAAAAATTTGGAAACACCTCGTCTTTTATGTTTTTTGAGAGACACTTTTAACCAACTAGGTAATTTTACTGTATTTGTTTTCTGTTACCTTACGCACTAACGAAAGGTTTTGGATGAAATACCATCACACAATACTATCTATATTTATGTATATTTATGTATATTTATGTATATTTAGGGTAAATAGTGAAAGGAAAACTGAATCAACATGGCAACCAATCCATATGGAAGATACAACACCATGCAGTTTCATCTGGACTCAATAAAACCGACTTCACCATACAAGATAATGATTCAAAGTATAGGTTTTGTAAGAGTTATTTAGAGAGCAGACAGACGTCTGGAGTGATACCTATCATGGAACAGTCTGCCCAGTCACTGCACCTAAATCCTACTGAACTGCTCTGGATGAACTGGATCACAAGAAAGAAACCTCCAACTAGTAAAGAACAAGTTTTACAAGTAAAGTATTTAAACTGAATGTTTGGAGAAACGAATTTTCCGGATACTGAAAGTGTGTAAAGCTGGTTTTCATGCTAACGAGAATTTTTCAATGACAATAAAGACTGCATTAAAACAGTTTAACTACATTTAAAAATACTTTATTACTTAGTCTAGACCTGCAAAAAATTTAATAAAGGATATTTTTTTTAATCTTTTGTTGGAAAGCCTTCTGACTGGGTTTCAGTGCGGATACTAGAGACTCCTTCCATAAAATGCCTATGGAGAAACCTCACCATTTTAAACACTACACACGGTAAATGAGTTTCAAGAAATCAAAATGATTTTGTGTGTTTTCTGAAAAAAGAAAATCTCAAAGAATGTGTAATGGTTTTAATGGGTATAATGGGAGTTTAATTAGTTTACTGGAAACTGTAATGGTCCCTGTGGGTCTCTATTGGTTAAAGGTTTACCTCTGCTGGTGGCATTTTATGTCTAATAACATTTAAGACCAACAGAACACCTTTTGCAATTTCTAGATCTCATGTTGGCATCTGCTGGACACCATTATGGACCATTAAACCATTATTGAACATCCAAATTCCAGTATGTCTTTAATCTTAATTCTTTGTTTTGATAATTATTTAATGATTTTAGAAGCTAACAGCTGATGGTTTGTAATGGTATTTTTAGTGGACACCCTGTGAATGAGCTAACCCAGCCATTAGGGTTGCACAAGCCAGTGCACTCTTAGTGCCGGTCCCAAGCCCGGATAAATGGGGAGGGTTGCGTGAGGAATGGAGAAGTGTGGACACCATGGACTTTGATGTTTGTGATTTGTGGTGAGAGTAGGAAGCAGGTTGGAAAGAGTCTGAGAGGTGGAGGTACGCGCTGGAGAGAAGGGGAATGAAAGTCAGTAGTAAGTAAGACAGAGTACATGTGTGTGAATGAGAGGGAGGGCAGTGGAGTGGTGCGGTTGCAGGGAGAAGAGGTGGAGAAATGGAGGAGTTCAGGTACCTGGGGTCAACAGTGCAAAGTAATGGAGTAAAAGTTTATAGGACTGTGGTGAGACCTGAGATGTTGTATGGTTTAGAGACAGTGGCATTAAGTAAAAGGCAGGAGCTGGAGGTAGCAGAGCTGAAGATGTTAAGATTTTCGTTGGGAGTGACGAGGATGGACAGGATTAGAAATGAGTTTATTAGAGGGACAGTGCATGTAGGACGTTTTGGAGACAAAGTGAGGGAGGTGAGATTAAGATGGTTTGGACATGTGCAGAGGAGGGACATGGGGTGTATTAGTAGGAGAATGCTGAGGATGGAGCCACCAGGAAGGAGGAGAGGAGGAAGGCCAAGGTGGAGGTTTATGAATGTGGTGAAGGAAGACATGCAGGTGGTTGGTTTGAAAGAGTCAGATGTAGAGGACAGAGTAGTATGGAGACAGATGATCCGCTGTGGTGACCCCTAACTTAATGACCCGCTGTGGTGACCCTAAATTAATTTACTGAAGGATCGGGTCGACTGGGACAGGGAGCGATATCATCTGGAAACAAATTTTCCTCACATGATGGTTGCAGTAAGACGTATAGAATTTAACATCATGAGAAGTTAATAGCATGGATACTGCACAAATCTATTCAGGAGATTAAAAAGCAGAGAAACCAATACAGCTGGAAGCTATCCTGGGAGAAACAACTTATTACCAGAACAAATGGTGTGCAGAACATTACCAGAGCTAATAAGTGAGGTATATGATGCGTTCCAGCACTGAGCATGGAAAACCTTTAGCGAATTATTCAACCCGATGCGATTCAATGTAAATATGATGCAATAGAAAAAATACAATGCTGTGCAATTTATTATCGTTTTGATAGTTCACTTTTATTTCTTTGGTTCAGACAGACAGCAAATCATCAATTTATTAAAGCGCCTTCTGACTTTAATGCATGGCCCAAAAAAAAAAAAAGAAAAAAAGAAAAATTATGAAATAAGTTACAGCTCTACCTCTGCCATGTTAATCTGTATTCTATGTGACTCTCAGGACACGGTGTTGCGATACGTAGCAGCGATCACGTAGCAGCGGCGGTGCTGAGAAACTGTTTAGCGACGAGAAATCGATCTCAAAACCCTGACAATGGCCGTCTTTGGTCCTTTCTCACAGTGCGAATTTGGACCACGACCAAAGAAATCACCACGATCATATCACGTCGGATCATATGAAGTTGGACAACTTTCACGTTGGACAGTACAAAATCATACAATGTATATACTGGGCATAAAATACAATTTAAGTCTAAGGCCATGTCCACACAAATACATTTTTGTTTGAAAACGCATATTTTTCTCTCAGTTTTGGCTTTCCGTACACAGTGAGACGCCGCTTTTTTTTTTTTTGGCGACAAAAATGTAGCTTTTTAAAAACGTTCTCCAAAGTGGATACATTAGCAAAAAAAAAAGAAGAAAAAAACCTGTAAAAAACAGAGGCTTTCAAAAACGATTACACAATTTTAGTTTTGATGATTTCCACAATGTTTCGGAGTACCGGAAAGAAAAAAAACTGTCCGAAGTTTCAGTGTTGATAAGAAAATTCTGGGAAACGATTGAAAACCATTGAAGGCATTGGACTTTGGATTGGAAGGTCACGAGTTCAAATCCCGGGACCAACAAGCTGCAACTGCTGGGCCTCTGTGCAAGACACTTAACCTTCACATGGTCAGTTGTAAGTCACTCTGTATAAGGGCGTCCGTCAAATTTAAGTCTATATGAGCTTCAGACAAATTCTGCAGTTTGAATTATGAAAAGTAGAAAAACCACTTTGACACCAAAGCCTATCTTTTATTTATTTAGTGTTCAAGGCTATTTGAGAGATGAAACTCCCCCCCCCCCCGACACGACACAATCCTGTCACTATTTCACATTGATATGAATGTTAACATGCTTCGCCACCCTCACAGATTGACAGGTGATATTTATATGAACGCAGAGCTTTATGAAGGCGGCGGAATATCGACTTAATTAATGGCGCCATGGCTAATGGAAAGCTATTGATGTGTTTATTTACTCGAGTCAATAGTGGCTCAATAGAGCAGGTGCCATCTGACGTACTGAGAGCAATTAGCCACTTCATTTGTTCCACACACGGCTGAGGGTTTTTTTTTTAAGGCCAAAAACAGTCGATCTTCCTATTGAGCACAGAACAACTTCCTGTTGCTGGAGGAAAAAAAAAAAACGTTCAAGAGTGTCGAGGCATATCATGCAGCATCATAATGGGGACACTCAGTCTAAAGTGGGAAACTACTGTAGCTGGTTAAATTGATCGATCTCATCTCACCTAGCTAGCTTTTTCTGGGAATGCTAGTGAAGGCGAAATTGCTAATGTATTAAGCTAGAAAAAAAAAAAGCTCTTAGTTACCATGAAACAGACTTAAAAATCAGAAAACACTTAATCAGGTCTTCATAATGCAACAGAATGACCACAACGACCTCATGCAAATTTGGCTGCATGAGCACAAGGAATCTCTCAGGTATTACATGGAGCACAGTTTACAACTTGTTGGCTCTCAACTCAAAATTGAAATACCGCTTTCCTTTGGGCGATTTTCGGCCCAGATTCCAAATACCACGAACGCTATTCCCCCGATGGGCTTCTTTAATCCCAAAATACATGTTCCATTAGCATAAATAACCTTATATTTGTAACACGCAAACCCTTGGGCAGTTGTGGTAGTGTGTTGACACTGAATGCTGGCGTAAGCATCTGAGCGACTTTGATAAGGTCTAAATTGTGATGCCCGTTCAAAACGTGACCCAAAACCCTAGATCTTGTGGGGTGTTTCTGATCTGCAGTGGTTTGCATTTACCAGAAATGGTCCAATAAAGGACAACCGGTGACCCTTCTGGTCTGCAGATGGGGAAAGTAATGAATTACATTTACTTGCGTTACTGTAACTAAGTTGTTTTTTTGTGTTCTATTTTTCTTAAGTACTTTTTGAAAGCTGTAATTGAACTTTTACTAAGAATTTTTTTATCTTCAAATTATTGTACTTAACTATATTTGACATTGTATCTGCTACATTTACATTTATGGCATTTGGCAGGTTTAGGGCCTTGCTCAAGGGCCCAGCAGGGGCAGCGTAGTGGTGAGATTTGAACCTGTGACCTTCCGGTATTGCACCCCGGAAAAACTATTGCACTGATTGATTGATAGGGGGAGGTAACAAACGTGCTAAACTCACAAGACAGAAACGCAGTTGAATCAAATGTTATTCTATGCGTGCACTCAATGTCTAAATGTTCTAAATCTGCATTTCCGATTTCTCTCATCATCATAAATGACATAACATTATAATATATTTTTTCATTCATGCTGCAAAGTTCGTAACTCACATTAAACCCAAGTCCTTTAGGCAGCTACTTTTTTACTTTTACTTAAGTGTATTTTTAGACCGACGTCTTTACTTGTACTTAAGTGAAATTTCATTGAAGTAACATCACTTTTACTTGAGTGGAATAATGCATTACTCTTTTCACCTCTGCTGATCTGATTTCAAAGAAAACTATTGTAGAAAAAGCAGTGTGATGCTCTGAGTGATGTTCTGCTGGGAAACCATCCTGTCATTGATGTGGATAATATCTCTGACACATTCCATCTACCTAAACATTGTTGCAGTTTGATCCCTGGAGGCCCCACTTCCATCTTGCAGGATTTGCTGGTAAGATCTTTGTGACAGTAACCACAGCACACCTCCAGAGATCTTGTGAAAGCCTCAACTGGGTCAGGTTTTGGTGACACACTGGGGAACCTATACAAATTAGGCAGGTGGTTTTAATGTTATAGCTAATCAGTGTATATAGTCCATTTGTGGTAATTCTTATAAAAAATATACCATAGTTAAAAAAAAAAAATATCCAGCTTAATTTTATGACCTTCCTAAATGTTTTCGCATTCTCGTTTTGATGTAGAAATTACGAATCTTCCGGAAAAATAAATAACTCTTAACCGCATGGTGCAACCAGAACCTGCTGTAATTAGTCTTTCTCGGCTCGAACTCTTTCACACTCTCCCACCCAGCTTGGTGTGACACGAACATGTAGACGCCAACTCTGCAATTAGCATCAGCATTTGATAATAGCTCTGCCACGGGCGCTATAAAACCCACGGTGGCAACGACGGAGTGAACAACAGGTGAATTTAATGAACAGCAATTTCTCAAAGATTTATTTCATAGAACAGCCTTGGCATGCACACACACACACACACACACACACACACACACGGTTATTTTACTCGTTTGAGGTCGTTTTTTTATTAATATTGTGGATTACGAATTTGCCAATTTATGAATATTAAACATTTTTTTTTTATTTGACTGGCATCTTCCCAAATCTTTATTGAAACACATAATTGCCATTTACTCACTTCCTTCTTTACTGTGAAGGTTTTCTTGAAGGCTGCTAATAGGGATGTGCATCTCCATGACTGAGGCTGATGCGATTCACAAATCTTGAATCATAGCCGACGATACGATACATTAAAGATACATATGAAGGAGTTACCGATTCAGTGTGATATGATTCACCGCTATTACAATGCAGTCTGATCCGATTTCGATTAGATTCAACAGTGTAATTCATTGAATAAAAATATGAAAAAAAATATGGTATTGTGCAATTCAATATTGCAGCTCTACCTCTGCATTGTTAATCTCTATTCTATGTGACTCTCAGTACACGCCTCGGTCTCTGTAGTGTTGTGATACATCATATTCACATAGCAGCAGTGGTGCTCAAAAAATGTGTTTCTATTCCAGGCTGTTACCACAAAGTTGGAGGCACACAATTGTATAGCATGCCTTTGGATGTGGAACATTAGAAAACCCAAACCATGTCCCCTAAAATGAGTTGTATTTTTTTACTTTGCAAGTATTACACTCTATATGGTAATGATACCCGGGATTATAAATTTGGGAATATCAGATTATTATGGAAGCCCATTTCCACCACATAAAAAAAAAAAGTTTCCGACTTTAAATCCATGTGATTGTCCTTTTTTCTCACAGTTCTGACTTTTTTTGCCAATTGGGCAGCATCACCCGCTCTGTAGTGCCAGAAAGCTTTACACACTGAAAATGAAATAGGCTACAATCAATAGATTGATCTATGAAACAATGAATAAAATCATAGAGGACTATTTTAGCCATGGTTTCACAAAATTCTCTGTGCCATACCTGAACAGATCAGGTGCAGACGTTGTAGCCTGAGCTCCAGTCTGCTATGTACACACGCTGCATTGTAACATTATAGCGGGAGCAGAAGTGTTAGCTCAAGCTACCTCTTGGTTGTTATGTTTATGGCTGTTTATGTGTTGGAAACCAGCTTCCATATGTTAAGAAATTTGATTTGCTAGCTTTAAATGGCCATTGGGCCAAAGATAGATTTTGATTGTAATTAGCTACAGTGGCTTTGTACTATAATCACCATTGAGTGTATATCAGTGAGCAGGTAATCACCTCAACAGTGATGGAACTATAACGAAAGGATGTTTGGTCTCATCCAGATGAGGACGGGTTTCCATATGAGTCTGGTTTCTCTCAAGGTTTTTTTCCTCATACCATCTCAGGGAGTTTTGTTTTTCCCACAGTCACTGCTGGCTCACTCATTAGGAATAAACTTTAGAAACTTTTTATACATTGATATTCTCTATTTTATTTCTATAAAGCTGCTTTGGGACAATGTCCACTGTTAAAAGCGCTACACAAATAAAATCGAATTGAATAGGTCCTGTTTTTCCCCCACACAGACCTGAAAACCAGGCCTTGCTATGTTTATATGCTAGCAAATAAACAAGTTAGCAAGTTTCCTTGCTAGTTGGCAATCTGGCACGAGTCTGTAAAGTGTGTGAGGAAAATTTACAGTAATTACCCACATTAAATTCAATTGTGGGTGTGTTCACCATGTTTACTGATGATTTTGATTTCTCTCATTGCTGTGTCTTTTAACACTGTCCATATAAACAAATAATTAGCGGTGTGCTACCTGGAAAAATGTTCTCGCAATTAGCACGCTTGTGTGCCACGCTTGTACATTTTAGTTGCCTAGCGATGATGTTCCCACAAAGTTGAATACAAAAGGACTGTATTTGCAAGAACTATAAATCTCAAATCGCTCCCAAGGTATGTTCGTATTCATGCACACACTTCATGCATGAAAGGAAGATGAAAAGTTCAAGATAAAAATAGTTCTGAATCACAGGAAACGTATCTCTCGCTACAACTTGGAATAACATCAGAACATGTCTTATTGATCAATTCCCTCATTTTATTAGAACTAAATATAAAATCGAAATACACTGATGTGTGTATTGTATTTATTGGCAAAGATTGAAATGAGGGGTGAATGGAGGAAGGCTGGATGACCTTCAGTAAGGATTATTAACAGCATGAACTTCTTCAGCAGTTTGAGCTACAGGAGCTTGTCTTTTGGATCGGACCACACGGATCAGCCTTCACTTTACACCTGCATCAATGAGCTTCGGCCGCCCACGACCCTGTTGCTGGTTCACCACTGTTCCTTCCTTGGAGCACTTTTGATAGACACTGACCACTGCAGACCAGGAACATCCCACAAGAGCTGCAGTTTTGGAGACGCTCCGACCTAGACGTCTAGACGTCACAATGTCGAACTCGTTAAAATCCTTACGCTTGCCTATTTTTCCTGCTTCTAACATCAACTTTAAGGACGAAATGTTCACTTGCTTCCTAATAAACATATCCAGCCACTAACTGGTGCCATCTTCAAGAGATAATCAGTGTTTTTCACTTCAACTATCACAATGTTATAATGTCAGTCATAATGTTATTCCTGATCATTGTTGATTTCCACTAGAGCTGTCAGGCTAACAAAGCCGGTCTCACTGTTTTATATTTATAGCATATTTATGGCAGTGTCCTGGAATATTAATACAGGTTGGCATTATACGCTGTATGGAAAAGTATTGGAACACCTGCCTTTTCCAGCCATAGGTAGTTATTTCCCAAACTGTTACCACAAAATTAGAGGAACACAATCGTACAGGACGTCTTTGGATGCACTAGGGCCAAATTAGACATGGAGAACTTGTTCCAGCATGACAATGATGGGATGGAGTGGAAGATCTCCCACTATAGAGCTCTGACCTCAAGCCTATTGAACTATGAATGTAAACACTGACTGCACCCCAGGCCTCCTCTCCTCACCTACATCACTACTTGACTATACTAACACCTTTGTGACTGAATGATTCTCCACAAGATCTAGTGGAACATCTTCCCAGAAGAGTGAAGGTTATAATAAGAACAAATGGGGACTCAATATGGAATTAGACATTTAAAAAGCGCATAATCTTAGACCAGTATATGGGAACATCTGAATAATGTTTAAGAAAGTAGTTACCAAGGAAACAGGAGATTTTGGACAAAATATATATCTTGTTTTTTTTTTTTTAAAGGTCAAAATGATTCCCGGGTGCCTTATTGGAGCTGGCAAGACAAAATGTTCCATAAATATTAAATTTTTTCCCTCATCATTTTAACACAGGTTTCTCATTTCTGCTTTATAAGGACGTACCAAGAGCAAGTAAACACTCACAAGAGATTTACATTCCTATTAGAGAAGTTTTGCATTTCTAATCTCCCCCCGTCTTTCACTCCACTTTTCCTTGTCTTTGCTTTGGTTAATTATTTTTTATAGCACTTCTTGTAAATGGGCCTTCTTTTTTTTTTTTTTTTTTTTTTTTTTTTTTTACAGAAGCACTTTTTGGTCCACTTTATTGGGTAGAAAGCAAAGAAACATTAAAGTATAAAAGCCCGGGGATACACACTCCTTTATTAATGCCACTAAGAGAAAGGGAGTTGACTGGAAGTGTTTGTGTGAGATTTTATTGCATATTTACATTCACAGTCTCGCAGGAAAGCGATGCGCTGCTCCGCCGATTTCACGTTTTGGACAAATTACGATGCTGTATATGTTCACAAAACCAAACATTGTTTCCACATCGGGATTTGCAATGGTAAAACGTGGGTTTCTAAAAATTTAAGACTAAAAATGTGGAAAGCCCTGATTCCCTGAAAGAAATGTGGAAAAATGTTACTACATTTACTGCCATTTTCTGAAAGCAGTAGGCAATTTGCATAATGTGAATAAAAGTTTGATTACGGTGATTAGTGTAGTTTGCTTAGAACCCAATAGCTAATTCATAATAATAATAATAATAATAATAATAATAAGTATAAGAAGAAGGAAGTTGAAGAAGGAGAAGTAGTAGAAGAAGAAGAATCAGAAAAACCCTTGAGATGATCACCCACAATTACACTGAAACCTGGGATAACAGTAGACTATTTTCATCCTGCAGTTTCTCACTGAGAAGCATCCATGTAAAAGAGAAATACAGGAGGAAAAAAACCCAGAGAAATTGAAGATTTTAAATGGACAGGATTGCAGTGGACAGATTGAGTCACTAATCATCCCAGATCAACATCAGCTGCTCGCTGTGGGAATACAAACACACCATTACTGCATAAAGCCCAGAATTTATACTGACCCATTTCATCATTTTCGGTTTGTTGACTCAGAAACACCTATTAAAGGTTGTACAATACTGTTTGTGTTAGGAAGGTCTCACACCAATGTAAATGTAAACTTCAGCCCAGTAATATTCTGGTTTTAACCCTAACACTTTTATAAGTTTTGTTTTTTAAGATGCGAGTGTGGTGAACGTGCTTCTTCTAGAGCTTTCATGGCGACATGGACTGAAGCAAATCACCAAATTGGCCTGTCTGACTTTTCTAACTAACTGGAATTATGGCTTTTCTGTTATGGAAACTTAATGTAGCCACTGACTTCCAGTGAACAATCCGTACAGTTACCTCCTAAACATTACCGCTTTCACAAATCAGGCTTTGAGGATGTTCAGACTGCTCATGCTGTATTTCTTTTTTATAACAGACTGAAATGAAAAAATAACAATGAAAAAATACTAAAGTCTAAAAAAAATACTCAATGACAATTCAAACGTGTAATTCGTCTCACTTACTCGCTGGTTTTCAACTTCGAAGTTCATTTTTAGCTTTTCAGAGCGACTAATGCGGTGAAAGTACTTCTAGAGCTTTCAAGTGAGCAAATTGCCACAGACCTTCAGCCTGTTCTGACTCAGTGTGACTTTTTAAACTAATCTGAATGGTGGCTCCCCTATTACGGAAATGCAAAAAAAAGTGGCAAAAATACAACTTATTGGCTTCCGCTGAACAATCTGAAGTGTTACAACTCGTAAATCTTTAAAGCTTTAAAGCCAACCAGTCCTTCAGGATGTTCAGAAAGATCATGCTCTAATTGGATTTAACCAATCTGACTTATATATTCTTATAGAGCACCCTGATAGGAAGCTCTAACGAAATATGTGACGCAAATTTTAATGTAAATTTAGTGTACATCATCTCTCTGGTTTTAACCTTGACATCTTCATGTCAGATGTTTCATTTTTAGTAGTCATGGTGCAGTGGAACATGGAATCAAGTTTTTGCAGTCGAGCATTTATTTATTTATTTATTTATTTTAGAAATAATGATTCTGTTGTTACTGTCCAATGCCTTTTCCATCGGCAGTTCAATGTTGCGCATGATTGGGTGATCGATGATTGTAACACAATACTCTGATGGGTCGTTTGGCACAACTGAATCAGTTATTTAGAGGAAATCAACTTCCCTTCCCCGTACGGCTCAGACTCCAGGAAATTTAAGAGTGTGAGAAGGCCGGATCTACAGAGTCCTCGGCGCTCCACTAGGTGTCGTGCTCTAAATTTGGGTCTACTTAGTTGATCATTAGAATGTACTTTTTTGAAAAGGAAGAGGCTACATTACCAGTCGACACGCAACCTTTTGCGTCCACAACTTCAAAGTTTAGGGGTGAACATTAAAGAAATGTGGTTCCAGCAAGATAGAGTGTCAGTTATCCTACAAAAGTTTCTTCAATGCGTAATCTCGAGTTTCGGAGACGTTCCCTTGGCCCCCACGCTCACCAGATTTGTCTGTCTGTGATTTCTTTCTTTGGGGTTTACATCTGAAAGTCTATGTTTGAAAGCTTTGTACAATAGACGAGCTAAAAGTTGGCATTCGTGAAGAAATTGCAACTGTGCCAGAACAAATGTTGGTATATGCGATGCAGAACTTTGAGGAGAGGCTCCGGATGTACGTAGAGCAAGAAGGACGTCACCTTTCCGATATAATCTTCAGTAATGAAATAATAAATGTATACCTATCAGAACTGCATTTATTACAGAATGTTTAACACGTGTTCGTTTACCACCCTGTATATCCTACCTTTTAACAGATGCCATGATAAAGAGATGATCAGTGTGTTATGCCTGGTCCTGTATATGTTAATTAGAAAGTCTATTTGGGTATTCTTAAAATACTGTGTATTTCCCACTTGAACAATACAGTTTAATGGCATAATGAACACTTTTTTTTTTTACTTGAAAGGATGCTTAAAAATATATTTGTATGTATTTACAGTATGAATATGTATTAAGTAAACCTGGGAGGTTCTTTTGATTTGGTATTCTTCTGAAGACTCGATTTTGTATTTTTTGTTTTCAGATTTATGCTGATTTATCCTTTTCGCCCCCAAACACAGGTATCTGGGCATCACACGACCTTTAACCTACCCAGCGCGCCAGAACGGTCAACTGATGGCGAAGATGATCTTCGGCGTGTGGTTGGTGTCGGCATCCATCACTCTCCCGCCGTTTTGCGGCTGGGCAAAGAACATCAACGAGGAGGGAGTGTGCCTGATCAGCCAGGACTTCAGCTACACCATCTACTCCACCGCAGTGGCCTTCTACATCCCCATGCTCGTCATGCTGTTCATGTATTACAAGATCTTCAAGGCAGCGAGAAAGAGCGGGGCCAAGCACCGTTTCGAGTCGGTGAGGATGCAGGGGCTGAAAACGCAACAGCACCCGGTGGCCGAGGAATGCGTGGCTCTTTCTCGGCTCCTCAGCCCCCAACGCCAGAACATGTCCATTTTTAAGCGTGAACAGAAGGCTGCCACGACGTTGGGCGTAATCCTTGGAGTCTTTACCATCTGCTGGCTACCTTTTTTCATCTTGACCACAGCGAGGCCGTTTATATGCGGCATCGAGTGCAGCTGCGTCCCGATTTGGATCGAGAGAACGCTGCTGTGGTTTGGCTACGCCAACTCGCTCGTCAATCCGTTTATTTACGCCTTCTTTAATCGCGACCTGCGATCCACCTACTGGGATCTGCTGCGGTGTCGATACCGCAACATCAACCGGAGACTCTCTGCCGTCGGCGTACACGAGGCCCTGAAGTTCTGAAATAACACCAGGCTTTTTAGACACTCACATGCCAAGGTCGATGCCAGATTTGGACCCTATGCGGAGAAGGTTGTATTTTTTTTCCAGAACCTCTAAAAAGGATGAAACCACATGCCATCTTTCAAGGGGCTTTTTTTTTTCCGTTAAGTAGAAAGGTGACTCTGAAAAGGACACAGCGGGAGGTTGGGATGCTGTAGGATGCGCAAGCGTGGACGCTATTTTTGGACTCGCTGATGGAGGACAAAAGTGAACACTGAAGCAGGTTGACAATTTTATATATTCTTTAAAACTGAAAAGGAAAAATGGACAGGTTACATTTGTGGATCTACCGAAGGAGGTCGAAAGGACATTTCGGAAAGGGGATATTAAACAAATCCTGGAATATTCGAAAAAGGAAAAAATCAATAAACAGACACTGTTTCCAGACAGTATGAAGGACGTTGGGAAGCAGTTCATGTAAACAAGCTGAAGAGTGTTCTGAAGGCGTTTTCTTGGCTGTAGGTCACGAAGCAGATGTTTCTGACCATGTCAGATGTGAACTGCAAGCGCTAGTGGATAATCGCAGCTGTAGGGCTTGTGGTCAGCGGCGAGAGATATCGGAAATGTTTGTGCGTTCTCCAACATAAAGGTGACAAGGAGAGACAGGACACAGTCATTATCCAGTGACTCACCATGTGTATTTTAAGACATGTTCGCTAAGCAGATGTAGGATATTACCTCGATGGAGTTTCGGACTTGACAAAGGTTTGCGTGACTGTTACATCTGGATCTGACTCTGTGTTTTTGACCAGAATTAACAAATGGGTCACATGGAATCAAGACAAAATCCCAAACAAACCTCTGAACCCCTGTCTGGGAAACAGTTCCATACAGTATGTACAGTAACGTTGTATATTATGTAAAAAAAAAAAAAAGAAAATCACCCTTTGGTTTATTGTAAATCAGTTCTCGGAAACGTCTATACTTGTTCTTTTCTGTATAATACGAAGAAAAAGTTTATTTAACGTGTTTTGTTATAATGTGTTTTCTGCAGATGTTATAAAATCACACGTTTATGTCCCGTACCCTGAAGACGCTTTCGCTAGTATGAAAAGGTGTTTGTGTAGAATGGGGGTACTTATCCGTTCATTTATACACCAAATACATGAAATTGGCTTTTACACTTTTTTGTCAGTTCAAAGTTACTTTTAATGTTGAGGAACACCCGAAATAGTTCCTGTCAGCACTTCATACATCGTAGCAGCTTTTAAACGCGTTCATATTCTCATTCACAAAATACAGCAAATATTGTAAAGCACAACAACCCCGACCCTTTTTCGTCTCCGGGGGGGGGGAAACGCGAGTTACTGTACAGCTTTACCTCTGCCTGTACAAAACGCAGGCACTGAAGACACCTTCTGAAAATAGACATCTTTAGAGTTAGCCAAACCTGGTCGCTAAAGTAGCCATTTTTCCCCAATCATCTTAACCAGGGGTGCCAATAATTACTGAGCCGATCGTATGTGGCTTACAAGCGACATTTACGAGATCATCAGCTGCGACAGCATCATTCTCTATATATCTTTTACTTCATATCTTTCTATCATACGTTAGTAGATCTCATGCAATGAATTGTTTACAGAGATTTGCATATGCATAATGTTTACATGGGACACGCCCCCAATTTTTTTTGTCATATGAATATAATTTATTAAATTTTTTTTTAAATCGTTTGCCGACAAATGTTCTGCGTGACATTTACACCACAATTTACACATATTTCATTAAAACTATTTATAAAAAGAAGGAAATTATGGGATAATTCAACGACATTCTTTCCGTCCGGATTTATTTTCCATCAGCTTTTTAACTGGAAACTCTGGTTACATCAAAACGACAAACGATCCGAGAGCTTTGACTTGAAGTGTCACGATAAAACATTTTACATAAATCAACTGACATTTCTAACCAAGTACATATGCAATTGTTGAGTGCTGCACATTAGGTTAGCGTGACTAGCATGCTAATCAGCAGGTCCATTAATGTGCTATATATTAGCCTGTCTCATCATGCTAATTGTTAAGGGGAGGCGGTAGCTCAATGATTAGGGCACTTGGTTATTGATTCGTAGTTTGGGGGTTAAGAATCGCCAAGCTGCCAATTTTGGGGCCCTCGAGCAAGGCCCTTAACCCTCTGTGCTCCGCAGGTGCTGTATCATGGTTGATCCCAATTTCTCAACATCACCAGAATATGCAAAGAAAGAATTTCACTGTGCTGTAATGAACCTGTGACAGGTTTAAAGCACCTTCACCAACTCAAAAGGTTCATTTTCATGTGTAAATAGAGCAGTCGATCCCTCGAGGTGTATGAACCAATCGATCGTGGTGCGTTCTAGAGGTATAGAGGTGCTCTATACTTGCGCCATGTAGATAACGGTACGCCAACATGAAAATCTTTTTCCGCATATTGAGCTCATTTATCGTTTAGGTTTGGACGATAACTTTCGTTTAGCACAAAATCCGTCATTTGATTGAGATTCCGTTGCATTGTATCGCGGGGTGGAGCTATAAATTATTTTAGTAATTGAGTATTCTAACGATGAGTCCATCGATTAATCAAGTAATTGGATAAGAAGTACTTTTTTATTCATTTTACAGCAATACTAAATAAACAAGGGCAAATAAGACGGGTCTTTTAAAATCAAGTAGTTTTTTAGTTTTTAGAAACATAAAAATTTTTATTGCTAAATATATTGCAATCTGTAAAAAATAAACCCATTTAGTGCATTTAATTGCCATATTACATCAAAAGGCAAATACAAATATATCAGTTTAAAAAACTAATAAAAATATAAGAATTCATTTTAAATAACTTTAAAAACTCACTGTACATAGTTTTATTTTGTTTTAGATTGAAATTATCTGAAAGCGTCTTATGTGTTGCCTGCCCAGGGGTCTCATTTATAACAGTGGCATACAAACAAAACGTGGTTCAAAACGTGGGTACGCCACTTTACACGCAAAGGTTGTGATTTATACAAAAAAAAATACTCACAATGTGGAAGCACAGACGGCGAGTAGGGGACCTGGCGACACAGATGGAAAGTGGCGTACGCACATTTCCAGCTCTGTTTTGTGTGTATGTCACATTTATAAATGAGACCTTTAAAAGGTCCAGAGTTTATCTGGTGGTGCGTCAGTAATAATGGTCTGTGGGGAAACACAGTGCTCCGTGTGTAGTAAAATGGACTAAACGGAGCATCAGGGCAAATTAATGCCTTTTTGTATTCAAATTACTGAATTTACTCAAGGAATTGTTCCATCCCTAATTATGTATTTAAAAAATGTATAAAAAAAAGAAGAAAGAAAGAAAAGAAAAGAGATTTTGGTGAAAGTAATATAAGTATAAGTGGAACACTTTAATTGTGAGAAGTCAGCACAACTGAAGCTTCAATAATGCACAAACTGTCGCTTCTGTTATGGATAACTTTAACAAATAAGAGCCACAGAACTGAGAGCGCTGAACTGTGCAGGAGAGGAGAGAGAGGAAAGCTTGAGAGAGGTAGAAAACCAATCACAGGACAGGAGCGACACTAAAACTAGTCACAACATACACAAAAGCACATGTGAACAAGTCAAAACATGCAAATGAAACATCACCAGGAACCAACCCTGAATACTACATTTACGCCATTTAGCAGACGACCGTATTCAACGCATCTAACATTTATCTCAGTCATACACCTGAGCAGCTACCGGGAGTAGCAGCTTGGTGTGGCTGGAATTTGACCAAGCAGAAAAATTAGTCGCAAAAAAACAACAACGCAAACACCTGAAAGTTTTAAGAGCAGATTTGAAAAACACTGTCTAAACACAATGGGGAGAGAATTTCAAAGTTTTAGAACATAAATGTGTAGGAGGAGAAACTAAGGTCATGTCCACACTAATAGGTTAAAAGCACATCGTTCTCTTTCTCCGATTTGGCCTTCTGTCCACACTGTCTATCAGTAGTTTAAAAAATGTAGCTTTTTGCAGTGTGAACCGCTAAAAAACGGATCCTATTGAAAAAGACGCCGTGTTTCTAGTCGCTGGCGTGACGTTTCAAAAGACGGAAAGTAAATAAACGGCGGGCGGAAACATCTCACAGAAAACGATTGAAAATGAAAGTGCGGATGGTTTTTAGATAAAAACGCCATTTTTACATTTTTCTGGATTAGTGAAGACGTAGCCTAAAAACCCAGAATGGGAGGAGCTGAGACCACGTGTTCGAATGTAGACGGGTAAAAGTGACATGCGGGGCCTAAGTAGATTCATTCATTCATTCCTTCCTTCCTTCCTTCTCTAAAAAGACCAGAATGGGAGGAGCGGAAACCACGTGTTGGAGTGTAGCCGGGTAAAAGTGATGAGGGGCCTTATAGATCAGCATGAGCACTTTAAAATCAATCTGAGATCCAAGCAGCTGAATTTTAAACAACCTGCAATTTGTTTTAAGTAGATTTCGAAACCCAACATGCACATTTTTACTTATTTCTATTACTACTGTGTATTCAGTCATATCATAAATGGATAACAGTCCTCGCTGGACCATTCTCGGTTATTTCCTTTTAAAACACTATAAGGATTTAACCCCTGCTGTTTTTATTAGAAAATGAAAGAAGACATTTTTAAATGAATTTATAGCCCTGATTTTTCTCTCCACACTTATTATTGTGATCTGGAGTGCACTATTACACTCACTGCAACAATTACTGATAAAGTCCTTATTTCACATTATTAACAGCATCGCAGGGAAACATGACAAACTATTCAACACTGAAAGCATGAGAGGGGAAAATCCGCATGCTTTCACTGGGAAAGAATCAAAACGAGGGGGTCATGTGAGTGTTACTGCGGTAACAACAGATGCTGATGATTTCGCCAAGCTGCCACTCTTGGGGACCTCAAGGCCCTTAACCCTCTGTATCATGGCTGACCCTCTGTACAACCATGGACCTCCAACTTTGTGGTAAAAGCCAGCTCCATTAAGATAGGCTTCATGTTGGTTAAAAGTATCTCCTGCTATAGAGCTCCATCCTCAACCCATTTAGATGAATGTGAAAGTTCCCCAGGCCTCGTCACGTCACCTACATCAGTGCCTGCGTCTTTGTTTGTGTCTGAACGATCACAAATCTCCACAAAGTCTAGTGGAACATCTTCCCAGGAGAGTGGAGGCCCTTATTACAAGCACATGATCACCAAATTGTGGATCTTCAACACAATCTTCAACAAACGTGCCCATTTCGTGTAAATTCGGGGGGAAGTTGTTAGGATTAGTGGTTAAAACACTGGATTTTAAATCTGAAGGTTATGAGTTCTAATCCCTGCTAAACGAAGTCCCTGAGCAAGGCCCTCAACCCCATATAGCTGTTTGAATGAGATAAATGATCAGTAAGTCGCTTTGAATAAGAGCATCTACCAAATATGAAGCAAATATTCAACGCGTTCTTTCAATAAACCGTTCCGACGTGGGCGAGTCGAGAAACCCTAATGGCAGTCAAATGAGGAAGTCAGAACGTTCCGAATGTGAAAAAAAAACGGAAGAAGGGACAAAAAAAAGAATGAAAAAAAAGGATGAGGTCCCTATAAAGACTCTTTATTCATATCCCAGCATGCACTGTGATATTTTATTCAGGCAGAAATGGCTTCTTGCTGTGATGCGCGTCTGCTGGGTTGATGAGCACTTACAGACAGAGAGGGGTCACGGGATGTGGAGGGGGAAGCACACACACACACACACACACACACACACACACACACACACACACACACACACACACACACACACACAGCACTTTCTAGAGAGGTGTCAATCAATTGAACAACAGCGAGTTCTTGAGGACTCCACAAAACCAGCACAAACAGTCTTCACTTCTTGTTGTGTTAATGGATTTTTTTGTTTTTTTGGGAAGAACATGCGGAACTCATAAGTGCACTTCACAATCGGTTCCATCCAAATCTTTCTCTCATGTTCAGCGAATTCCTCAGAAAATCCCCCCAAAAAACAAATGCTCTGGCTTCTCTTCAACACGGTTTCTGGTTTTTCTCTAAATGTCCTGAGTACAAAAGAAATGAATAGAAATAAAGGCAGAAGAAAGATAAAAAAAAAGTAGAATTATTCTGATTGGTCAAAAGGGTTTGATTGCATCTGTAGAACAGCAGCTGTATTAATGCACTCGTTCAGATGCATTTTTGTTCCCATAGCAACAGCTCTTTCACAGGGACTCTTTCTCCTCCTTCTTTCTACTCTTTTTTCTTTTTCTTTTTTCTACACTTTCTCCTCATTCTTTCTACTTTCTTTCTTTCTTTCTCTTCTTTCTTTCTTTCTTTCTTTCTTTCTTTCTTTCTTTCTTTCTTTCTTTCTTTCTTTCTTTCTTTCTTTCTTTCTTTCTTTCTTTCTTTTTCTTTTTTTCTTTCTATAAATTCTACTCTTTCTTTCTCCTTTTTTTTACCTGTTCTTTCTACTCTTTTTACTCTTTATTCTTTTCTTTCTTTTTTGTCTAAAGGCAAGTTCTCAGTGGTTAAAATGTTGGACTTGTGACCAGAAGCTCATGAGTTCAAATCCCACCCAGCTGCCACTCCTTGGCCCCTGAGCACGACCGTGTCCTTCGTACAAATGTACTGAATGGACATGAATGCTGAAAGAAGATAAATATATATATATATAAATAGAATGATTCTGATTGGTCAAAAGGGTTTGATTGCATCTGTAGAACAGCAGCTGTATTAATGCACTCGTTCAGATGCATTTTTGTTCCCATAGCAACAGCTCTTTCACAGGGACTCAGATGTTCAATGCTTCAAATAGTCCATGACGAATAAAACACAGATATTCTTTTTTTTAAAGATGTTCGTATGGTGAAGTTTCCTGTAAGATGATACATTTAACAAACAAGTCTCCAGTCGCAGAGTTTTGTATCGTACACAACCACAATAATACATTATTTAAGGGAAGGGGGAACTCCGTAGTTAGGGAGTTTAACATCTGATCAAAAGGTCATGAGTTTAAATCCCAAACCCTAACACATGGAGTTGCTACTGTTGCGCTCAAGTACTTGGGAGTATAGGATAATTGTAATTCGACTCGGATAAAGGCATTCGCCAAATGCAGAAATTGTAAATGATACATTTTTAATACATTTTTGGTTTTGCTGGAAACAAAACACTGTTTTTAAGAGAATGATATTTACAGCTGCTATAAAGTAAGAAAAAACAGGAACATGCTTGATTCACGGACACCGTTAAACAAATAACGTATCATTATAATAACGTATATATATATATATATATTTTTTTTTTTTTAGCCAAAAATTCATGAGCTAAAAGGTGAAGTAGACATTATAGAATGTTAAAAAATTAAACACTATGGGATGTGCTGGTGTGGAAAAATATATCCACTTAGGGATGATAATTGGATGATCTTGAACTTGTTACTTAAACTTGATGTGAGATCTTACTCACCAGAAGGTAAATCCTTCTTCGTTGTTCGTTAACGTGGCCTATAAAACACAGCTGAATAAACTGAGTAAATATTCGAAAGTTAAAACGACTCACAATAACGTTCATGTTAGTAAAGGGTTTATATCGCTTGCAGAAAAGGTCTGCTGTAGTGTTACAATTGTTTTGCGTTACACTCGGTGCTGTGAATGCCTGAGCAGCGCACTGGGCCTCTGGAAGGATAAACACACGCCTACACGTTTAGTCAAGCCGATGATTATTAGCACTTTGTGTAGCACGATTGACAGATTTTCCACTTAAATGATTAAAAGAAAACTTTGCTGAAAACAGATTTATAGGGTGGAGGAAAAAGGGGTGCGTGTATAATTGATATATATTTATATAAGTAGCAAACACTTTTTGGCAAAAGTATTGGGACGCCTGACTTTTTCTATTGCCAAGTACCGTGGGTTGGGAAATTGGTCATGGTGTGCTGGTGCTGGAAAAAAATATATATATAAAGATCAAGACATGAATTACACCGTTTGCGCAGGGTGTTTAAAGTGAAGCAGTGCAATGATAATTTTTCTCCAAATATATACAAGGTGCAGGGTTCAAAGTGCTTGTATGCAAGTGTCAAGTCAAGTCAAGTTTATTTCTATAGCGCGTTTCACTACAGACATTGTCTCAAAGCAGCTTTACAGAAATCAACAGTGAAGGTGAATGGTGTGTATTTATCCCTGATGAGCAGCCGTGGCGACTGTGACAAGGAAAAACTCCCTTAGATGTTATGATGAAGAAACCTTGAGAGGAACCAGACTCAAAAGGGGAACCCATCCTCATTGTGGTGACATCAAGACTGTGATTATAGTCTTTAAACAATACAGAACACTGGAGAGTGAGAACTAACATGAGCACTGGAGTATAAGATTCTAAGTAATGTAAAGTGTTTAACCAAACTGTACCAAGTGCTTTTCCATGATTTACAGAAGGTCTAAAAATTCAAATGCACTTGACTGCAGATAAACTTAATGTTAATCGTCTTGTCTCTACATCTGTATGGTTATTGCCAAAAGTATTGGAACACCCAACTTCCCCAAATTGTATAGAGGCACACAATTGTACCTGTAATTGGATGTGGGACTGGAAGATCCAAACCTGTTCCAGCATGACATTGCCCCTGTGCACAATGCCAGCCTTATGTAGATATGGTTTCCATGAGTTGGACGTGTGTGGAAGATCTCCTGCTTTAAAGCTCTGACCTCAACCCTATTGAACAATGAATGTGAATGCTGACTGCACCCCAGGAACCTCCTCACCTTCTCACCTACATCACTACCTGACTTTACAACACCCTTGTAGCTCAATGCAGCTCTACAAGCACACTCCAAAATCTAGTGGAACATCATCTCAGGAAAGTGGAGCTTATTAAGACAGTGAATAGGGACTACATGTGGATTGGAATGTTCAATTAGAATCAAATTTTCGTGTTTTTGCAGATTCAGTGGTACGATGAAATCCAATAAAACGACTCTATGAGATTTGGTACAACATTGGGTTTAAACTGTACATGAGACACGTGTCCACATTTCACATAACAGCCATTTTTATTTACAGTATAATTTTGTGCTTTTAATAAGAGGTGCCAATTAATATAAACTCTGACTTCTTCTGTTAGTAAGTGGAACTAAATTACTCTGTGTGTTTTTGTGTGTGTGTGTGTCCTGTCAAATAAGGGTTCAGTTTAGCAAGTGTGTGTGTGTGTGTGTGTGTGTGTGTGTGTGTGCTGGAAGCATTACAGCACTGCTCCATGACATGACGGAGGCGGACAAACTCGAGGTTATAAAATTTAATTGGACATGAAAACAAAATGAACGATAAAGATGTAGTGCAGTAAACAAGCGTCACTGCGGAGTAGGAAACATCCTAATAGGGCTGTTTCTGAGATAAGGACTTACGAATGGGATATTAAACACACACACACACACACACACACACACACACACACACACACACACACACACACACACAGTCCTATGTCAGAGTACCACAGGATAGTTATAAATGTGTCTCTTTGTCTATGTGTAGGTGTGTGTGTGTGTGTGTGTGTGTGTAAAGTTTATTTCTATTGCGCTTTTTACAACAGACATTGTCTTAAAGCAGCTTTACAGAAATCAACAGTGAAGGTGAATGGTGTGTGTTTATCCCTGATGAGCAGCCGTGGCGACTGTGGCAAGGAAAAACTCCCTTAGATATTATGAGATAGAAACCTTGAGAGGAACCAGACTCAAAGTGGGAACCCATCCTGATTTGGGTGACATCAAGACTGTGATCATAGTCTTTAAAATAATACAGAACACTGGAGAGTGAAAACTAACATGAGCACTGGAGTGTAAGATTATGAGTGATGTTCTTTCTACAGTCTTATACAGTCTTTATTGTTATAAAACTAGGAGCTACTGAGCAACTCATAAAATAGCTCAACATCAGATCCAACACCAGCTTCTCCATGCCAAAGCCTTTAAACACTTTAAGAGGTCCAGTGTCCAAACTCTGCATAGATGGTACAGGATGTTTGCAAATTCGGCATCTACTTCTTTAGAGGTCCACAATCTCCATGAGGTGGGAGGTGACTGGAGCTGGAGCAACCTCAGGAAGCCTCGGGATGGGGAGAGAAAGAGAAGCAGTGGAGAGAAATTAGCGTAGCTGCTTGTTAAGATATCAACAGCACAAGTTGATAATGTACATGTGATCAGATGTTCTGGAGCACAAGGTTATGATGTGATGTATGTTATGTGTAGAACTCGCTAAAAAGATACTGTCAGGAAGACTATTCCAGAGTTTAGGAGCTATATGTGAGCATGTTCTACCACCTTTAGTCGACTTTACTATTCTAGGAACTACTAGAAGCCCGGAGTTTTAAGATCTCAGGAAGCGTGACGGATTGTAGCATGTTAGAAGATTGGAGAGATACATGGGAGCCAAACCATTTAGTGTTTTGTAAGTAAGTAGCAGCAGTAAGTAGTGTGTGTCAGAATGAACCAGACAAAAGCAGACGATGCAACAATACAGTTTAATTACATAGAAACAAACACACTCTTGTCACAGACATGTGGGCCGGAGCACACAGACTGCCTTTATTATTATTATTTTTCTCTGAACAGTGTGTGTGTGTGTGTGTGTGTGTGTGTGTGTGTGTGTGTGTGTGTGTGTGTGTGTGTGCGTGTGTGTCACCATATACGCTTGTACAATAATTTTCCTCTTTTATTAATATTATTGTTGAAAAAGGAACAAGAATAAAATATATGCAACGTCAGAGTGGAAATGACATTTTTATTACTCATAACAGACACCTAGTTAACGGGGTCAGCATCGAGCAACTTCTACTCCCACTCCAATACATCGTATGGCCAAAAAGTATTGGGAATTTATCACTTTATTACTAGATCCGGGTTCTTCTCCAGATTGCTGTCACAAAGTTCACAACTGTATAGGATGCCTTTAGATCATGATTTTCCCTTTATTCGAGCTTGAAAAGCCAAACCTGTCCCAGCATGACAATGCCCCTGTGCATTCCCCCCCAAAAAAAAAATACTATAATACTGGAAATATAGAAATTCAATAGAATTTGGTAGCTTCTGCTCGATATGTGACCGACTAATTAATCTGAAGTGGGCCTGCAGTTTATTTGAGAATGATGCTGTAAAAAAATGTATGTACGTCATCACTTTGTGATCAATATTGCTTGATAAAATTTATGATCAATTTCTGATGATTTCTTTTAGTGTCACGTTTTACAACAATGCATTAATCCAAAGTGGGTGGACAGTAAACATGTGAGCCAAAATCATAAAAATATGACTTCAATAAAAGTAAAAGTGCTCCCTTTCAACTTTCACTTGAGTCTTCTTCTTCTTCTTCTCTTCTTCTTCTTCTTCTTCTTCTTCTTTCAGCATCTCCCATTAGGGGGCGCCACAGCGGATCATCCGTCTCCATACCCCCTGTCCTCTACATCTGCCTCTTTTACCCCAACTACCTGCATGTCTTTCCTCACCACATCCATAAACCTCCTCCTGGGTCTTCCTCTTTTCCTCCTTCCTGGTGGCTCCATCCTCAGCATTCTTCTACCAATATAACTAATGTCCCTCCTCTGCACATTTCCAAACCATCTCAATCTCGCCTCCCTCACCTTGTCTCCAAAACGTTAAACTTTTACTTGATTAAAAGTACATAATGTATTTCCCTTTATTGTACTAAAGTATCCAAAGTACTATAATTTATTATAACTATAATGTTCTCTTTTATCATTTTTATCACAAGACTCTTTAATCAATCAACTCAGTTTATGTGAAAAGACTCGAATGTGACTCTCAGCACACTGATCTATTAATAGAATGAAATTAATGACTCAAACACTGATTGATTTCTATTACAATAATTATGAGCCTAAAACGTTATTAACGTTATGAATAAAAAATGGTGTAAATGAGGTCACGTGTGTTTTGGCGAGTTCGAGTCTGGAGTTTCTTCATCATTTGTTCCTCTCTAAATGTTCTGCTTGATGTTGAACTGATGCTGAACTGTATGTTGGTGATCAGTAGATACACCGAGCGCCGATCAGAACACGTGTAAAACAGAGCGTGCGCTCGATCCTGATTGGTGACTCGCTGCGTGTTTCACCGGTTACGTTTTTATCGTAAATAAGAAGGTACGACTGATTTCACTAAATGTAGTTTAGATATTTGACTTTGAAATGTAGTGAAGTTACAGTAAAAGTGCAAACACTTCAATAAAGTACAGATACACGAAAAAGCTACTTAAGTACAGTAACGAATTACATTTACTTTATTACTGTCCACCGCTGTCTCTACTGCCTACATGTCCTCTTACCGGTTTATCCACCTGTCCATCTCCCTGGTTTGTACTTACCATTTTTTACCTGTCTTTCTAACTGCTTGAGAGTGACCTACATCTTTCTAACATTTAAATTTTTCCCTTTCTACTTACCCATCTAACAACATGTCTGTCAACCTACAGGTTATCTCTCTATAGCCACCCACCTGTTTACCTACTTACTTACCTACCTACCAGACCTGTCTCCCTATTTGATCAATTTTACTTGGAGGTTTTTTACTTCTTGATACAGTAAAACCCTGTTGTACGAGCAACTAACAGTACGAGCAAACGGAGAAACGAGCGACCTTGCTCACAAAATTGTACCCTATTTCATGAGCAAATTTTGAAGGCACGAGCAAACCCACACTGCCGGTTCCCCGTTTTCGGCGGAGGGTCGCATCAGTCGCTTAGTCGATGACGTATCACTCGGTCGCTCTCGTTGTTCATTGCAGCAAAAACGCAACTTATTTTAGTTATATTTTTATTTCACTAGAAATCTTGAAAAATGTCTCCCAAGAAAATCAGTGATGGTGCTGTGAAAACGAAAGTAAATAGAATTACCATGGAAACCAAGAAGGTTACGAGCGTGGTGTACATCTCACACTCAATCAACCACTATCACATGGGTCAGGGTTAAATCATGTTCACATTACGGATATTTGCGATGTATTTGTTTGTTTAACCCTCATAAGGTCTTCGTTTCCTGTTTACAAATCTGGTCTTTGGGGTCTATATGACCCCAACAATTGATAGAGAAATTATACAAAAAATATACATTTTTAATTATACAAATTTTTTTTTTTTTTTTTTTTACTTCTCATCTATTCATTAATGTGTTTTGGGAGATATGAAGTACTTTTGTACCTATTTACCACACAATTCCTCAACTACACCATAAGCTTGCATATGAAATATTAATTTTTTATGAAAAAATCACTTAAATAATGATCTAAATTTCCGATTTATGCTGGATTTATAGATTTTTTTTTTTGACAAATGAAGAAAGAATATTGAGTTTTTTTCACATTTCCCATTCATTTCAATGTGGGGTCATATTGACCCCGAAGACCAGAAGTGTAAAAAATATTTTTACATACCTTCAGAACAACCGAATCAAGCCCAGTTTTTGTGTGTGTGTGTATAGATAGATTATGTAGGAAAAGTCACAAAATATTATTCCACTCAGATGAAGGGAACCCTTTTTTTTTATCAAGGAAAAGTCGATTGGGGTCATATAGACCCCAAGGACCGATTAAAGGTTAAATAGGCTACAAATACTTTTTAAGTGCAGAAATAAGCGATCAAATGTGGTCTCAGAACAGATTCAATCGCTTTTACATTCATTCTTATGGGATAAATCAGTTCAGACCTACGAGCAATTCTCAAGAACAGATTACGCTCGTCCAACGGGGTTTTACTGTAAATTAAAACTGGACTCATTTGTACAACTGGAGTTGTATAAAAGGAGTAAAACACTTCAGATCGTGCCGTTCCAGGAAATCACACTACTTCCTGGTCAGGGATGTCTGAAAATGATTGTATACTGTAATTAAATTTGACTCTCGCTTTTCATCGCGGCTCATTGTTAATTGTATCCAGTTATAAAGGAGTGTATTTGCATTTCTAATTATGAGCTGATTTTCACAGGAGAATCCACGTCACTGACAATAATGCTGATTAAACATGCACGTGAAAGATAAAGCCCGGCTTCTTCGTGCATGCATCAGATCGTTTCTCACACAGAGCTTTTCTGTAGCTTCCCGCTGTGCAGGAGTTCGTACGCTTTATCTGTTTTTGCCACAGTATAAGCTGCTAAACATTTCTTTTTTTTTTCACTTATCTACCCTTTACAGGCGGATAATGTCATATTTCCGGAGGTGTGTGTATGGCAGAGGGCCTGCTGGAGTCGTTTCTTGGCTCGGCTCAAGGTTTTGCCATCTGGATGGCGTCGCATTGAGAAAACGGTGAGAAGATTTAGAAAAACGGCACGAGACGCTGAAACTGTTTTAAATCCAAAAGCAAGTTCAAGAAGAAAATAACCGGGGTGAGAGATTATATACAAATATTATGTTCTATTATCGTACTGTGATATAATGCAATACAATTATATTATTATAGCTCCAGATACGAGTAGAAGGTGCAGTATTTATCTATTATTATTTACTATTAGCAATAAGATATATAATAATATATATATATATATATATTAGATATATATATAAAACACATATACGTACAGTATCTCACAAAAGTGAGTACAGGCATCACATAAGTATAATCTTATCAAGGGACAATACTATAGAAATGTTACTTTGATATATTTTAGAGGAGCCCATATGCAGCTTGTATATCAGTACAGATTTACTGTCCTCTGAAAATAACAAACTTACAGCCATTATTGGCAAAATAACTGGCAACAATAGTGAGTACACCCTCGGTAAAAACAACTGCATGTCGTAAATGCCTGAGTCTATCAGAAGATCAGTAGCATCCTGGAACTGAGTTACAGTACAGTAATGAGGGTCATACAGAGCTTTTCCAAGATGGGTTCCACTCTGAAAAGACCTCGCAAGGATCTATCAAAGAAGTGCTGTGTGTGTCAGGTGCAGAAGCTTTAGAGAAAGTCCACTCATGATAAGTATTGTTTAAAGACTATAATGACACTCTTGATATCACCCAAATGAGGATGGGTTCCCCTTTTGAGTCTGGTTCCTCTTAAGGTTTCTTTCTCATAACATCTAAGGGAGTTTTTCCTTGCCACAGTCGCCACGGCTGCTCATCAGGGATAAATACACATTGTTCACCTTAATCTTAAATTCTGTAAAGCTGCTTTGAGACAATGTCTGTTGTAAAAAAAACAAACTATAGAAGTAAACTTGACTTTGCAGGCCTCCGTCCCAGAAGGAGCCTCTTCTGAAGCTGCTCAAAAGAAAGGCTGCAAACTGTTTGAGATGAGACGACCTGTCCAAGAGCATGAATTTCTGCAACTGTGTCCTATGTTCAGATGAGACTAAGATAAACTTGTTTGACTCAGATGGTGCTGAGCATGTTTTGTGACACCCTGGTAAAGAAAACAAAGAAAATTGTGTTTTTCCTACAGCAAAGCATGGTGGTGGTAGTATTATGGTCTGGGGCTGCATGAGTGCTGCTGGTACTGTGGAGTTGCAGTTCATGGAGGTAAACATAGATTCCAACATGTACAGTGACATTGTGAAGCAGAACATGACGCCCTCACCACCACTGCTGCTACGTGAATATGACGGAGTACAACACTATGGAGAACGAGGCGTGTCTTGAGAGTCACATAGAATAGAGATTAAGATGGCAGAGGCAGAGCTGCATCTTCCTGGAGACAGAAAAGACAAAAAAAACATAGTTTGTTTGTTTGTTTGTGAAAGGGGCCATGCGTTAGAAGTCAGAAGACACTTAAGTAAACTGATGATTTTTTTTAAATGAAAGTGAACCATCTGTACATATTGAATTGCAGAGCATCATGTTTTCGCTCAATAAATTCAGGCAGTGATGTACAATAAGGAGATCTGTTCATAGACTTCAGCTCAGGATTTAATACAATCTTTCCTAAGCACCTAAGCTGAGCCCTTTGGGTTAAACACATCCCTCTGCAACTGGATCCTGGACTTCCGGAGACCTCAAGCAGTCCGGATTAGGAACAGCATCTCCAACGCTACCACAATGAGCAATGGAGTCCCAGAGAGCTGTGTGCTCAGTCCACTGCCGGACACACTGGTGACTCAGCACAGCTCCAACCCCATAATCAAGTTAACCGATGACACGACCATGGTGGGTCTCGACGGCAAGAACAATGAGTCAGAGTTATGAAAATGTAGTGCACCTGCTGGACCAGAGTCAACAACCTGACCCTTAATAGTGACTCTACACTGAACATCAATATCTCCATGGACAATATCAAGAGCATCAATTTCCACCAAAGAGCCTCGTGGCTCGCCATACACAAGAAACCCCTGCAGCATCCCTCTTGCCTGAGAAAAGCCCAGCCTCCACCATCCATTCTCACCATATCCTACAGACAAGGCTGGACTGGGACTAAAAACCAAAACCAAAACAGCCCTAGCATTTTGCCCCAGACCTACACACGATCACAAATACCACCTGTAATGCACACTGTTGAATATGTGTATCAACTCCTGTTTCATAAAATAATAAAGGTAGGAAAGAGTGGGAGTTGACATTAAAAACCAAACTGATGAATCCTAAAACTAGTTATGAAATCCATCATGTGTGTTCCTGGAAGAAAGAGAAAGAAAAGAGACTGGTTACTGTTGATCAGATCATCACTGTTTTCCATTGTTTAGCATTAAATCAATTGTAAACTCACTTAGTCAAATTGGTGCTTGTGGATGAACCTTTAAAAGCATGAGAAGACATCCTGTATATATGGGTGAGAGTGTGTGTGTGTGTGTGTGTGTGATAGAGAGAGGGAGAGAGAGAGAGAGAGAGAGAGAGAGAGAGAGAGAGAGAATAAATGATTGATTAGGCGATTGGTGTCTTCCAGATTTCACTATAATGTGTTTTTGGCTCAGTTTTTTCAGGGGATATCTACACTTATTACATAGGATAACTGTTCTGAAGGCAGTTCTGCTTACTGCAGACCTTTCATCCACTCTCTCTCTCTGTTTATCCTCCTCTCTGTGCCAGTGTCACCAACACCACCACCAGCCACGGCAGTTGATTAAGGTCCTGCTGTGGCAGAAAACGTCTTATTTTGACCCATTTTGAAGCGTCTTTCTGAAGAGCCTTTTTCTTTTTTTGTGCTTCATTTCTCTGCGCCGCTCTTGCGCTTCTACTCCGTCTCTCTCTGACTATTTTGACAGATAAACTCTGATGCTAAATGCTCGCACAGACCCCAAAAGTTTGTTGTTTAAAGATGCGATTGGGTCAGCCCAATGTCAATTAAGAAAAGACCCAATGGGCTGCTGATTAAATGTTTCATGGGCCAGGCTGTAAAAAAAAAAAGAAAAAAAAAAAGTACGCCAACTTTTTTTTGACAAATACTACACCCCAGAGCCTGAAAGAAGCAGAAAGAATAATATTACTAGGGAGTGGTATCTCAGTTCTGGTGTTCAAGCCCCGGTATCACCAAGCAGCCACTCTTGGGCCCTTGAGCAAGGCCCTTACTCCTCTGTGCCCCAGGGGTGCCGTATCATGGCTGGCCCTGCATTCTGATTTTTTATCTTTCAAAAAAGAAAGATGGAGACAAACAAGACGGACTTGAATGGCAAGTTGTTCACTGTCTGCGCTCACGGTCTGAATTCTAAATCTGCATTTGCGATTTCTTTCATTATCATAAATGACATTATAACAGGAGATCGTTTTCTTTTTTTTGTGCAAACTGCAAAACTCACATTAGATTCAAGTCATGGACTGTAGTGTTTTTTTTTTTTTAATTTGTAAATTTTAATTTGTGTTCCTTCAGTTGAATCAAAAATATTGAGATTTAAATCTCCTTGTCCTTTTTTAAACTTGAACTTGAGTTACTTGAGTAGCTGTTTAAACCGATTACAGTAATCCCTCTGAAACGTAACCCCCGTGATAGGTGAAAATCCACCGAGTGGCAACCTAATATGTAAATAAAAGCTGAACCGGGGGATTACTGCACTTTACTTGTACTTGAGTACAATTTTATTGAAGTAACAGGACTTTAACTCAAATATAATATTTTATTACTCTTTCTACCTCTGTCAAATAGTCCAGAACTGTCAATCAGTAAATATCAACTCGTTTAGCTACTGTTTTTTTTTTGGTCTGTTTCTATTTCCGTGAAGATACTAATACTAATGTTGACTTTAGTTCCCCATTTATGCATTAAATATACACTTAAAATGACATAATTGGTATTTCAAAATTAAAATTTGTGTTGGTGCAAATCAATGGTCCATATCATAATAAATACTGTACATGAATTACAATGAATTTTCTATAATTTCTAAAATAAAAATGTCTAAAATCTATAAAAACAATAAAACAAACAAGGCAAACAGCAGAAGAACAAAAGATAACCAACAACCAGGATCGATTTTTCTAAATCCAAGCAGCACCTGTTTGCAGAGACACCTCGAGTAGAAATCTGTCCCAGAATTAGTGTTGTATAACACGGCAATATTTCCGAGGCTTGTATAAGTGCGCTTTTTAAAAACCCTCTGAACAAAAGCCGCTGCTGCAAAACAGTACAGCGGGTTCAAATGTCACTTCTATCAGTGTGAATCATTTATTGATTGCTTTAACCCCATACAGGGTTTGGCTTTGTGCTTCTGCTTATAAACTTTGAGTCACGTACATTAAAATTCAGGTCGGATTGTTGTTTAGTGACCGTGTACTTCTTGTTCGTCTGAATGCTGCTTTTGTACATGCAATTGTATTAAATTGATCTTTATGGTGAAAGTAGAAAGCAGGGTGAGACCAACCTGAGTGAGCTGTGTGGTTGTAAGGAGAAGAGGTGGTGAAGGTGGAGGAGTTTAATTCCCTTTGGTTAAAAGTGTAAAGTGATTGAGAGTGTGTTTGAGAAGTGAAGGAAAGAGTGATAGAAGTGATTTGTGATAGAAGAGTATCTGTGAGAGTGAAAGGGAAAGTTTATAGGACTGTGGTGAGACCTGAGATGTTGTACGGTTTAGAGACAGTGGCATTGAGTAAAAGACAGGAGGTGGAGCTGGAGGTAGCAGAGCTGAAGATGTTGAGATGTTTGTTGGGAGTGACGACGATGGACAGGATTTAAAAACGAGTTTATTAGAGAAACCGTGTAGGTAGGACCTTTCGGGAGAAGGGGGTATATCATTAAAAGAACGCTGAAGATGGAGATTCCAGGCAGGAGGAAATGAAGGCCAAGGAGGAGGTTTATGGACTTGATGAGGGAAAATTTGCAGGTGGTTGATTTGAAAGATACAGATGTTGAGGACAGGGGGGGGGGATGGAGACGGATGATGCACTGTGGGGATCCTTAACGTGAGCAGACAAAAGAATACATTGATTAGTATTAAATAAACTGTGCACTGGATACAAATTAAAAAATTGAAAATTTGATTGATGTTATCTTTTTTGGATTGATCCAGAATTTGTTGAAGATTGCTGAAGGAATTTGTCTGACCGCAGCATTCACGAATCACAGATTTACACGAATGCTTAGTAGAATAGTACAGTATTTTTTCTACTTGCAATCATTCAAAGACGCAAAAACAAACCCTCCTTTCTTGTCTGTCCACTCCATGCATGTTGTACTGCAGTGCACCTGGAACGCAACACATAAGTTTGTAAATCAGTGATTTACCCTAATATATAGTGAGATAACTGAGAATACATTTAATTTCAAATTTGGAAGGAGTCCCAGTGTCAGCACTTTGTAATAATCAAAGATAACATCGAGTTTCATTTGTTCATCCCAACACATTTACACTTTTTTGGCCATTTGTTCAGGCTTTGCTCAGGGGCCCTAAAAGTCAAGTCAAGTCAAGTTTATTTCTATAGCGCTTTTCACAACAGACATTGTCTCAAAGCAGATTTACAGAATTTAACAGTTAAGGTGAATGGTGTGTGTTTATCCCTGATGAGCAGCCGTGGTGACTGTGACAAGGAAAAACTCCCTTAGATGTTATGAAGAAGAAACCTTGAGAGGAACCAGACTCAAAAGAGGAACCCATCCTCATTTGGGCTAATGTCTTTTTTTCTAATACACACACAGCAGGGGTAAATCCTGATTGTTTTTTAAAAGAAAAAAAAAGAGAATTGACCAGCAAGGACTGTTATCCATCCAAATGCCATCAATGGACCAATGGCAATGAAACCAACTGAGTCAGCAATTTCCAACTAAAGCTGGAAATTGTTCATTTTCTGTTTGTCTGGTGACTGATGTGAGATCCTTAATATGGTGATGCAGGAAGAGATGCAGTAAGTCAGCAGGCTTATATTTAGCTTCTTAAATTAACTATATGGACATACTGTATTGGGACACTTGACTTTTCCTGCTAGATGTGAATTCCCCCAAACTGTTACCACAAAGTTGAAACCACACAATTGTACAAGACGTCTTTGAATGTAGCATGAAATTTTCCCTTCACTTGAACTAGAAGATCCAAACCTGTTCCAGCATGACGATGTCCCTGTGGAGAGGAAGATATCATCTTCATGAAGTGCACTTTGTTTTGTATTGTTTGGTTTGTTGAAACAGTTTTCTGTAAATGATTTATACAATAAAGATGATTCTAATTCGCTTTGGGTTGGTGTAGAAGATCTTCTGTTATAGAGCTCTGACCACAACCCTATTGAACTATAAATGTGAACGCTGACTGCATCCCCAGGCCTCCTCACCTCACCTACAACAGTACTGGTGGAACATCTTCCCAGAAGAGTGAAGCTTATTATAAGAGCAAATAAGAACTAAACGTTGAACGGGACTTATGGTCCGGTGTCTACAAACTTTTGGCCACAGTGTTGTATTTGCTGTTTTTTTTTTTACTGAAGCATGACTAATAAGGTTTTCATTCTCATGTCTAGATGTGTTTATTTCCCAGCAGGAAAGCAAACCAAATCAACAAAACTCCAGCGTGACGCCGGAGAAATTACTCTCACGCGTACACACAAATACGGCCCATGCTGTCTAATTACAGGCATTTTAATTCAGTCCATGTTTGAGATTTTTAAACCAATCAATCTGTCTTACCTGAAATGCAGGGAAGTGTTTCCTGTCAAAAAAAAAGCTAGCATTGACTTTGCCTGCTTTGACTTGGAAACCTCCAGAAAAATTGTAATGGCCAACAACTAAAGCCAAAAAAAAGTTAGCATGAGCGCAAACCGAGGTTCCTGACGCACCGCTGTTGCTGTAGATCCTCTCGTTCGGTCGGATCCGGTGGTCATTCTGACTCTTATCGCTCATCTCCTGCTGCTGTAGATGCACCCATGTGGACGGGCTAATAATTACCCTCCCCCAAAAATAGCTCCTTCCAGGTGCGTTGTGCTTCAGTGTTTAATCTCACCTGAATACTGTAGATTTGTACCTAAGAGAGTACAAATCTCATCTCTGTGTTCATCTCAGGACACTTATTCACTTATAATCTGCTGGGAAATGTATCAGCTTCTGTCTACACATTCATTACAGATCGTCTTTATCCTTCTACACCTGCATACTGCGTACCGTGATTCATAATCCTACTACATGCTCTTACCCAGAGGAGGACTCGCTCCCTGTGGAGTCTCAGCAAGAATAAATCAAAAAGAAAAGAAAAGAAAGAAATTCAACAAACAATGGGGTGAAACATGGGAGAAAAGAAAATAAATAAATGGAGGAATGGATGAACCAATGGAGAAAGAAAGAAAGAAAGAAAGAAAGAAAGAAACACTAAGGGAGAAAAGAAAAGAAAAATAAATTAAGGAATGGATGAACCAATGGACAAAGAAAGAAAGACTGCAAGGAACAAAAGAAAGAAGTAGAAAAGAAAAGGAAGAGATGAAAGGAAGGAAAAATAAGAACAGAACCACTGAAAGAAAGAAAGAAAGAAAGAAAGAAAGAAAGAAAGAAAGAAAGGAATGGATGAACCTTTGGAAAAAAAAAAGAAAGAAAGAAATACTGGAAGGAACGAATCAATGACAGAGAAAGGAGGAATAAAAGAAAAAAAGAAGTAAAAACAGGAAAGAATTCAAAAAGATGCAAGAAAGGAAAAACAGATGCACTGAAAGAAAGAAAGAAAAAGTAAATGGAAGGAATGTAAACAAACAAATGAGCAAAGGAATAAAAGGAGAGGAAGAATAACAAAAAAAAAGGGGAAAAGGGGGGAAAGAGAAAAGAAATAGGAAAGACAGAAAGAGAGAAATAGATACAGTGATGTGGAAAATGTGTTTGTCCCCTTCCTGATTTCTTAATTGTTTTGCATGTTTTTCACACTTTAAAGTTTCAGATCATCAAACTAATTTAAATATTAGTAAAAGAGAAGTGAACACAACATGCAGTTTATAAATGAAGGTTTTTATTATTGAGGGAAAACAAAATCCAAAACAACATGGCCCTGTGTGAAAAAGTGTTTGCCCCCTAAACCTAATAACTGCTTGTTACAGCGCTGTGGAGGAATTTTGCTCCACTCATCTATGCAGAATTGTTGTAATTCAGACACATTGGAGGGTTTTCAAGCATAAACCGCCTTTTAAGGTCATGCCACAGCATCTCAATAGGATTCAGGTCAGGATTTTGACTAGGCCACTCCAAAGTCTTCATTTTGTTTTTTCTTCAGTCATTCAGAGGCAGACTTGCTGGTGTGTTGTGGATCATTGTCCTGCTGCAGAACCCAAGTTCTCTTCAGCTTGAGGTCACGAACAGATGGCTGGACATTCCGGCAAAACTAAAAACATTTATGTTCTTTTTGCTCAGCAGTGGTTTTCGTCTTGGAACTCTGCGATGAAGAGCATTTTTGCCGTCTCCTTCTTATAGTGGAGTCGTGAACACTGACCTTAACTGAAGCAAGTGAGACCTGCAGTTCTTTGGATGTTGTTGTGGGGTCTTTTGTGACCTCTTGGATGAGTCGTCGCTGTGCTCTTGGGGTAATATTGGTCGGCTGGAGACTCCTGGGAAGGTTCTCCACTGTTCCATGTTTTTGCCATTTGTGAATAATTTCTCTCACTTTGGTTCACTGGAGTCCCAAAGCTTTAGAAACGTCTTTATATCCTTTTCCAGACTGATGGATCTCAATTACTCTCTTTCTCATTTGTTCCTGAATTTCTTTGGATCTCAGCATGATGTCCAGCTTTTGAGGATCTTCTGGTCTACTTCACTTTGTCAGGCAGGTCGTATTTCAGAGATTTCTTGATTGTGAACAGGTGTGGCAGTAATCAGGTCTGGGTGTGGCTGGAGAAATTCAACTCAGGTGTGATAAACCACAGTTTTAACAGGGGGGCAAACATTTTTTCACACAGGGCCATGTAGTTTTGGATTTTGTTTTCCCTTAATATTATAAAACCTTCATTTGAAAAATGCATGTTGTGTTCTCTTTTACTAATCTTTAAATTAGTTTGATGATCTGAAACATTAAAGTGTGACAAACATGCACAATAAATACTGTATATACAGTATAATATAATGTACTGGACAGAAGGAAATTTTAATCCTATTAGATCATGCAGATGATCGTTCCTACACTCTGTTCTTTGAATTCAAAGCGAGAAACGGTGATTAATGGAGCACTAAAAATAAAGCCCAGGGCTGATTCTCCAAACACACAGCATGACTGGCATTTTTCAGTGAAACAAAAACAAACATGGTTCTCTTCTTGCACTGTTGATTTTTATATAACATCCTTCTGAGGTGGCATCTTCATTGCTTCAAAGTTTTCAAATTCAATACGAACAGAACACTTCAGTGATATCATACGACCTGAGCGAGCTTTTAGTCTCTCTGAAGGGTAAAAACACTTCAGTCTCTGTAGACGAGACTGATAGCCGGACCTGCTGACCTTAAAAAAAAGGTTGGATAAGAAATAAAGGAAAGCATAAAAAATAGAAAAAAAAAAAACTTCAGACGTATGTCTGCTGTAAAGATTTCAATTGCGAATAGTTTGAAACAACACCTGCTGTCGAGTGGTGCACTTTATAAAACACACTTTTTGACAGATTGTACGAATTAGCAGCAAAAAAACCAACTAAAAGGTTCACGGTACAAAGGATTACATGGAGGAGCCGTTGCTATAAATAACAACTTAGACATAACATCAAAACCATAGACAGGTGAAGTGAATAACATTGATTTTATGGTAACAATAGCAAGAGGTGGGATATATACAAAGGTGTAAAGAGTAGCTAAACATCATACTTGAGTAAAAGTGTAGAGAACTTACTGTAAATCGTTGTTCAATGTCACAAATTTCAATATGACTTGAGTAAAAGTTTTCGAGTATCTGATTTGAACAGTACTGGTGTATTTGACTCGCATTGAACGAAGACTAAAAGTCCTCACGCGTTAGTAAAAAGACAAAAACAGCTGATTTGGGAGGTTTGGTTTCCTTAAATACAAATCGAATTGTACACATCGACACTGCGATCAACACAACAGTCTCTTCAACATGCCAGAATGAAACAAAGATCGAACGAGTCGGTCGGACAAAGTAGTGAAGTGATCTTTCAAAAAAGGATCTTCAATTAACAAAAAAAAGAGATTTATTGTGAATGGTGCCAAAATACTTTTCCAGCTGTGAAATTGGTATTTTTATTATATACATATCACTTATGTCATTTATACACTGAACAAAATTATAAACACAACACTTTTGTTTTTGCCCCCATTTTTCATGAGCTGAACTCAAAGATCTAAGACCTTCAGAGCTGACTGAACTCTTGACACAACACAGGTCAAGGCTATAAAATTCATGCTATTAATACCAAGTTCTTCACCACCTTGGATGAACCTGTATCCACTGTAGCAGGTTTTGTTGCTCAAATTGTTGCACCTTCCTGACAGGAGTGGAACCCAATGTGGTCTTGTGCATTTTGAGATACTTTTCTGCTCTGGATATCTGAATTACTGTCAGCTTGACCTGTCAGTGTCCTCAGACAACAACTCTCTCAGCAACAAGGCATTTCTGTCCATCTTATCTACTTTTATACCACACCAAGATCAAGCACAGACATGAATCCAAGGCACCTTTAACCATCTCAGATACTGATATGAAACAGCTTCTATCTCACACCTGGAATCCGAGGTTTTGTGCCGATCGAGGCTCATAAATCTCGTTTTGTTTTTTTTCTTTCCACTTTCCCATCGCGACATTCTCGTCTCGCAGACGTGACAGACATCAAGAGAAGATCATTTACCGCTTCTGGCAAATCAATTTCAAAACTGCTGGGCCACTGGCAATTTTCACGCATTGACTGGATGCTGACTCACACACACACACACACACACACACACACACACACACACACACACACACACACACACACACACACACACACTTTATTCTGTATACACTATAAAGAAACAAGGGTAATGCCTAAAAAATGTCAGGGCTGAGGGAGAAAAATAGAGACGGCAGCATGAGAGCAAGCACTCAACACTAAATAAATCAAAAAGTGGTGTTGACAATGTAAGCAGTCGATTCTGAGCAGATACAAAACATAGTAGTGGGATGTTTGTGGGGGATTTTCACAGTTTTTTTTTTTTTATCCTCCAACCAAAATAATTAGTGTGAAGACTTCCACATGATTGATCATGTGCGAAAGTGGACTGGGCTTCCTTGAGCTTCATCCGAGCTCAGGTGCGGACCATACCATGTTTGAAAGTGGGGTACTGGGTATCAAATCCCAACATGATAATAATGTGTTACATAGGAATATCATTGTTTTATTGAATGACAGAATTGGGCTTTAAATATCTCTTACTCCAGCACTATGCACCATTAAGGACTCTTGCTAATTTCTTAGAAGATTCCAGAAAGAGTCAATTTATCGGTCTGTTAAACAGGGGGTGGAACTTGCCCAATCTTTCTCTATATTAGCTCAGAATCAATTTCTCACTCGCACACACTTCTGTAATACGTCATGAGTCAGAATTTTCCTCAATGCACCATGTAGCTAGACATTCTCCATGCTCAACACCACAAGGTCTTAGCAAAACTATGGTTAATTATCATCTTGGTATTCACAAAAACAAAATCCACCTAAACAGATGTTTATATTCAAATATCTGTAATGTCTTTAGAGATGATCGAGTCAGAAGTTTCTTCCATCAGGTTTAAAACAGAGCGTGAGCTCAACCCTGATTGGTGACTTGCTGCGTGTTTGACCAGTTAAGTTTTTATCCTCATAAAAAAAGGAACGACTGATTTCACAAAATGTAGTTGAGTAGAAAGAAAGATACTTGACTATGAAATGTAATGAAGTTAAAGTAAAAATAGCCCTGAATTACATTTACTAATATACAAAACGTTTCTCACTCCCCCGGTCAGATGACGTTCAACATTATCTTAATGAGAACTCCAGTGTAGATGTAGTGGAGATAGGAGTGTTGGTTCAAATGCAAATGGGCTGATGTTCTACTGCAGATAAACAACACTAGAATGGGAAACAAATTTAACAGTGTAGTCAAGTCAAGTCAAGTCAAGTTTATTTGTATAGCGCTTTTCACAACAGACATTGTCTCAAAGCAGCTTTACAGAAAACAACAGTGAAGGTGAATGGTGTGCGTTTGTCCCTGATGAGCAAGCCGTGGCGACAGTGGCAAGGAAAAACTCCCTTAGATGATATGAGGAAGAAACCTTGAGAGGAACCAGACTCAAAGGGGAACCCATCCTCATATGGGTGACATCAAAAGTTTGGTCATAAATCTTTCAACAATACAGAACAATTTGTGATCATCATAGATCCAGCATCAGCTTCTCCATGCCAGGGCCTTTAAACACTCGGCATCTACTTCTCCATGATCATCCATAGGTCCATAATCTTCACGAGGTGGGACATGACTGGAGCTGGCCAAACCTCAGGATGCCTCGGGATGGGGAGAGAAAGAGAAGCAGTGGAGAGGATTGGTGTAGAATTGGATTTGTCAACCGTAGACATAAACATCTAGATCAGGGGTCACCAACCTTTTTGAAACTGAGAGCTACTTCTTGGGTACCGATTAATGTAAAGAGCTATCAATTTGATACACACAGTTTTCAGTTGGATCTGAAATAACACATTTGCTCAATTTACCTTTTATTATATGTTATTATTAATAATTTATGATATTCATCTATGTGAAGACAATGATCATGTTAATGATTTCTCATAATAATTATCTATAATAACAAAGTAGGAAACAGATATTTAAAAAAAAAGACCCGTGGGCGACTCATGTGGTCCTTGCGGGCTACCTGGTGCCCGCAGGCACCATGTTGGTGACCCCTGATCTAGATTAATCATTCTAGACAAAAAAACCCCTCTAACTTTACACTACCATTGAGGCATTGAACTCAAAATTTCATGCCATTTTACTGAGCTTCATCTTTTTGTACTTTCAGGGTTAATAGAAAACAGGAAGCAGATCTAAATACTTTTTTAAAACTGTAAATGTTTCCTTGTTTCTACGACACTTTCTCCACATCCTCATCTGGATGTACCCAGGATCTGAAAAAACACTCTAATACCACCATAAAAGCCTCCCCACTTGGTAAAATCCTCAAAACCTTCACTCTTCTCCGCCAACAACAGCAACAGGAGCTCCTCAGGGAATATTGAAAAACTGAGCATTCATCCTGTTCAATAGGGTGGAGGTCAGAGCTCTATAGCAGGAGATCTTCCACTCCAACTCATTTAAACTATACCTACATGGACCTGGCTTTGTGCACAGGGGCAGGTACTAATGTAGCTGAGGTGAGGAGGTCTGGGGTTCAGTGAGCAATCCAATTCATCACAAAGAACTAAATATGGAATGAGATGTTTAAAAAAGCACATATGGTCAGGTATATATGATAGGCTATAATCTTCTACTCCAACCCATTAAAAGCATATCTTCATGGTGGCTTTGTGCACAGGGGCATTGTCATGTAGGAACAGCTTTGGGTTTCCTAGTCCAAGTGAAGGGAAAATTTGATGCTGCAGCATCCAACGACACCCTCTACAACTGTGTGCATCCAAACCTGTGGAAACAGGGGAAAAAAATCAGGTGTCCCAATACTTTTGTCAGTACAGTGTATCTAGCAGTACAGATATAGTATACGACTTCAGGATTTTCCTTTGGACTGAAACACATGGTTTTGTTGTAAAGTGCCTGACTATTTTTCATAACATTACACGTTCTAATTATAATTACTCCAGTCATCTGCTTCACGAGGCCAAATTGGGAAATGATCCAAAGCTATTTGATGAACATCTTCACATAATCAAAATGCCATTTTCATTTGAGACCTCCGGGCACAACCCCAGCTCTTAAACAAGTCAAATCCTCTGGGTAAATTTATTAATCTCTTTCATAATTCACTTGATAATCACAACCAAATTCAAATTGTGTTCACATTTGAATAAATCCATTTGGCTTCATTTGTGGATCCTGGAGTCTGAGTGCACTAGCAAGAGTGGCTTTCAATTAATCATTATGAAAGCGCGGCTGTTATTATGGACGTTCTTTTGTCCACAAGCAATTTTTTTTAACATTAAATAAATTCTGACACACAAACACACAAACACACACACACACACACACACATACACATACACACACACACACACACACACACACACACACACACACACACACACACACACACACACACACACACACAGTACTATATCATATAAAAAGCAAGGCTTGGAAAAACTCTTAGCAGTGCCTAAAGCCATTGGAACTGAGGGAGAGCAATAGTTTTGGCACCATGAGAGCAAACACCCAGTGTTAGATTTCAACCATAAGACAATCCAGGACATAAACTATATGAAAAAAGAATTGGGACATCTGACTTTTCCAGTCAGATGTAGTTCTCCTCTAAACTGGTACCACAAAAGTTTATAGGATGTCGTTGGATGCCATAGCATGACATTTTTTCCTTTACTTGGAAAAAGGAGACCTGCATGACATTGCCTCAAAGCAAACTACATGAAGATATGCTTCAAATGGGTTGGAGTGGAAGATCTCCTGCTATAGAGCTGTGACTCTCATCCCTATTGAACACATTTGAGATGAAGGTGAATGCTGACTGCACCCCAGACCTCCTCACCTCACCTACCTCAGAACCTGACTTTACTAACACCCTTGTATCTGAAGCAATCTCACACACAACTCCACAAGCACAATCCAAAATCTAGTGGAACATCTTCCCAGAAGGGTGGAGGGATTTGTAAGAGCAAATTGGCACTAAAATGTGGATGCTCAAAAAGCACATACCATACTTATGGCCAAGTGTCTGCAAACTTTTGGCAAAATAGTGTAGTAATGGAACGCAAGATGTAAATATTAAGCAAAAGCAAACCTGCCTTGTTTATCTTGACTTCTGAATGAGTTCAATTCAAAACCACTGGCTGCTGCTGAGGATGGTTCCAAATATACAGAATAAAGATAGAGAAGATTACTGGGTTCAACTCAAGGAACATGAAGATGGATTTGGACTGCGATTTACTTCAATAGATTAGGAGTACAGTGTCCATGAACAGTTCTGCCTTCTTTTCCATCAGTGAATACCTCAACCGTAATGGAACTATGGGACATTTAATGTCACCCAGAGGAGGATGGGGTCCCTTTTGACTCTCAAGGTGTACTCATGAAGTTTCAGGGAGTTTTTCCTTTGCCACTGTTGCAACTGGCTCACTCATTTAGGATAAACGTACAGGGACTAATTAGTTATATGATTACATTTCTATTCCATTGTTAAAAGATCTGAAATACATTGTATTGAAATGTTTCATTGTGGTATTTAACCAATCAAAAGGAAGTTTTATTGATGTGCAGTGACAGTTTACGCAATGGGAATGAACACCCTGGTATAATGAAGCCTCTATATATTAATAAATATAAACACATAGTCCCCTAGTTACAATAGTTCGACTGACGATTTTTCACTTTTAAGATGACGACAGCGAAATATTACAAACAAAATTTGTAATATTTAAAATTTCGCACAACAGGCAACAGCTGTAAAACAGAAAATGTGAAATTCTGCATGAAACTGGGCAAATATACCACACAAACATTTAAAATTACAAACGCCGATGCTGCACTGATTCGTTCGAGGTGTTTCGAGTGGCACACGAGCTTCGAGATCGGAAGAACATCACTGGAGGACGGCGAAAGATCAGGAAGACCTTCAATGAGCTCAACCATTTGGCAACTTGTGCACGATGATTATTGGAGAACAATCCACTTAATCTCACTTCTGCATCCACCACACTACTCACCAGATTTGCCTCCTGTGGACTTCGCCCTCTTGCTGGAGATGAAGGTCCGGCTCAAAGGTCGCCGTTTTGACACCGTTGCAGAATTCTGGCACAAATGGCCAATGGAAGACTTCCAGGACAGGATACAGAAGTAGGGCAACACTGGAAGCACTGTCTTGCTGTACAAGGGAACTATTTTGAATGTGATCGTGTGTAAATGTAACTACTTTTTCGTAAACAGAGTTCGTCTCCAAACTTTTTGATCACCAAAAATGTAAAGTAGTCTGGCTACCAGCATTAAGCTGCTGTAAAAAATTTTTTAAGTGTATTTTTTTCTTTTAAACAATATAATATTCCAGCATGTAAAATCTAGCGATATCACATTAAATAAGGAGTATTCACTAAATAAACACTTTGCATTACAAATGTTTTGCATTGATTTACAGCTAATCAGCTCGTCATTGACTATACTTTCTTGTGAAGACTCAAAAAGTTTGGCCTCCATCCCATATCCTCACCAATTTCTACAGATGCTCCATCAAAAGCATCCTAACTGGATACCTGACCTGGTATTGTACAGCAGCTGCACAATGCCCTACGGAGAGTCGTAATGATTGGAAATAAACTCTCACACTTACAGGTCATTTACCACACACAGTGTCTGAGGAAGGCTAAAATAATCACAGCTGATCTATCTAATAGCACACAGTACTATTGCACTCTACTCGCACACTATGTATCTTTGCGTATTTTTGCACACCTACTCTAATATATACATTCTATTCTATATTCTCAGTCTTCCAAATGTATTCTAAAGACTACCTCATGCTAATGTCATATATGTAAATATTCATATAATCCATTATATATGTAAATATTGTAAATAAATTCAACTTTCTTTTTTTTTATTTTTAAGTTTTTCTCCTTTTTCTTCTTACTGTTTAATAATGTAGAATGTTTAATATTTAATACTTACTAAAGTTTGCCTGATACCTCACTTAAGAATTTCATTGACATCTGTACAAATGACAAAAATAAAACGTGAAACCTGAACCTATTTCCCAGCTCTTAAATAACATCTGGACGGCATTTGGTAGACATAAAATGTAAATAATGTGAAAATAATTCAGTGTGTAAAGAATGCGTTTGGATATGTTTGACAGGGATTAGTAAAGATTGATGATGTGTTTTTGCATGAGAAATGATAAAAACGGAACGAGTTCTTGGTACCAGATGCAAGCTGATTGTTCATGCTCGAGGAATTTCCTTGCTCTGTATCACGTTCACACTTCGCTTTTCCTGAATCCGGAGTTTAATAGACTTATACACGTGCTCCAGGATGACTTCTTTCCTGTGCATCGAACACGGG
>NC_139596.1:16734185-17011685 GCF_946808225.1 Silurus aristotelis | reverse complement strand
GTTCAACATGTACCACATGGAAAAGAACTCTGAGGATTTGAGAATTAGAATTGTTCTGAATCAAGTGGAAGCTCCGCTCGTCAGTGATCAGACCGTACGCCCCGAACACTGCAACAAGCCGGTTTGCAGTGCTGTCATCACCAGATGGAGCCTCTTCTGAAGCTGCTCACAAGAAGCTCACAAACAGTTTGCTAAAGATGACCCTTCCAAGAGCATAAATTACTGGAACCATGTTCTGCGGTCTGATAAACTTGTTTGGCTCGGATGGTGTCCAGCATGTGTAGCGCCCCCCTGGTGAGGAGAATCAAGAAAACTGTGTCTTGCCTACAGTCAAGCATGGTGGTGGTACTATCATGGTCTGGTGCTGCATGAGTGCAGCTGGTACTGTGTAGCTGTGGTTCATTAAGGGTAACATCCAAGGGATTCCAACATGTACTGTGACATTGTAAAAAAGAACGTGATGCCCTCCCTTCTGAAACTGTGCTGAACAACAGTTTCTAAACATAATAACGACCCCAAACACACCGCTACGATGGCAACTACCTTGCTGAGGAAGCTGAAGGTGATGAAGTGTCCAAGCATCTCTCCAGACCTGAACCTTATTGAGCACCTGTGGGGCTTCTTAAGTGGAAGGTTGAGAAGTGCCACATGTCTCACATCCAGCAGCTCTGTGATGTCATTATGAAGGATTGGAAGAGGATCCCAGCAACAACCCATGTGTTTTCCCAAAAACACATGTCTTCCATAAACCTCATCCTTGGGCTTCGTCTTTTCCTCCTGCCTGGCCACTCCATCATCAGCATTCTTGATACATCCAATGTCCCTCTTTTGCACATGACCAAACCATCTCAATTACACCTCCCTCACCATGTTTTCAAAACATCCGTCCAACAAACCCATTTCTAATCCTGTCCATCCTCATCATTCCTGATGAATGGCCACATCTACACCTCCTCCAGCTCCGCCTCCTGTCTTTTTGTCAGTGCCTCTGTCTCTGAACCATACAAAATACAAAAATCTTAGAAACTTTCCTTTTCACTCTTGCAGATACTTTTTTTTTATCACAAATCACTCCTGCTATCACTCTTCTCCACCCACTCCACCCTGCCTGCACTCTTTTCTTCACTTCTCTAACAATCATTCAGTTTTAGTGTAGTGGTCTTTTAACATGATAATCTTCAAAAGATCTACACCCGATCACTCCTGCATGTGAGTTGTGAATTCGTCCCATTCGTCTTCATCAGAACTTGTAAAATCATCTACACATGTCCTGACTTTTTAATCATTTTTTATAAACGTGACACGTGATGATAAAAAAGAGTGCTGGAAAGGGAGCAGTTTGTCTGCAGGGGAGAGATGATGGAGTGATGGGAGAATTCGGGGTGTCAGTGAAATGGAGTGAAGTGGTAGAATTTAATTTGATCACCGCTCCAATCCCAGAGCGGAAAATTTTCGCTCATATCCTCTGCAAAGTGTCATTTGTTATCGTGTCTCACTGGCTTCAACTCACAGTTGCTTTACTGACTATTATTAACCTTCTAAATTAATCTTCCTCTAAACGTTCTGTGTTGATTTTTGCTAATCAAACAGTTGCTCTGTTTACACCCTGGGGGCGTATCCAGAATTTACAATGCAGTGATCATGTTAAATAGATTACATTCGACTTCATTGCTTATTCCTCATTATGCAGTACAAGTGCAGAGCCAATGAAATCCAGCTAGCAACCAACTCACCAGGGGTACATATATATATATTTATTATTAGGGGGAGTGGTGGCTCCAGCGGTTAAGGCGCTGGGTTGCCGATCGGAAGGTCTGGGGTTCAAGCCCCGGTATCGCCAAGCTGCCACTCTTGGGCCCTTGAGCAAGGCCCTTAACCCTCTATGCTCCGGGGGTCCCTTACGAGGGAAATATCAAGGTCCGTGACGTCGGAGTGACGTGGGGCCGCCTTCTCGTGGGCTCACCACCTGCAGGAGGGACCGTAAGGGACGGTGCTGTGAGGATTGGGCAGCAGTCGAAGGCGGGGGCCTGCTTAGACTGCTGCCCCCGCGACCCGAATTACGGATAAGCGGGAGAAAATGAATGAATGAATGAATATTGCTTCAGTGGTGTCCTACTAGAATTAGTTCACCTCTTTTTATCATCATTACGTCGCCACGGCTATAGAAACCTATCTCTCAAAAAGCAAAAAAATTCAACACATCTCCTTTCACTGTAGCCACAACCACACTGCCTGCATACATCACACTAGCAGAAGCATCGATATCAACCTTTTAAAATCGACCCGGTTTTGATCCGGTTTATCCCGGGGATTTGAAATGAATTGAGAAATTGTGTGTTTTTGTGCAAATTTTACAGGAAGGAAAACGCGAAAGTATAAATGGACCAAATCAATTTCTTCTCCTCTGTCAGCCATTGTAGAATGATAAAAAAAAAAACAGCTATTTAATACACTTTTTTAAGTTTGTGCAGTTTGCTACAGGTTTGCTACATTTGCGGCATTTACCAGACGCCCTCATCCAGAGCGAGGTACAAAATTGTTTTGAATCTCTAGCAATGAATAAATCTACACTTGTACGCAAGATTACAAACTTATTATATTATATTATATTATATTATATTATATTATATTATATTATATTATATTATATTATATTATATTATATTATATTATATTATATTATATTATATTATATTATAGCTCTTTTGACCTCCCGATCAAATGATGTAAAAATGCTGACGTGATTGGATGCCTTCTAGGGGGCCTCAGAGTCAGCAACTCACAATCTGATTGGTTAAAGCAACAGCTGCAGTGTTCACAGTGCTGGCTAAGGCTGCTCAAACAAAAGAAACTTAAACTGAAACGTACATCGAATGCGATGAAACAAGACATAGTGCACACAAGAAAAACTAAGAAATGAAGAGAATAGACTATTGGGAATAATTTAATACATATTCATCGGCAAAAACTAATTATTATGTAAGTCAGTAATTCTGATTCAGAGAAGACCTTGCTGGCCCTGTAGCTCATTTTTACAGTATATATATAAAATAAAAGCAAAAAAGGAAAGGTTGAGATTGAGGTATAAGGCAAGTAAATATAAGATGCAAATGACAAGAAACAGAGTGCAAACATCATTAATAAAGTCCAACACAGAGACTTTTTGTCCCGAGAGATGTTTGCCCACTTTTTTTTAACATGAGTCAGAGTGGAAATGTACAGTTCACTGTATGAGATCAGGATAGGGTCATAATGGTCATGTACTCTTCATTGTGCTAGTTCAGCGTTTGGAAAACTGAAAGCTGATGGGAAGAAACTGTTTTTGAGTCTGCTAGTGCAACAGTGAAGAGGAAGAAGAGGAAGAATCTTACAGTGTTCACCAGATGGTAATGGAGCAAACACATGATTAATGAGGTGTGGAGTTTATCTTGAACATTCTCGTGATAAGGGGAAGTTTTGTGCCTCACCGCTCACTTTTGTGTCTCTTCCCCAAACTGTTACGCAATATTGGAGGCACACAATTAAACAGTACGTCATGAAATTTTTCCTTCACTTGAACTAGGAGACCCAAACCTGTTTCAGCATGACAATGTCCCTGTGCACAAAGCCAGCTTTATAAAGATATACCCCATGCTGGAGCAATGATATAACGTTCATCTAATGTCCATCTAAAGCTGATACAACATTTATTTACTGTTCATCTAATGCTGATGTAACATTCATCTAATGTTACATGTAATCTAACGTCTATCTAATGCTTATGTAATTAATACAATTCAATTCATTTTTATTTGTATTGCGCTTTTAACAATGAATATTGTCTAAAAGCAGCTTTACACAGATAATGTGGTGATAAAAAATAAATATGTTCTTTATAAGAGTAAGTTTGTCCCTGGTGGAGACTGTGGCAAGGAAAAACTCCCCGAGATGGCATAAGGAAGAAACCTTGAGAGGAACCAGACTCAAGAGGGAACCCGTCCTCATCTGGGTTGCACCGAATGTCCATTTATTACAGATAAACGATGTTGCGGGGTGCAGTGATGGTGACCAGAAGCAAACTGTAGTCCTGAGTCAATGTAGCAGACTGTTGACATTAACTAGAATCCAAAACCATCCTCAAAGCTCCCGTTCTTACTCCGGAATTTCATGGAACCACCCAAGGCATTAATGAGAAACCAGCTGCAGAGAGTGACCTCCAAATGAAGAGGACACTATCCAGAGGCAGGGCTGAACAAAGTGGGAAGATCCACAGAGGAAAGAGGGGCAGGAACAGTGGTCACTCGAACCTCAGGAGCATGTTTATCTCGACAGAGAGAGAGAGAGAGAGAGAGAGAGAGAGAGAGAGAGAGAGAAAGAGAGAGAGAAGAGGGGTGACAGAAAGATCTCCATCAAACGTGATATAATGTTCATGTAATGTCAGTCAAACACTAATGTAACGTCCAACTAACACTGATTTATTTCCCATCTAATGCTGATATAAGTCTTATATAAAAGCCACCTATTTCTGATACACCACTAATGTTCATCTAACACTCATTTAACTTCCATCTAACATTTTATCTAATGCTTATCAAACATAGATCCAATAAAGATATCACCCTAATCTAACATTAATATAACATTCATCTAACATTCACCTTACACTGACTAAACTCCTGAATAAGTCTGTATTTGTTTCTATTTATAGAGAGATTTTAGCTTCCAGCAAATGCCTCCCAAAATCACTGACTAGCCCTTTAAAGTAGATCAGAGCTGCCTGACGGAACTGTAAACACATCCGCAGTCTGTTCCAAATCGCATGTTTTTGTTCTGCGATACGGAAAAGTAAAATCGCCACGTGGAAAAGCGCGCTTCACGCCGTCTCTTTTCACGCCCGTGTAATGGAAGTCAGTTCAGAGATCTCATGGGGTTGTGGCTTTTATGTCAGAAAAAAAAAGAAAAAAGAAAAGGAAAAAATCTCTTAATGAACCGAACTCCACAGGATGCCATCCGGACCTGCGGCTTTTTTGTGGAGCGCAAAAAAAAAGGCTATAATTAGCGCTTTTGCAGCATCTGGGGATGGAAAAAATCAAACCATCACCTGGCTTTCATGAGGCTAACATTGATGCAAGTTAGGGCATTTCTTTTTGATTTTTTTAAATCGGAATGAAGGAATGGAGCATAACTTTTATTTGAAATTTAAATTAACAAATAATAGACGGATATTATACCTGTATATCTGCATTAATGAATCACGTGACTGGAAAGTGATTAAAGGTCAAAATTTGCTAAATTAAAGCACACAGAGGTTTGGAGCTGTACATTTTTTCCAGCACTATAAGACAAAATGGCCAACTGAGACCCAGGTAATAAGTTCACACCCACGGGAGGAAGCGGAGAAATGAAGCTGAATGAGAAGAGAATGACAAGGAGACTTACAGTGAAAGGGAGGCCGGCTGAGAGACTGAGACAAGACGGAAATGCTGATTTGTCTGATTTGATTGACAGAAGAAGACACTATACTAAAGGATCTGATCATTTAAACAATTACAAAAGAGTCTCAAAATAAAGCAAACCGACTTGAAAGATGCAAATGGACAATGTGAAAGAGGAGAATAAACAGGGCCTTGAAAGACTGAATTAGAGAGAAAGAGAGAGAAAGAATAAATTTAGAGACAGAGCAAGAGACCATGAGCTTATGTGAATAAAGCAAAACAAAGAGAGACAGAGGGGAAAAAGAATGCTTAAGGGGGGTGGGAGGGGGTTTAAGATAGACAGGGGCAGGAAAGAGTGTGCACTAGAGAGAGAGAGAGAGAGAGAGAGAGAGAGAGAGAGAGAGAGAGAGAGAGAGAGAGAGAAAGAGAGAGAGAGAGAGAGGGGGGGGGAAAGAAAGCGGAAGAAGGAAATAGATAAAGGGAAAGAGGCTGAAAGGATAAGAAAGCATGATAAACAGAAGGAGAGAGAGAGAGAGAGAGAGAGAGAGAGAGAGAGAGAGAGAGAGAGAGAGAGAGAGAGAGAGAAAGAGAGAGAGGGAGAACCGATAAGAAAGCATGATAAACAGAAAGAGGGGGAAGAGAGGGTGAAAGGATAAAGTATAAACAGAGAGAGTGAGAGGGAGGGGGGGTAAAAAAGTGGAAGAAAGAAATAGAGTGAAAGAGGTTGTAAGGATAAGCTTGATAAACAGAAAGAGGGAGAGAGAGAGAGAGAAAGGGTAGGAAACCATGATAAACAGACAAGAAGAGTGAGAGAGAGAGAGAGAGAGAGAGAGAGAGAGAGAGAGAGAGAGAGAGAGAGAGAGAAAAGAGAGAGAGAGAGAGAGAGAGAGAGAGAGAGAGAGAGAGAGAGAGAGCGCATGATAAACAGAAAGAGAGAGAGGGAGAGAGAGAAAGAGCACGAGAAAGAGAAAGAGAGAGAGGGTGAAAGGATAAAGTATGATAAACAGAAAGAGGGAGGGGGGTGAAGAAAGCGTAAGAAGGAAATAGAGGGAAAGAGGCTAAAAGGATAAGCGTGATAAACAGAAAGAGAGAGAGAGAGAGAGAGAGAGAGAGAGAGAGAGAGAGAGAGAGAGAGAGAGAGAGAGAGAGAGAGAAAGTAAGAATGCATGACAGACAGAAAGAGAGAGAGAGGGGGGTTAATTTAAGATTTTAATAGATGAATAGATGAAAAAAGACAAAGACATACACTGCATTAACATGCAGAGAGACAAACAGAGGGACGATTTACAGAGACTCTAAATTATGACAAGGAAAGAATAATGAACTGAGAGACAATAAATCTAAAGAAAGAGAAAAGGAGTGTGAGGAAGTGAGAGAATTATAGAAGTGATATTGTTGAACAGCATCCCGTCGTGAGAAAACAATGAAACCACAACGTAAAGCCACGTGTTCGCCGTAAAGTTGGATGTTTTTAGATGACGGGAAGCTCAGACGTTTATCTCACTTACACTGTGGCTACAAATCTGCTCGTTCTTTTCCTTCCTGCATCTAAACTGCTCCACTGCAAATCAATTCGAGCTGATGTTCAATTTACTTTGTTATTAGTCGCTTCTTTTAATTTCATTTGGTGTTGAAAAAAGTGAAGAGTGACCGCGCTGATATTTCGTTTAGGCTGGTCGTCATGGTGACACACTAACATACATGAGATATTATAAAGAACATCGAGAGATAATTTCATTTCAGACCGGATCTACTTTAGAGGCGTCCAGATATGAAATGATGCTCATCTACTGAACAACTGGAAACAAACATTTTCCACTATAAGTGAATTAGAGAGAGAGAGAGAGAGAGAGAGAGAGAGAGAGAGAGAGAGAGAGAGAGAGAGAGAGAGATCTACAAATAGACAGAGAAAGAGACAGAGACAGAGAGACAAAAAGAAACAAACACAGAAAGACAGACAGGCAATTCTGATTGATCAGTTGTTTTTTAATGAACCATAGAAATGTGTGTATCTTGTATTAGAGCATTAATTACTGGAACCATGTCCTGTGGTCTGATGAGACTAAGATAAACTGGTTTGGCTCAGGTGGTATCCAGCATGTGTGGTGACGCCATGAGTGCTGCTGGTACTGGGGAGCTGCGATTGAGGGGAAACATAGATTCCAACATGTATTGTGACCTTCTGAAGAGGAAGAAGACCCCAAACACACCGCTAAGATGACAACTGCCTTGCTGAGGAAGCTGAAGGTGATGGAGTGGCTAAGTATGTCTTCAGATCTGAACCCTATTGAGCACCTGTGGGGATCCTCAAGCAGAAGGTGGAGAAGCACAATGTGTCTACCATCCAGCAGCTCTGTGATGTCATTATGGAGGAGTGGAAGAGGATCCCAACAACAAGCACACTGACTACACAAAAATATATCTCAGTTTCATTTCTATAGTATTGTCTCTTTAAGAAAATATACTAAAATTGCTGCTGAAATGTTAAAGGTGTATTCAGTTTTGTGAGATATTGTAGATAGATAGAATTAAAATCACACACACACACACACACACACGCACACGCACACGCACACACACACACACACACACACACACACGCACACACGCACACACCTGTGCCCATGGGGTGAGTGAGGACAAAATCAAGAACTAAGTAAAAAATTTAAATACCTCCCACTGTGAAGAAAAATAATACTGTCCTACCAGCACTATTTTAAAAGTGTGTGTCATTTCCAAAATTCCAAAAAAATTGGCACCCTTTAATCAGAAAACAAACCCAATTCCAAAAAGGTTGGGACACTGTGTAAAATGTTAATTCAACAGAATGTAATGATTTGCAAATCAAATAAACTGACATTTTATTCCTAACAGACTAAAGAAAACTTCTCAGCTGTATAAACTTAAACCATTTTAAGGAAAAAAATAAGGTCATTTTGAATTTGGGGGCAAAAAAGTTGGGACAGGCCAAAAAAAAAAAGTCTGGAAGTCTGTTATTAAAATGAAACAGTTAGAGAAACATTTTGTAACTAATGAGGTTAATTGACAGCAGGTCAGTGAGATGATTTGGTATAAATAGTGTATCTTAGAAAGGCGGAATCTCTCAGACGTAAAGATGGACAGAGCTTCAACAATCTGTGGAAGAATGAGTCTACAAATTGTGGAACAATTTCAATATAATGTTTCTCACCATTCAGATTGCTAAAGTCATCTACAGTACATCATATCATCATAAGAATGTGAAGAAATCTCTTTACACAAGGGACAAGAGTGAAAACTAATATTGGATTGCTGTGTTCTTCGGTCCCTCAGGCGACACTGCTTTTAAAACAGTCATTATTTTGTATTGGAAATCACTGCATGGGCTCTTTAACATCTCCGGAAATCATTGTCTGTGAACACAATTTGCCATATCATCCATAAATGCAGGACAAATCTCGATCGTGTGAGAAAGAAGGTATGTGTAAACCATCTTCTCTGGGCCAAAAAAATTTACTGAGGCCAAGTGGAAAACTGTACATTTCAGACGAATCAAAATTGTAATTTCTTTTTGAAAACCATGGACACCAATCAGGAGAGGGATCATCTGGCTTGTTATCAGCGCTTAGTTTAAATAAAATGGGCAGTTCCTCTCCCAAAACTTCAGCAACTGGTCTCCTTATTTCCCAGACAGCAGATGTGATGCTACACAGTGAAAACATGACCCCGTACCAATATTTTTAAACCTGTTGCAGCCATCAAATTCAAAATGACCTTTTTTTTTCCTCTTAAAATTGTATATATTATTAGTTTAAATATTCAATGTGTTTTTGTTTTATTGTAAATAGAATATGGATTCATGAGATTTGCAAATTACTGCATTCTGTTTATATTTACATTTTATGTCCTGACTTTTTTGGAATTGGAGTCTGTTCTCTTCATTTCATAGCTTTTCTCTACGGTGCACTGTGTAAAGAGTGTAAGTTTTGGTTTGAGTTTCTATCCAAAAAGATTTCAGCTGAATTGGCACGGTCAAAGATATCTGTCTGCCATGAGCCATTACTGTGAACACTGCAGGTGTCCTTAATTGCTTACAATCCATGTTGCTTGAACTTACATCAGTTTGTGAGTTGGCCACTCCAAGGCCCCCTAGAAGGCATCCAATCACGTCAACATTTTCACATTCTTTGATTGGATGGTCATAGAATGCACAAAACAAACACTCTTTAGCCTGCCATGCTGAGAGATGACGCTCCGCTCTCCAGCCACGCCAAGGGCATCACTCGGCCTCAGAAACTCACAGAGGGCATCGTTCAGCCTTAGAGACCTGCAGAGGGTGTCACTCCGCTCCCTAGCCTTGCAGCGAGCATCACTCCACTCCCTAGCCAAGAAAAGCCCATTGCTTCGCCTCAGACCTTCGCAGAGGGCGTTGTGCCGCTCTTTATCTCTGCTTGTTCTTGTCACGTCAATCTGAAGATTAGGAAGCACAGCAGATACCTGCCTCCGCAGATCATTCACAAGAGACCCTTACCTGACCTCCAAGATGCTTTACCCAGTGACAGTCCACCTCAGCACCTCAGACTCCTTCGCCGCCACCTGACCTTGCACTAGCTCAAGTGCATCCAAGCTTGACCCGTTGCCCCTGGACTCTTTATTGGTTTTGAACCTGCCTTTCCTGCATTACCCTGTGTTAGTGTTCTTAAGTTTTTGGATAGTTTGCTCTGAACTCTGGCACTACCTTCTCTACATTGCTTGGTCTTGGTCTGCCCTTTATTTTCAATCCCAAGTGTGGGTTATTAAAAAACTTATTATTATATTTCAGTCAGCGTCTTGCAATTGGATCCTTCATCCAGTTGCATCCTTGAAATGTTTTATACTCCCAGAACCATTTATACTTTTCCGTTTACTTTCTTGTAGAATTAGCAAAAAACACAATTTCTCTTTATTTTAAATCCCCGAAGTGTAAACAAATTAAATAGAAAACCCGGGGTCATTTTCTGAGGTAAATATCGATGCATCTGCTAGAGTTGATGTATGTGGGAGGTGCGGCTACAGTAAAAGGAGACGTGTCAAATTGTGTTCATTGGGGTTTTTGCTTTAGTGATGACATTCATTCTCACTGTAGGAGATTTCTGTCTGTGATGCAGCGCATTTTATACTACGTTTCTGTATAATATTTATAGTTTCTACAGTATAGCCGCGGTGTCATGGACACTACTGGAGGTCTAAGTTGTTATTTTAGGAAAAACGTTTTTTAAGCAAAAGCCTAGGTATAACTATGAACAAAGGAATAAATGACCAAAGGTAAAACTAAAACTAATCCAAATATAAGAAAAATAGAATAGAAAAAGTTAAACGTTTAACTCATTCAATGACTTTTTCTCTCTCTTCCTCATCTTGTTACAGGGACAGTAATAAAGGAAGCCAGGGCCTCTGTGTCAGTAATATCTGTGACTTGTGTAAAGAAATTGGCAGAATGGAGCAGGCGGGATTTTCGTGAAGCAGTCTTTAATATAAATCGACACTATAGTAGTTGATATTCTCCACTGAGGCAAGGTTGAGACAATATTACATATTGTCAAAGCACATTAGGCTTTTCTTCTTTATTACAGTGTCCTGAGTTTCAAAACCCAACCATGAAAGGATATGATATGTAAATAAATGTCGAATTATTTATAGACAGTGACAGTTTTTTTGTTTGGATTGCAGAGTTCTGGGGGAAAAGCCTCAGACAATTGAAAAATTAGCATCGCTAAAGCAGCAACAAAGGCCTCAAAAGGTCAAAGACTTCTCTGAAGTAAAGGAGATGTTTGAAGTAGGAGTATTTCTTAGGGGGTTCCTATATACATCGATCCCATCTTTGAAACATTTAAGATCTGTTTAAACAGATACTGTGCTGTAATTCCTATATGAATCTGATTTAAAGCAGATCCTGTTATTCATCAAACATGCTGTCATTCATTAAACGAATGGTATCATCATCATTATAATTGGCATCCTTTAAGATGTATTGCAGAAGTAGACCATGTTGTCATTCACTTGTTAAGGGATGTAGGTATATACTTGTCACACTGAAATTCTTACACACAGTGAAATTCTTTCTTCACATATCAAAAGTCAGCCATCATACAGCACTTCTGGAGCACAGAGGGTTAAAGGCCTTGCTCAAATGCCCCAAGAGTGGCCGCTTGGTGACACTTGAGAGAAAACCTGAACCTTCCAAGCAGTAATCAGGAGCCTTAACCACTGAGATACCACCTGATCCGCTTAATACACTCTTCTCTTTGTACTGTGTGTGTAAATTATCCAGATTATCCAGATGTAGACTCTAATCTATTATTATATTTGGATTCATGAATGTCTGTAGGAAGGGATAAGTCACGTCAAGTCAAATCAATTGCTATTTACTCTCATTTCAACCATATAGAGTTGCAACAGTACAAACTGAAGTGAAAAAACTTGTGGTGCATGAAACAAGTATCACCTTTCAAATATATGAAAGTTGCTGGAAAATTGCTTTACATTTTGCTGATTTGGAACAGAAAGTCCTCACTAGTTTAGACTTTTCCAATATAAGAAGCAGGTTGCAGGTGCTTAAACTCAGTATGTTTAAACTATCAGGGCATTGGTAGCCCAGTGGATCAGAGCAGAATCTCCAAATTACCAATGCTGGAAAGTTGAGCAAGGCTCTAAACCCAGTGGACGGGAACCGGTGGCGCGTCGACAAAAATAACGTGGCTCTCCAGCTGTCTTCCTTCACTAATATTTTAGTTAAAAAATATATATATAATCGTCATAAGAGCAGCGCTGTGTTTAAGCTTCACGACACCAAACCACTTACGTTTCTATGGTAACCTTGCATGCGCAGATTCAAGCACTAACAACCATGAGTGGTGATGGTGAAAAGAAAAAATTGAGAGGAACATCGAAAGTTTCAAAATGAGTGGGCAGAAACATATGCTTTTATTGAAAGCTCTGGTGCTCTGCTCTGTCTGGTTTGCACAGAACGTATTTTATCTTCTAAAAAATCTGACTTTAAAAGACATTTTGAAATCTGACAGATGAGAGTTTAAACGTTTAAATGAAATTGAACCTGACCACTTATGAATGACACTTCAAAGCTATTAGCAAGACCATGCAAAGCCAAAAGTCGCACTAATTGTAAGTATCCCGAATATAGAGAAATGCGCTTTTTGCCTGTAAGTAGTTTAAAAGCAATTAAAATATTTTTTGGAGGCCCCAGTTTAAGCGCTGTCCTTTGACCTTCACATGCACTTAACTTGTGTTGCTGCATTTTCTATTTGTTTAATTTTAGTTGTTTTGGGGACTAAATAAAATTGTTATTGAAATTGTATTTTCTTAATAATAGTAAAATACTATTTCCCAAATTGCTCTTTAAAAAATGTATTTGCCAAAATTTTTATTCTTTATTTATGCACTTACTCAACATGTGCTGATATTTTTTTATAATAGTAAAATATTCATTCATTTTCTCTCGCTTATCCATAATTCGGGTTGCGGGGGCAGCAGTCTAAGCAGGCCCCCGCCCGCTGCCCAATCCTCACAGCACCGTCCCTTACAGTCCCCCCTGCAGGTGGTGAGCCCACGGGAAGGCGGCCCCACGTCACTCCGACGTCACGGACCTTGATATTTTCCTCGTAAGGGACCCCCGGTGCATAGAGGGTTAAGGGCCTTGCTCAAGGGCCCAAGAGTGGCAGCTTGGCGAAACCGGGGCTTGAACCCCAGACCTTCCGATCGGCAACCCAGCGCCTTAACCGCTGGAGCCACCACTCCCCTAGAATTAGTAAAATATTAGTTTATTTAAAATAGCTTTAAAAAAAAAAAAAAAAAGAACGTATTAACCAGAATTAAAAAATGTGCTCTGTTCTTTATTTATGCACTCTCAACATGTGATGCTACATATTTGTTAATTTTTTAGTTGTACATGGACATAAATAAAGGTTTTGTTATTGAAAACGTACATTTTTTATAGTAGTGTATATATATATATATTATTTATTTATTTTTATTGACTTTTTTTTTTTGGCTCTTTTAAAAAAAAAATGCATTCACCAAAAAATATAAAAATGGCTCTTTGGCAAAAAAAAGGTTCCCGACCCCTGCTCTAAACCTCTAACTGCCTAGTTATATAATTTATTTTGACATTTACGAAGAATAATGGTCTCAGCCACATGCCATGACTTTAAGGTTGGTAAATTACTGTATGTAAAGAATTTGCACCAGAACATTGAAACAGAAAGGAATGAACTCAAAGCAAATGAGAGGGATAATGAAACATGAGGTGGACAAAAGGGACAGACAAACCCACCCGGTCATATAAGCAAGTGGTGTTTGTGGTCATGATGTGCACTGAGAGAGAAAAATACGTGACGAGACTACGAAAATTTGGCCAGGTGAATTCTGTGCATGGATCATAGTGGTCCATATGGTGGAAAGAAAATGTAGGGATTTGCAAAAAAAACCATAAACAACCCATAATAGTCCAGGGGTGTGAGCATGTAGTGGCTTATAATACACTGAAATCTAAAATAGTAAAATAGATCTCACTTCCGCACCCCCCCTACTCGCCAGATTTGGCTCCTGCAGACTTCGCTCTTCTCCCAAAGGTAAACATCTGATGGTTTTTACACCATTGTGGAGATTCAGTGCGAATCACAGAAGGTGCTTAACGACCTTGACCTTAGTGCAGCTTTTGATGCTCCAGAGCCTTTGTAACATGGCTGACGCTGCGGGAAAAAATGTAATGTGCTGTTATGTACATGTGACAAGTAAAAAAGCCCCTTGTTCAAGGGCCTAGCAGTGAAAGCATGGTGGTCCTGGGATTTGAACCTGTGACATTCTGGTTTAAGTTCAACATATTAACCAATGAGCTCCTTTTTTAAAAATCTGTTTCTAGTTTATTATTTTTCAAAAATTATTTTTAATTTATCTGAGCAATAATTTGTTCTTAATGCCATTTAACATTTTACGGTTTACGATTTAGATTGAAAAACTAGGTGACCTTTTTTCAAAATCAACTGCCCAATATGTTTGTTATACAATTATATCATTTATACAACTAAAAATCTTGGTGGTGCTGGGATTTAAACTCATAACCATCCAATCAGAATGTTACCACTGAGATACTACTCATACTGTAACCAGTACAAGCTTTCATTAATCATTGTGTGCTGTAATTTTATTTTCTTCCAACAGATATTTATTCACATTATTGTTGCTCTGAAACTGTCCTGCAGCGTTCAATCGCTTTCATTATTACCGTTGTAATAAGAGAGATGAGATTTGGAAAAGCGTGTAAAAGTAATTTCACAACTTTTTTATTATCTTGAGTCAAAGAAAAATAGAAGGCAAATGCTTACCTGGTTTTAAATATCTTTCTGAATCAGGAAAATACCCACATCACTTCTCCAATCTCTCTTTTTTTGTAATCCCTCCATATTTTACTCCTTTCTTTCTGCAGATGCAGGCTTGTTGTACTGATGAATTCGGGAACCTTGTGACCTTTTGTGTTATTGTGGAAAGCACCGGAATTGGGGCTTTGGCTGACCTTTGGCATTTCTCTTTTTTTCACTTCTTTAGCAAAGTTTTCCATTTAACTGCAGGTCAAATATTCTGTAATAATATGTCTCAGTGTTGCCTGATTGAGGATTTTGTTTTTATGATGCATTGAGATGCACGAGTAGCCACACAGATGCAGGAGACAGAAACAGCTGGCGAAGAATTAATTATGTTGTAGCAAGCATGTTTAACAGTCTGTGTGTGTTACGAGGGTGGAAGTTTAGACCTGTTTAAATACAGCATCCTGTCCCAGGAGGAATATCTGCAGGCTGTACTCTATCTACAATAGTGACAAAAACCTTTTTGCCTTTACCAACCATATGGGTTCTTCCCCTAAGTGTTACCATGAGACACATTTAATTTTCCACAATATATATATATATATAGTTAGTGTTGGTGGGTGAATTATATTTAATAGGCAGCATGTGAACATTTTGTAAAAAATATGGGCAATAGTAAAAATGGGCAAACGTAAGGATTCGAGCGAGTTTAACAAATTGTGACGTCTAGACAACTGGGTCAGAGCATCTCCAAAACTGCAGCTCTTGTGGGCTGTTCCCAGTCTGCAGTGGTCAGTATCTGGGGGGGGGTTGCATGTTGGGAGTCTGTGTGGTCTGATCCAACAGACAAGCTCCTGTAGCTCAAAATGCTGAAGAGGTTATTTGTGTTATTGATTGATGGGTTAGAACTATTTTAGCAGCATAAGGGGGACCAGCATAATATTAGGCAAGTGGTCATAATGTTATGCCTGATTGGTGTATAGTTCTTATAGGGTAAACCCCAGATCCACCGATAGCATGCTTTCACATGGTACAAGGAAATCAAGGAACCCAGTGGAAATGTATAACATTATACACAAAGTAACCTGAACTCAGGATCAAATCGGGGACCTTGTACGAGGACACAGTGAAGAGCCTAAAGTTGAGACTTAGAAGTATTAATCACCACAGAGTGTTTAAATTTCTGCCCAGTTTAGTGACACTTAATATGTTTGAGGAATTGGCTCTTCTGTCATTGTTTGAAGACACCAGTTGGTTAGATCTGAAGGTGGAGGTTAGACTCAGTTTTACAGGTCAGATAATTTACAGAGAAAGACCTAGGGCATGTACTAGGGCATGTAACTACAGTGGTTGAAGATGAGAGGGTACTCAAGATGACAAGATCCTGAACAAGCAATTAGGTGATCAGTGTAAAAGGCCAGGTCCTTCTCTTAGAATAAGAGAAAATCTTACATGAATTAGTCTACCAAGGTTTTCTGTTATTTCATTTTGAGGAAGATAAAAAAATCTTAATCTAAGGATATCTTGCAGGACGCCAAGTTAAATGTAATGGAGTTCAAAGCCATTCTGGGGTACTACTTCTATAGTTTGTAAATAGGTATGGAGATCTTGTGATGGCTTATATCAAAGCTACAGTGTATAAATACAAACTTTTCTTTCGGCTTCTCCCATTAGGGGTCGCCACAGCAGATCATCCGTATTCATGATCCGCATGTTCGATTTAGCACGTTTTTACGCTGAATGCCCTTCCTAACGCAACCCTCCCCATTTATCCGGGCTTGGGACTGGCACTAAGAGTGCACTGGCTTGTGCAACCCTAATGGCCGGGGTCGGTTCCCTGACCGGGGATTGAACCCGGGCCGCATCGTAGAGAGGGCCGCATCCTAATTACTAGACCACCAGGGAACCTCGATGTATAAGTACAAATAAGGAGAAAAAAACTAAAATAAGGAGAAAAAAAACAACAAACAAAAAAATAAAACCAGTAAAAAGCCAATGCACCGGCCACGGGTCAGTCCAGAGAACGTTAATCAAGATGGCAGACAACAGTATTAATGTGTGCATGAAACAGTTTCTTGTGAAGAAAGGAAACAGTCCAGTGATGCGATGCTCAGCCTCGGCAAGACATTTGAATGATGTAAACGTTTTAAAGATGGTCGTACGTCTGTCAGTGACGATCCCGATTGTAGTGTTACCCAGATGGCAAAGTGAAGCAGGCTGTCCTAGGATGGCTCAGGTGTACTGACAAAACTTTCTATGTTGAATCTTTCCTGGCTTTACTTTCACACTGGGATAAGTGTATAAATGCAGCAGGGGAGAAATGTGTTATTTTATTTTATAAACTTAAAAGTTCTGGTTTGAAATGAACACCTCTCGTATTTACCAAATGAATGAACAGCATGCTGTGTTGTTATATAACAAGACAGATGTTGACAAGTATAATAATACAGATAAGCGTTTCCCAGTCCTGTCCTCATGCACCTGATTCCATTCAGCACATTAACACGTCTTTTACGATAATAACGATGACGATCGTTCCCCGGAGGGGGTGGGGGGGAGTGGGGGTCCCAGTTGATATGTTAAAGCAGAATAAACACTGTACTTGAAAGCGAGTGCAAGTCAACAAGTAAATAATTACGGCAAAATGAATTCAGCAGTGACTTTGATTAAAGTGAATTATACAACACAGATCAGAGATACTGAACTGAGTCACTTCCCTTCTGCTTTTTCAGTTTAGATGGACTGAAGTGTACCATCACAACAAAACAACAGCTCGTCACATGCTACTGGGTTTGAACGTTTGTTGCTGAGGCGTAACACACAATGCACATAAAGACACACAGCTCAATCACCTCAGCTCATGAAATCGAGATATAAGAGAATTATCTAGAAAATTTGAAATGACATGGCGTACTTTTGTTTTATTTGATTTAGAGAGACACATTTCTTCTCTTTAATTTGCATAGAAACTTTCTATACATCTGTTAGTAGACATCAAAGTAGTATCAATAGAAGTCCATTACATTTAACATTTTTTTGTGCGTGTATATATGTATATATCTCATTCATACAACTGAGCAGGCCCTTGTTCAGGAGCCCAGGAGTGGCAGCTTGGTGTGGTGGAGATTTGATCTCATGACCTTTAGATCCAAAGGCCAATGCCTTAATCAATAAGCTACCACCTCCCCCAGAAAAAACAGCATTAATAAATCTTGCTGTAAAAACCACTGTACAAATGAGCTAGACGGTGTTCCAGAAAGTTCGAATCTAGGCCCCTTTCTGTTCTCATGCTATACAATAGTGTGCCTCTTTGTGCAACTTGTGTAAATATTGTTGTAATAGTTTGGGGAAGAACCACCATATGTCCGGAGTCCTGACATAAATCACATATCCCAGTACTTTTGTCCATAGAGTGTATGTCAGCGCAGCTTCCTGTATGTTTTTCTTGCTACACTAGAGTGCACATTACAGTGTGTAAAATATATTACTTCAACCCCTGTACATATAGAAAGTAGGATCCTGAATAATAAATGGCTCCCTATTATAGATCTTAGAATCATAAAAAAATAGTGAATTATTAGCATTTTTTATTTTTATTATTAGCAAACTTTTATTTGAGATTTTTACAGTCTGAGATGAAAGATGGTTAAAAGGTAGACACCAGGGTGTTTCATATGAGTGTGTGTGAAGGCTGATGGACCTTTTAAAAATCCATTAAATCAAAGTCTGTGTGCTGGAGTGAAAAAAAGAGAACAGAAAGGACAGACCGGAGGGCTGCCATGAATAATATGGTTCATTTATGAGTAATAATTGGAATTTATGTAACGCCTGTCTCAGGCAAGATAAACAAAGTAAAAAGGACATGCACACGGACAAGGATATCTGGATATTGTTTGGATTTCCTGCAAAGATTTGAATAATATAGAATGTGCTCAAAGGGTAAAGATATCGAGCTACTGTCTGTTTTGTGTTAGCATTTCTTACTTTACTCACTTTATATCCTATGTATTGATCAAGGAGTATATAGAAGCAATGAGGGGGTGTTTATATAATATATTTATATTTAAAGAGAAAAGAGTACATAGGTCACCAAATCACCTCTCACCTTAAAAATGTTTAACTGTATTAAATGGACATTTGGTGCCACCAAGTTAGAATAGAAGAATAGACTTTATTTGTCACATATACATTAGAGCACAGTGAAATACTTTCTTTGCTTTCTTAGAAACTGGGGTCAGACATCGTACGGCGCCCCTGGAGCACAGAGGGTTAAGGGCCTTGCTCAAGGGCCCAAGAGTGGCAGCTTGGCGATACCTGGGCTTGAACCCCTGACCTTTCAATCAGTAGCCCAGTACCTTAACCATTGAGCTACCACTTAATGGTGAGGAAGGTTCCCTCTTGATTTTGGTTCCTCTCAAGGTTTCTTCCTTACGCCATTTCAGAAAGATTTTTTTCGCCAGTAGGGACAAACTCACAATTAGAAAAAACAATCTTATTCATTATTTATTTCCACAGTACCTGTGTAAAGCTGATTTGAGACAATGTCCAGTGTTAAAAAGGGTTATACAAATTATTGAATTGATTTGAATCAAATCTAATATGACTTTAATATGCATATTGAACGTAAGCACTACAAAGATGCACTAGTCCTGTACACGTATAAGGAAAAAACCAAAAACTTTTGATTTGTGGGGTTTTATTACCTAATATACAAATCATATTGTACACCTCAATATTAACACCAAGATCAACATAACAGCCTCTCCAACATGCCAGAATGAAACAAAGGTCAAACAAGTCATGCAATTAGTAAAGCGATCTTTCAAAAAAAGATCTAAAATTAACTAATTAAATTACTATTATGTCACCAAATAGAAGAACTTCTTGTTTTCAATGGACAAATAAAATGTAATTAAATAATTCTAGATAAAGTAAAACCAACTATTCAGAGCTGACTGTCTGTCGTGCAAAATACTGTATAATAGGTAATGATAAGGGTCAAATATAATATAGTGGATTAAAAAGTACATCTATTGAATCATAAATGTAGTTGATTACGAACTAAAAGTTGCTTCTGTCTTTGATACTCAGTTAAACTAGAAATGCTAGTATTATTATACTGCGTTGATAAAAAAAAAAAAATTATTCTCACCAACTAGGTCCCCTGGTGGTCTAGTGGTTAGGATGCGGCGCTCTCACCGCTGTGGCCCGGGTTTGATCCCCGATCAGGAACCGACCCCAGCCATTAGGGTTGCACAAGCCTTAGTGCCGGTCCCAAGCCCGGATAAATGGGGAGGGTTGCGTTAGGAAGGGCATCCAGCGTAAAAACATGTGCCAAATCAAACATGAGGATGGTCCGCTGTGGCGACCCCTTAATGGGAGAAGCCGAAAGAAAGTTTAATTTACTCAATAAAACTAGAAAGGAGCTAAGAAATGTTTAAAGTACAGTCACAAAGTACACTTACTCCAATACTTTACTCCATTGCTTTATAGGCTGTGGTATTTTATGTTGATCAAAAGAGCTGAATCTCAATCCCTTCATTAGATAGGTCAGGTCAAACGTCTCTGTGGCAGATTTGCCCAGTTTCATGTCAGGTCACGTCAAGATAACACCAGTTTGGAATGAAAGGTAGACTCTTGGAAAGGTCCTCCTCTCTCTCAGTGTTCAAAGAAGATATGACTCTCAGAGGAATGAACCGATCAGTTGAGGTCCAAACAGCTGAGTTAATTACAGTCTCCATTAATGATCTTTAGACATCTTGACATCTTCCACACGTTCTTAAATTAACACTTCTCCTTCCTATCAAAGAATATATACTGTATGTTCCTTTCAAAGAATAATCCAGTGAAGACCTCCCTCTTCCTGAAACACTTAAACTAGCACTTTTTCCCTGCTCGTCTTTTTTTATATTATATAAATAAAAGTGTGCTATAAATCTTCTCAACAGAGTTGTATGATGATGGTATCTTAAGTTGGGAATTTAGCGAACCAGTGTCGATTTACTCGCTGAGAGAGACTCAAAGCACTTTTGCACGTCACTTTGGATGAAGGCATCGTCGAAATGGCGTAAATGTAACAGAATGTTGAGGCTTCAAAACTCACTTTTTACGTGAGTGTAAATACATGCACCTGCGCAGCGCTTGATATAAATTGGCGAGAAAAAACGCAAGGAAAACGGGTCGGACTTCACGCCGCACTCAACCATGATTTCTTCTCCTTTTATTTATTTTTTTCAAATCAACACTCCACGTCGTTAGTCGACGTCCTCACAGCATGCACTCCATTCAGAAGTGCTTTGCTGGTGTTTAGCGTCTCAGCGAGCAGTGTGTATCATGTTGACAGCTCTATTAGCGATGTTAATAAGGAGGGACAGAAGAGCCAGTGTGCTCTCAGGAAGCAGGAGATGAGCTAATGATGTCTAATTAGTTCACCGTCCTGCTCTTGCCTTTTCTCATCTGGCCTGCAACGAAAACAAGACCGATTCTTGGACACCTGCTCGTCGCAACGGGGGTCTCGGGGAAAAAAATCATCACCATCATCATTGACATCATCCTCATCATCATAACAGGCAGATGATCTTCTTTCACAGCCTCTTCCTGCAGCGTTTCCTGTGGGAGATTTTTATATTCCCTCCTCCTCCGATTTATCACACAAAAAATCCACGTGTCAGCAGCTCCAAAATCTGAAACTGTCAAGTTATATTCTTTCAACAAGACGCATGTTCTGCTATCGGTGTCTTGAAGTCCCTTCACAGAGTGTTTCAAATAGACTTGATTATGTGGTCTCCATTATTGCTCACCACACTGATATAATACGCCACCTGGATAAAGTATTGGAACTGCAGATTGGAACAAGTTTGGTTCTTCCCCAAACTTTTAACACAAAGCTGGGGACACACAATTGCGTAGGACGTCTCTAGATGTGCTAGAATGACATTTTCCCTTAACTTCTCTCCACTAGGAGACCCAGACCTGTTTAAGCATGACAATTGCCCTAAAGCCAGCTCCATGAAGATACGCTTTACATGGGTTGGAGTGGAAGATCTCCTGTTATAGACCTTCAACCCTACTGGGATGAATGTAAACCTCATCACCTCACCTAAATCAGTACCTAACTTCCCATGTAGCTGCATGAATCTTCAGAAATCTCCACAAAATCTAGTGGAACATCTTCTTAGAAGAGTGAAGGTTCTTGTAAGAGAAAATGGAGACTAAATGTGGAATGGGATGCTCAAAAAGAAGCACATACCAATCTTATGGTCAGGTTTCCACAAAAATGTTGTCCATATAGTGCATCTGGAATGATGGACATAACAGGGTTACAGTAACCACCATGAGGGCAGAATCTTGTGAAAATGTCCTTTAGCTTGAAATTTTTTTCCTCACATGTATGTTTGTTAATATTGCTGTGATTTATTTTCATTTATTATTTTATATTTATTTGATGTTTTTTATTTTTATGTATTTTCTCTTTTTTTTTTTTTTTTTTTGACCAAAAGTGATGAATTTCATATTTTTGTAACTTCACCTAGCGTTCAGCTCTGACTCGACATACTATACTAAAATTCTATGGTGCATAAATATTCACCCCCCCAACCCTTAATGAGTGTTTCGACACACTCTTGTGCGTGTTATACCCTGCAACTAACGAATAGAAATGAACAGAACTCGGCTTTTTGACCGTTTTGATGGTTTCAGTGCAGAAGTATTTACCCCAGGGGTCTTCAGGGATATCATTGATTCATACAAATGCACATCTTTATCCTGAATTTTATTTATGGACGTTCTTCTTGGCAAAATTGCCCAAGTTTGATCAGATTTCATGGAGCTGTAAAAGTGTAATAAGTAAACATATAGACAGATGATGCTTTTTTTTGCTGTTGTATTTACTGAACACTACAGTAGTTTAATGTAACTTTTTATTTGTCTAGTAGGAAACTAACAAACTTGTTTGCATTGTGGACAGAGTTTTTTTCCCCTCACGTTTTTTACACTTTGTACTGATTGAATATATAAAATGAATAAAACGTTCCATGTTAAACTACTGAAGCCTGTCAAGGGGTCGTTATGCGCAGATTGGATTTTGTTTGCAAATATGTGTTTATGTGTGTGGACAGCGGGTTAGAACATGATCCCAAAAAGGGAAAATAAAACAGGGTAATGATCTGGGGATTGGGTTTTTATTGGTTACAAGAGAAAGCACTGAACCATAAAGGGAAAAAATGCATTCGATAAAGAAAATGCCAACATCAATCAGCTTCCACATGCTGTGAGAATATTTTCAATACGTGACCCAAACACTGATTAAATTAATGATCAACTAATCGCAAATTCATAGCTGCAGGAAACTGCTTAATTCATTTTGGAATTGGAAAAAAAACCCTAAAAATTTTACTTCAGGAAACGTAATACATAGTCACATTGATGTTCATATATATTTATACATGTGATCAAACTCTATTAATAAATAATATGTATAAGTAAATATGATATAAATAATAAATATATCAACTAAGCCACACTAATAAATATATATTATAAATTAAGCTACACTATATGGACAAAAGTATTGGGACACCTTCATTTCCCAGCCATGTGTGGTTTCCTTCCCAAACTGTTACCACAAATTTGAAGCCACACATTTGTACAGGACGTCCAAATCGTACCAGAAGACCCAAATCTGTTCCAGCACTTCAACAGTGCACCTGATATGGGTTCCAAGGATTGGAAGTGTGTGGAAGATCTTCTGCTATAGGCTTCTGAATTCAACCGTATTGAATTCTGACTGCACCCCAAGCCTTGACTAACACTTTATCATTATCGTTATCTAATATGTTTTCCCACATGTGCTCTTATTTTAGAATTTTTGTTCCTTTTATCTAATTTTCTGAGCTGTTCGGGTTTGCATTTCGCTGCAAGTTGTATTTTGTATATAACTACTGTATGTTTGTGACAAAGAAAAAATCTTGAGTCTCCTAACACCATTGTGGCTGAATGAATCTCACACAAACATTCACAAGCAAATTCAAAAATCTAGTGGAGCATCTTCCCAGAAGAATATTAGAAGAGCAAATAATTAATGTGGTATGGGACGTTCAAAAAAGAAGCCAACAATCTAATGGTTAGGTGTCCACAAACTTGTCCATTAATAAATGTATAATATTATAATATAATATAATATTCGAGAACCTGATACTTTGTCTAATGCATTTTCATGTAAAATATTGAATGTCGTGACTCCAGTGTGATAATGCAATTTAATCCTTGTAATTCCTAAAAGTCAATAAAAGTCTTAAAAGTGCATTAATGTTTAAACCATAGAATTAGCAAAGATTTAAAATGGGGTTAACTAGCATCCAATCAAATGACTTAAGGCTATTATAGACTTCATAATGATTAATATTAAATTAATAGTTTGGGTAAAGGAACATACTTCTTTACATGATCTACAGATAATTTTACTTTTTTTTTTTTTTTTTTTTTTTAACAACAGGCTTCCTGTGCTGATCAGAATTCTGTTGTTGGGAGGCGGAAACAAAGTACAGATATTTCCAGGCAATGACAAGCTTCAGCCCTAAAAAAAGGAAAGGGATGCAGAAAGTGTGGTTAGAGGCAACAGAGAGACTGCAATCAGAAAAAAAAAAACGAGAGCACAAAGAGTGGATCTCACAAAAAACCGAGAAAGCAGGAAATAAACAATGGTTAGAAAAGGACAGGAAAGGCAAAAGCCTAGGGCTGTATGCAAAAAAAATTAAACAAGGAGGCTACAAAAGACAAATGGTGCAGCAGACAAACACGCCATGAAGGAGCGACATTTTTTTGTCTTGTTGGTTTGCTTTGGCTATTTGTTGCAAAGTGTCAACTTTGTCCCATTTCTAGTTAGTCGAATTAATGCAGAGTGCGATTTTTAATAGTCCTCAGCGATTGTTGCTTGTCAGACTTTACGAAACTTGTTCCCCATGTCACACTGTAGGATCTCAGTGGTCATAATGTTGACCACTGAGTAATGCACACAAGAAAACGATTCTTCCGAATGTTGTACATCATAAATCTGTTACTCTCTGAGCTGCCCCTCTCACCAACACCCTCCCCAGTTCAACTCCGCTAATCTGCTCCGTGTTTAGCATCACTCACAGTCTGTGTGGTCGCTCTCTGGAGAGTGGAGGCGAAAGTTCTCGCGGGTCGTTGCATTAACGGGTAGATGCATCACGATCCACATTACATTCAGTAGCATTATTGAATTTGGTAGTTTGTTTTTGTTTTTCTGTCAGTATTTGTTTGCTCTCAGATCTTTTAATAACTTGTACAAAACATCCAAATCATATAAGATGAGGTTATTAAGATATTTCGGGACATAGCATCAAAATAATACATTTTTGCTGTAAAAGGAACAGGTAAATACTAAAATAGATTTTTTTATATATATAGCTTCTGTTATTATCACCAATCTAATGAATCACAGCTTGAATCACATCGTCAAGTTCGCCAATGACACGACAACAGGTGCAACAGTTAACAGCCTGGTGTAGCGCCAACAACCTGTCTCTAAACGTTGAGAAAACCAGGGAGATGTTTTTTGACTTCTCACGTTCTATAGAGGGACCATTGAGCAGCTGCATCACTGCCTGGTTAGTGAATCGCAAGACCCTTTAGAGCAGGGGTCTCCAATCTTTTCCAGAAAGGGCCGGTGTGGGTGCAGGTTTTCATTCCAACCAATCAATGGTCACACCTGATAGTCATTTACAATGACGATCATTAGATTTGAACAGGTAGAATTTGGTGTGGACTCCCTTGGTTGGAATAAAAACCTGCACCCACACCGGCCCTTTCTGGAAAAGATTGGAGACCCCTGCTTTAGAGGATACTGAGGACGTCTTCTTCAAGGATGTCTTCAGTACCACCCATATTATATAAATTTTTTATACACAACTGTTTACATGGGTTTTTTTTTGCACATCCATTTTACTGCTGCTACTGCTGTTTTGCACAAACTTTTATGCTTACATTTTGTGTTTATTCACAAGAATGTCACACCCCTGTACTCAGTTCTCTCTTGCACACTGCACTCTATAATACACAGTATGTTTACTGGTGGCGCAATTCTGTGTTGTGTGTATTTGTCCTACACTGTCTTGTCCTGCACTTTATGTGGCGAGGACACTTACAGTACTTTAGTCCTTAGCTCTGTGTTTTTCTGTTATGTAGCTTTATGTTGTTTTTTGTAGCACCAGGGTTCTGGAGGAACATTGTTTTTAGAATTTTCTGCAAGGGTGTCCAATCTTTTCCACGAAGGTTCGATGTGATTGCAGGTTTTCATTTCAATCAATCAATAACCACACCTGATAGTCATTAAAAATGCAAATCATTTGATTTAAACAGGTAGAACTTGGTGTGGACTTGCTCGGTTAAAATGAAAAACCTGCACCCACACTGGCTGAAAAGACGCCCCTGCCTTAGTGTGACCTTTGCAGGACACCCTCTCATCTGAAGACTAGCAACAGTTCTGCATTTTCTCCATTTGTTGGCAAATTGTCTTACCGTGGATCAATCAAATCTATAGAAATGCTTTTGTTGCTTTTTCCAGCGTTGCCGTCTCTATAAGGCATCTTCTATACACGGTCTTGTAAAAGCTGATGGGATCAAGGCAGGGTTCACACTGATCAATTGTTCCAGAAAAGAACCAAATCCTCAGTAATCAGTCATTTGCATGTCTTTATTTAAAGGGCAAAGCACCTGTACAAGGCACAATTGCAATCTAATCTCCCTAATTGAAGCACCTGACTTCAATTAGCTTTTTTTTTTTTTTTTTTTTTTGCTTTCACGGAGGTTCAATCACTTTTTTTTTTTCCCAGCCTACAATGTGAATGATAATTCAAAATGCTGGATAAATCCCTGAAATCTACTTAGTGTGTGTTAGTGTAGTCAAATTTTGTCTAGAATTAACCTAGATGAAGATCAGACCACAGTTTATGAGTAATTAAAGCAGAAACGCTAGTCATTAATTTTTTGTCTTGCAGCTGTACATGACATCATCTGACAGCTAGCTAATAAAGATCTACCTGCCGATTGACCAATCACAAACAGTCTTGTGAGGGTAAAAACACTCCCAGGACACGACTTCCAACCTCTTTATTTCTGGGAACTAAGTTTACTTCAGGAAAGTACTATACAGGCTATCAAACATCCTACTCCTCTAAATAAATATAATCAGGAAAAGCAGAACCTGGAACCATACAAAAAAAACATACAAAAGCAGAACATCAGCAAAGCACCAGGCCCAAAAGGAATTCCACCACAAGCTTGAAAGACAAATGCAATGATGTTGACAAATGAGTTGTGTCAACTCTCAGGCCAGATTTGGTTACTACCAGAAGCCCATTTCATTGCAGGAGCAGCTTCGTTGATACTTAATAGACGCTTCAGTTTATCTTTCGTGAGCAAAGAAACTGTAAACAAAAGACATTAGTTTAATGACCCTGTATCCGTTCTCAAAGATCACCTCTAGTATTTGCTCATTTTTGCTAATTTCCTAATTAGCACATGACCCACGTGCTAATCAGGAAATTAGCAAAAACGAGAAAATTTTTAAACTGTATATAGTTCACATTTTCTCTTACACCTCAATACTTCTAACACGCTAATCAAGGTTGCACACCATTTATGTAGCAATGACGCCCCCTAGAGGTCACTTACCTTGACAACACAGTGCACCAGATCAGAATACAGTATATAAAGTTTTGTCTTTAATCTTTGATATTAAGGAGGTCTTTATAAAGGCAAAAGGCAGGATTTTAGAAAGTATTATACAATTTTCTTTATATCCGGGACCAGTCTGGGACATTATTTATATCTATCATATCATCTCCTTACCCACCTGTACATATGTCAATATTTTACGCACTTCTGGTTAGATGTTAACTGCATTTCGTTGCCTTGTACCATAATTGTGCAATTACAATAATCTAATCTAATCTAATCTAATCTAATCTAATCTAATCTACTGTCATTGCCAGCAGTGCAACGCATAAAATACTTTAAAGTTAGAGCAATAAAGGATGCAGAAAAAAATGTGTTGACTAGTGAGGAGAGTGTGTTGAGAAGATGAAGGAGTATTTTGAGCAGTTGATTAATGAGGAAAATGAGAGAGAGAGAAGGTTGGATGGTGTGGAGATGGTAAAGCAAAAAGTGGATAGGATTAGTAAGGAGGAAGTGAGAGCAGTGATTAAGAGGATGAAGAGTGGAAAGTTGGTTGGACCAGATGACATACTGGAGATGTTTAGGAGAGATGGAGTGGAGTTTTTAACAAGATTGTTTAACAGGATTTTGGAAGGTGAGAAGATGCCTGAGGAATGGAGAAGGAGTGTGCTGGTACTGATCTTTAAGAATAAGGAAGATGTGCAGACCTGCAGTAACTACAGGGGAATAAAGTTAAGTCACACCATGAAGTTATGGGAAAGAGTAGTGGAAGCCAGGCTGAGAGAAGAGGTGACCCTCTGTGAGCAGCAGTATGGTTTTATGCTGAGGAAGAGCCTGGAGAGGTGGAGGTTCACACTGGAGAGAAGGGGAATGAAAGGCAGTAGGAGTAAGACAGAGTACATGTGTGTGAATGAGAGGGAGGGCAGTGGAGTGATGCGGTTGCAGGGAGAGGAGGTGGAGAAGGTGAAGGAGTTTAGGTACCTGGGGTCAAAAGTGCTAATGGAGAGTGTGTTAGAGAAGTGAAGAAAAAAGTGCAGGCAGGGTGGAGTGGGTGGAGAAGAGTGATAGCAGGAGTGATTTGTGATAGAAGAGTATCTGTGAGAGTGAAAGGGAAAGTTTATAGAACTGTGGTGAGACCTGAGATGTTGTATGGTTTAGAGACAGTGGTATTGAGTAAAAGACAGGAGGTGGAGCTGGAGGTAGCAGAGCTGAAGATGCTGAGATGTTCATTGGGAGTGACGACGATGGACAGGATTCGAAATGAGTTTATTAGAGGGACCCCCCAGGGTTTATATAGAACTACTATTCTACAGCACAAACAAAACAAAACAAACACTGGAAAAATCTCTCATTTACTACTTTATCCAACTCTGAAAAGTAGAAATAAATTGTAATAGTGAAGGAAAACATTCCAGGTTAAAATTAATCCAATAAATCTTTATTGAAAAATTGCTTGTGTTGCAGGTTTTTATTTGTTAGTTTATGCCGACATCATTCTCACTAACACTGAGATTAATGTGAGAAAATAAATATACAGTGTATATCTAAACAAGACAAAGTCAACAAATGATGTTTAAATGTAAAAAAGAGCATAATTTAATATGAAAATACATCATATTTTACATATTTTACTGAAGATATAAATCGTTCAGTGTGTATTCCTGCTATAGAATGGGGCTTCTGTAGAAAAGTAGAGGAGATTAGAGGCTAACAACAGATGTGGTAGGTAAGGACATAGATTTAAAATGCTTCGTAATTATATTTGTTAAGACTGGATATAGCAAATAAAGCACAGGTGTGTGAAGAGGGGCAAAAGGGGTCATATACAGTACCTACAATATGACATTTTTTTAGTTCACTTTTTTGTTATGTATATAATTCCATATATAATTCCACGTGTTAATTCATAGTTTTGATGCCTTCAGTGTGACTCTACAATTTTCATAGTCATGAAAATAAAGAAAACTCTTTGAATGAGAAGGTGTGTCCAAACTTTTGGTCTGTACTGTACATCCCTTGGCAAAACATTACTGAGGTTTCAAAAGCGGTAGGCAGTAATGAAGTAAATGTAATTGTAACTGTTCTTAAGTAGCTTTTTTCTTGTATCTGTACTTTACTGAATGTTTCCATTTCAAAGGAATTTTACTTAAAATTCATTACATTCCAAAGTCAAGTAATTTACTTTTTTACTCAACTACATTTTGCAAAATCAGTCTTTCTTTTTAATGCATGAGGATAAAACATTTAACTGGTCAATCACGCAGCAAGTCACCAATCAGGGTCGAGTGCACGTTTACAGACATACAGTTCAGCGTCAGTTCAACAGCCAGCAGAACATTAAGAGAGAAATAAATGAAGGAAGAAACTCCAGACTCGAACATGATATAGTTTTGGGCTCATGATCATTTGAATAGATAAAAATCAGTGTTTGACTCATTCACATCATTCTATTAATAGATTGTTGTGCTGAGAGTAAAGAGACACTTTTACTGTTACTGGAGTCGTATTTTACCGAGTGCATCTACTTTAACGCAACTACATGGGTCTCAATGGGTGTGTGTGAATTTGTGTGTAATTATTCACAACAGACAAAACAATAAATGCGTTTTCACTGGATTCAAAAACGTTTTATGAAATTAGTTTATTTGAGATTTTTTTGTACTCACCTTGACCCTCTTTTGTACGCACCTTCCAAAAGGGGTGCCCAAACCTTTTCTACTGGGGGGCCAGGTACCTAATAAATAAATATATATATATATATATATATATATATATATATATATATATATATATATATATATATATATATATATATATATATATATATAAAATATTTATACATATAATACATATTTTCAGTTCACTTTTTTGTTATGTATATAATTCCACATGTGTTCATTCATAGTTTTGATGCCTTCAGTGTGAATCTACAATTTTCATAGTCATAAAAATAAAGAAAACTCTTTGAATGAGAAGGTGTGTCCAAACTTTTGGTCTGTACTGTATATATGCATATGCCCAATTATATACATTTCTTACCTAAAAATCTTTACAATATATTGCTTTCAATAAATATTTTACTCACTATTAACTTTATTAATGTGAACAATGATGTGCTCTGGATTTCAGGAGTAAGTCGTGTAGTAGAGATACGATTCTTGAACAGCCTCATGAGCAAAACTGTTTGCTTGAAAGACTGATGTTTTTAAAATATTGCATCTTTTCTGGGCAAATTATAGTGGCAACTTTAATCAGACACTCCTTTATAAATTCGCCTTCAGTGAAGTGTTTTCCGTGCTGTGCTATTAGGTGAGCTACACTTCAATATATTGACAAAAGTATTGGGACACCTGACTTTTCCAGCTATTTGTGGTTCTTCCCCAAACTGTTACAACAAAGTTGGCAGCAGAATATTGTACAAGATGTTTTAGGATGTAGTAGCACTACATTTTCCCTTCACTTGAACCCAAACCTATTCATCACTGCCCCTGTGTACAGATCATGCTCCAGGATGACTATGAGTTACACAGGATGAAGTGGAAGATCTTAAATGTCCTGCTATAGTGCACTGACCTCAACCCTATGAAACTCCTTTGGGGTGAACTGAAACACTGTCATCAGCCCAGGCGTCCTCATCTCACCTACATCAGCATCTGACTTTTCTAACAGCCTTATAGCTGAATGAACACAAATCTTTACAACCCCACTACAAAATCTATTTGAACACCTTAGGATATAAAAAAAAAAAAATAATTCATGACCTCAGTGGATTAAAAGATTCGTTTTCCCAACGTGTCTGAAATCTCCTGCATTCACTATCAAAACTGTAGTTTGGACACGGTCACCTTACAAGAAGCTGTAAAGCTTTTAGTGGAAAAAAAGAAGCTTACTGTTGGTGTTCATATTTATGTAAATTTTTACTTATCTAGTTATCTACTTATTAACATTATTCAGTGAGTATATGATTATAGAATTACAGAAGTCACACAATTCAGAATCAGACATGATTCAACATTCAACATTCAACCTTTCTAATCTTCCAAGTCATTTCCTGTCAGATCCAGATTCATTTTCTTTGTTGAGGATGAAGTCAACACTTCAGCGAGGTGCTTGCAGTAACTCTTTGTAAGGCGGCATTGCTTTAGCCTGTTAGGAGAAAAAATGCCAATAGTCAGAAGTTCTGATTGGTCGGAAAATGCTGATAAAATTTTTATACAAGCAACTTTCACAAGTAGTGACTGCTGTAGTTCAAACCGTCCACAGTCCAATGTTGTTGTTTCTATAGTACATTAAGTTTAATTTATATACTTTAAATTTACAGAGACTGGAACTGGAACTGGCTTCGAAATTCCAACATTACATGTAAATATTAATGAATTAAAAAAGGAATATTATATTGTATACATGTATATCATATTTTATAGAATGTTCCAAATTGTTTTATTACTTACTAAAAACCTTAAAATACAAGTATTACACAATGAAATCCGGCCGCAATATATACAATGCCTGTCAAATGTTTGAAAGCACCTAGTCTTTTTATAGTTTTTCCTTCTGTTTATTATACAGCAAACGGCTGGCTTACTTTTCTTACCCTCCAATTTTTTTTTTTTAATTTGTATTAGTTTGTAATTTTTTAGATTATCTTTAAAAATGCCTGAATAAAAGAGTTGGATTCCTCTTAAGGTTTTCTCATAATCTTGTTTTTCTGTGGCATCATTGCCTCTGGATTAGTCATCAGTAAGACATTTCTAGAATCTAGAAAAACACTTACAATTTAAATTTTATTCTAAATTTAGATATTTTTTATAAAGCTGCTTTGTGACAATGGCCATTATGTGATCTACGATGTAAAATTCATTTGAATAGTAGAGCAAATGACTGACCATTATATTGGGACTACTATGATTTTTTTTTTCTATAATTCTTACATTCTGTAAGGCTGCTTTGGGACCATGTCCATTGTGAAAACTGCTATATATTTGGAAAAAAGAAATAATAATAATAAAAAATAAACCTTCGGAGCATACCTCAGTCTTTGCACTTTACAGTTCTCACTTTTCAACCACGGTTCGAGCTTCATCACCCCTTTGTTAGTCAGTTCATTTGAAGAGAGGTCTAACTCTTGAAGGCTGGATGGAGTGCTCTTGAATGCAAACGCTAAATTTGCACAGGACTCGTCTGTAATCTCGCAGGCTTCAAGTCTGTTTAGGAAATAATGGTGCATTTAGAGACTGAAACTTCAGTTCAAAAGTTGTTCTTGTAAAATCAAATAAATACATTTTTGGAAAATTAGGGTTATACTATTTTGTTGTGAAAAGTATAACCCCACTAGTAGTAGGGTTATACTATAGTATTAATAGTAGACAGTTTTAAATTAAACGTATACATTTTAGACAGTGTTTTAAAAAAAATCAGCTGTCTAGCACGGTATATTGAAGGTATAACAAACAAAGAACATTCTCCATGAGGTAGCTGTTAATGGAATCTCTGTCAATGTCAACAACCCAAAGACAACTTTGCAACATTGGTAATCCTTAGAAACAGGAAGACCCTGTTAAAGTTTGCCTAAAAATTTAATTTTGATTCTAGTTTAACTTTATTAAAGTAATAAATACAGAACCAACACTAGAAAAACTATGGACCAATGGAAAGCTAAGCTGGGCTAGGCTGCAGAAGTCTGGAGAAGGCTGGCTAGGTTTTCCTTCTCCAATTGCATTTTACTATCCCAAGAAAAAGCAGGAAAGACAACTGAAGGCCTGTAAAAAGACGTAACAAGATAACAAATGATCTTGTTATGTCTATGGATTCCAAAATCAGGCACACTTTGACTTACATTGTTCTCTTTCTAAAGTTCCGATCTTCAAGATCCTTTTAATTAAATATGATAGTCTGCATGTTGATTTTTCATTTTAATGTGGTAGACAGCTACAACAACTATAATTTGAATGTCCAAATATTTATTTACCTGACTTTATCATGAGATTCCACTTCTTTACGTTTGGATATAAATGTGTTTCCTCGATTGTGGAAGTGTGCATACCTCAATATCTCAAGTTGACAGTGAGGGCTTTTTAGTCCTTTGCAAAGATCCAAAAACCCATCATCTTCTATGCGGTTGTGGCTCAGATCTAGTTCTCTGACAGGAGAATTGGCTATACGGAGTCCAGATGCCACAATCTCGCATGAGTTTCTTGAGAGTTCACAGTCACAGAGTCTGCCATATATCGGAAATCACAAAACAGCTTTCAAAAGACAGTTTGTAATTTAATAAATTTTTAATTGCTTTATAAAAACACAGCATTGCTTACATTGCCTTCTTCGACGCACGGACAATCGGAAGTAATCTGTGACGACTGGATGCTTGTGTTGTTTTGTATTTCTTTAGGTCGAAGACTTCCATTACATCCTTTGACATCTGTTTTATATAAGCCAGCGCTGAACATTGCACTGGATTTAATTCCATGTCACAGATTGTACCAGAATCCAAACTCTCCTGAATTTCGTTCACCAAACCTATGTCACCCAGTTCTTTCAAACAATGGATAAGGTTAATCGTTTCTGTCTCTGTTCTGGCTTCCTCAGCAATTTTATCTCTAATGAATTGGACAATTTTATCATTCTCAAGGGACTCTTTTTCCATCTGAGGCAAAAGATTTTGTAGGAGCTGCCGGTTACACTCGGTGGAAAGTCCCAAAAGGAATCGCAGAAATTGGTCAAAATGTCCGGAATTGATTTCTAAAGCCTTAATAACTGCGATCTTAAGCACGTTCGTTAACGTGGTCTTCTGATTCTGCTTCGTGGATTGGCTACCAGACAAAGCAAGAACATTTATGCCCTCGGTCAAATACTGGTTCAGAACGTGAATAGCAGCCAAATGCTCCTGTACGCTGAGGTGTAGGAAACAGAAGACTCGCTCTTTGTACAATCCAAACTCTTCTCTAAACAACTGTGTGCACAGAGATGAGAATTCTGCTGCGTCTTTGATGTCAATCCCACACTCCTTCAGGTCTACTTCATAGAAGATCAGAGTGTTTTTAGTCATTCCCTGGAACGCTAACTTGGCCAAGTTTAAAATCATGCTTTTGTCACTTTGCGTCAACTTGCGCAGGTCTCCGTTAATAGCTTTCTGGTACTTCCTGTTCTTCAAACCGGTCTGTATGAGTAAATAATGAATGTACAACTGAGTCTGATTTTTTGGAATCTCACCAATTTCACTGTCTCTTATCAGTATGTCCAGGACAGTTGCCGTAATCCAGCAGAAGATCGGGATGTGGCACATGATGTGCATGCTTTGAGATGACTTCACATGCTTAATCATCAGGTTGGCCATATGAGGGTCCTTACATTTCTTGTGAAAGTACTCTTCTTTCTGTGGGTCACTGAAGCCTCTAACTTCAGTCACCCGCTGTACACACTCTGAGGGTATCTGATTGGTCGCGGCTGGACGAGAAGTGATCCACAGTAGAGATTTGGGCAGTAGATTGCCTTTTATTAAATTTGTCAAAAGGACATCCATAGATATTGGCTCCATTATATCGCAGCATGTCCTGGTGTTATAAAAGTCTAAGTGGATCCGACATTCATCCAGACCATCCAAAATGAGCAAAATCTTAATGCCATTCTCAAAGCTTTCGATTTCTTTGAGCTCGGAGAAATATTTCCGCATAAGCTCCATCAGACTGCAGGGTTCCTTCTCAAGGTTAAGATCGCGGAAAAACAGAGGAATTATAAGATCAATGTCTTGATTAGCAGAGTGTTCTGCCCAGTCTAGCATGAACTTCTGAACGGAAATTGTTTTTCCAATTCCAGCGATACCTTTGGTTAAAACAGTTCTAATATCACCGCTCGGTGACCGAAAAATGCCTGCCAAGTTAACAGGGTTTTCTTGATTGCTACAATTTTTGTCAACTTTCTCAATTAGTCTCACTTCATGTTCCGGTTTGACTGCATCACTTCCACCCTCAGTGATATAGAGCTCTGTGTAAGTGTCATACAACACAACTTGTGTCTTGGGTAAGGCAAGTCCTTCATGAACATGCCAGAATTTCCTCCGTAGTGTTTCCTTTATTTTTTCTTGACATCTGGATACTGGCTTGACTGTGAAAATTAACAAAATTAATACATTAATCTAAAGTGATATACTTCAATGGCTTTAACTTTTTCAGATTATAATGAGAATAGATACCATTTTAAGGGGAAAAATTAAGGTCATTGGGACAGGGCCATGTTTACCACTGTGTAGCATTACGTCTGCTGTGTGTATACATCTGGGAACTAAGGAAACCAGTTGCTAAAGTTTTGGGAAAGGAATGTTGTCCCATATGTGTCTGAAACAGCAGTGGTCCCCAACCCCCAGGCTAATTGGTCAATTGGTATTAGGCCGCACAGAAAGAATACATAACTTACATTATTTCCGTTTTATTTATGATCTGATTCTGAACAATGTTTAATTTTTTAAAAAATCAAGGGATTCTCTCTGCCACATCTGTCTAGGACTCACTCTTGATGCACTCGCTATGGTTCTTGATGCTCTTATTTATTTTTTTTAAAATTGCGTTGCAGCCATCAAATTCAAAATTACCTCATTTTTCCATTATATATATATATATATATATATATATATATATATATATATATATATATATATATAATATGTATTGAGAATTTATTTTTTAGTAAACTGTGCAGTTAAGTCTATGCCTATAAGAATATACCCCCCTCCTGTGGAGTTTAGAGAGTTCTTGTCACCACTAAGTGCACACTCAAAGACTTTAGCATTTCATTCTTGGACGTCTTAGCCACATGTGTACGTGTTTGTTTTCATTAATGTAACATCAACACGTGTGTTCACGTAACAGCTGTATCCACCTCCGTGTTTATTTGTGTGTGTGTATATATACAGTGAGTACGGAAAGTATTCAGACCCCCTTAAATTTTTCACTCTTTGTTATATTGCAGCCATTTGCTAAAATCATTTAGGTTCATTCTTCTTCCTCATGAATGTACACATAGCTCCCCATACTGACAGAAAAACACAGAATTGTTGACATTGTTGCAGATTTATTAAAAAAGAAAAACTGAAATATCACATGGTCCTAAGTATTCAGACCTTTTGCTCAGTATTTAGTAGAAGCCCCCCTTTTGCTCTAATACAGCCAGGAGTCTTTTTGGGAAAGATGCAACAAGTCTTTCACACCTGGATTTGGGGATCCTCTGCCATTCCTCCTTGCAGGTCCTCTCCAGTTCTGTCAGGTTGGATAGTAAACGTTGGTGGACAGCCATTTTTAGGTCTCTCCAGAGATGCTCAATTGGGTTTAAGTCAGGGCTCTGGCTGGGCCATTCAAGAACAGTCACGGAGTTGTTGTGAAGCCACTCCTTCGTTATTTTAGCTGTGTGCTTAGGGTCATTGTCTTGTTGGAACGTGAACCTTCGGCCCAGTCTGAGGTCCAGAGCACTCTGGAGAAGGTTTTCGTCCAGGATATCCCTGTACTTGGCCGCATTCATCTTTCCCTCGATTGCAACCAGTCGTCGTGTGCCTGCAGCTGAAATACACCCCCACAGCATGATTCACTGTTGGGACTGTATTGGACAGGTGATGAGCAGTGCCTGGTTTTCTTCACACATACCGCTTAGAATTAAGGCCAAAAAGTTCTATTTTGGTCTCATCAGACCAGAAAATCTTATTTCTCTGTTTTTAAGCAAACTCCATGCGGGCTTTCATGTGTCTTGCACTGAGGAGAGGCTTCCGTCAGGCTACTCTGCCATAAAGCCCCGAATGGTGGAGGGCTGCAGTGATGGTTGACTTTCTACAACTTTCTCCCATCTCCCGACTGCATCTCTGGAGCTCAGCCACAGTGATCTTTGGGTTCTTCTTTACCTCTCTCACCAAGGCTCTTCTCCCCCGATAGCTCAGTTTGGCCGGACGGCCAGCTCTAGGAAGGGTTCTGGTCGTCCCAAACATCTTCCATTTAAGGATTATGGAGGCCACTGTGCTCTTAGGAACCTTAGGTGCAGCAGAAATTTTTTTGTAACCTTGGCCAGATCTGTGCCTTGCCACAATTCTGTCTCTGAGCTCTTCAGGCAGTTCCTTTGACCTCATGATTTTCATTTGCTCTGACATGCATTGTGATCTGTAAGGTCTTATATAGACCGGTGTGTGGCTTTCCTAATCAAGTCCAATCAGTTTAATCAAACACAACTGGACTCAAATGAAGGTGTAGAACCATCTCAAGGATGATAAGAAGAAATGTAAAGCAGCTGAGTTAAATATACGAGTGTCACAGTAAAGTCAACAATGTCAACAATTCTGTGTTTTTCTGTCAGTATGGGGTGCTATGTGTACATTCATGAGGAAAAGAAATGAACTTAAATGATTTTAGCAAATGGCTGCAATATAACAAAGAGTGAAAAATTTAAGGGGGTCTGAATACTTTCCGTACCCACTGTATATATATATATATATATATATATATATAAATATATATATATATATATATATATATATATATATATATATATATATATATATATATACAGTGAGGAAAATAAGTATTTGAACACCCTGCTATTTTGCAAGTTCTCCCACTTAGAAATCATGGAGGGGTCTGAAATTCTCATCGTAGGTGCATGTCCACTGTGAGAGACATAATCTAAAAAAAAAAATCCAGAAATCACAATGTATGATTTTTTAACTATTTATTTGTATGATACAGCTGCAAATAAGTATTTGAACACCTGAGAAAGTCAATGTTAATATTTGGTACAGTAGCCTTTGTTTGCAATTACAGAGGTCAAATGTTTCCTGTAGTTTTTCACCAGGTTTGCACACACTGCAGGAGGGATTTTGGCCCACTCCTCCACACAGATCTTCTCTAGATCAGTCAGGTTTCTGGCCTGTCGCTGAGAAACACGGAGTTTGAGCTCCCTCCAAAGATTCTCTATTGGGTTTAGGTCTGGAGACTGGCTAGGCCACGCCAGTGCCTCTTACAGAGCCACTCCTTTGTTATCCTGGCTGTGTGCTTCGGGTCATTGTCATGTTGGAAGACCCAGCCTCGACCCATCTTCAATGCTCTAACTGAGGGAAGGAGGTTGTTCCCCAAAATCTCGCAATACATGTGGTGTTCATCCTCTCCTTAATACAGTGCAGTCGCCCTGTCCCATGTGCAGAAAAACACCCCCAAAGCATGATGCTACCACCCCCATGCTTCACAGTAGGGATGGTGTTCTTGGGATGGTACTCATCATTCTTCTTCCTCCAAACACGTTTAGTGGAATTATGACCCAAAAGTTCTATTTTGGTTTCATCTGACCACATGACTTTCTCCCATGACTCCTCTGGATCATCCAAGTGGTCATTGGCAAACTTAAGATGTGCCTGGACATGTGCTGGTTTAAGCAGGGGAACCTTCCGTGCCATGCATGATTTCAAACCATGAATGTCTTAGTGTATTACCAACAGTAACCTTGGAAACGGTGGTCCCAGCTCTTTTCAGGTCATTGACCAGCTCCTCCCGTGTAGTTCTGGGCTGATTTCTCACCTTTCTTAGGGTCATTAAGACATATATTGAGATCTTGCATGGAGCCCCAGTACGAGGGAGATTGACAGTCATGTTTAGCTTCTTCCATTTTCTAATGATTGCTCCAAAAGTGGACCTTTTTTCACCAAGCTGCTTGGCAATTTCCCCGTAGCCCTTTCCAGCCTTGTGGAGGTGTACAATTTTGTCTCTAGTGTCTTTGGACAGCTCTTTGGTCTTGGGCATGTTAGTAGTTGGAGTCTTACTGATTGTATGGGGTGGACAGGTGTCTTTATGCAGCTAACAACCTTAAACAGGTGCATCTAATTTAGGATAATAAATGTAGTGGAGGTGGACATTTTAAAGGCAAACTAACAGGTCTTTGAGGGTCAGAATTCTAGCTGATAGACAGGTGTTCAAATACTTATTTGCAGCTGTATCATACATATAAATAGTTAAAAAATCATATATTGTGATTTCTGGATTTTTTTTTTTTTAAATTATGTCTCTCACAGTGGACATGCACCTACAATGACCATTTCAGACCCCTCCATGATTTCTAAGAGGGAGAACTTGCAAAATAGCAGGGTGTTCAAATACTTATTTTCCTCACTGTATATACCCATATGTGCATCATGCCTTGCACGATAACAGAAGCGAATACAGCTTTCTGCACTATGAGAATGGGGATATTTCCTGAAAATGCCCTCAAAGACAGGAATGTCAATATTATGTGCGCATAGTATGTTTTTTTTATTATTGTTATCGTTTAGCAATTATTTACATTCGTAAAAAGAAGAAGACATACCTGAGGCCAAATGAACTGTGACTTTCAGAACTTCATCTTCGGAGAAACTTTTCATCATCCTTTCAGCAATATCCTTTCGAGTGCTACAAGTATTAGGCAATGTCTCAAAGCACTCTGGGTATTCATAACCCAAATTTCTTTTAAACTCCCGAAACTCTGAGGCTGTCATTCTATCCAGTATGTTCTGTAGTGTGATCAGAGTATTGGGAACTGTTGAAATCTAAAACAAATACACAAAATGCAAGCAGTGAACAAGAAAGTGTAATTATTTATTTATAAAATAGTTTGCATATATAATAGTATAAAATATATTAGAATATGTTTTGGTGTAACCAAAGTTTAGGTCAAGAATATACAATTTACCTTGATGTATTGTTTTGCATGTTCTTTGTGCTGCTTCACTGCACACTCCTTACAAATAGCTGCCTGGTCAGTTTTGCAGAACATATCCAAAGCCTTGTAGTGTTCCTGACAGAGATTTGGTTTCACATCTCCAGTCGCTAAAACTTCAGTCGCTACAACTTCAGATGGCGAAACCTTTCGAAACCTAAATGACCACAAAAAAGTATATAGTACAAATGTATCCAATGTCAGGGATCGACAATTCCTGTTCCACATTACCTGGTGCCCTTTATAAACTCACGCTCCGTCCTCACTCACTGTCGGATCTACTTGATGGCTACAGTTATCTTCCTGGTTCCTGACCGCCAGCATTCCCCGCTGGTTCCTGCTCCGTGTTCTGATCGTAAGGATTACCTTCGCTTTACGGATTACCTTCGTGTTACAGATCCTATCCACTTTACAGATCCTACCCGCTTTACGGATTATCAACGTGTTACAGATCCTACCCGCTTTACGGATCCTACCCACTTTATGGACTACACCCACATTATGGTTCGTAACTCTCTCAGTTTCTTGTTGATGTCTTGTATCAAAATAAAGACAATGATTGAGTTACTCCCGCGTCCTATGGGTGATCACGGCCTTGACAGAAGATCCGACCGAAACAGCAAATGGAGGAATCGCTCTACCGCGATTGATCTGCAGCCCGATTCCGCTTCGGATTTCACCCAGAAGCCCTCTGCTGCTCCTTGTGGTTCATGCTCAACGGCTCCGGATCATGCAATTGCGGAGGTGCCGACTCCAGTAGGCGCCAACCCAAGCCCCAGTTTTCAAGCCCCACGGAGTACACCGCTCCAAGAGCACCGCCCCAAGAGCACCGCTTCGCTCCAGTGTTCCGCCCAGCTCACCGTTCCACCCAAGGGCAGCAAGGAGGATGCAGTATGGCCGCCCGGCCATAAAAAGGACATTGTACCACTGACGGGCCGCGAAAGGAATGTCATACCACCGCCTGGCTGCGAGAAGGACATCAAACCGAGGCCTGGTTTTAAAGGGGACGTTGTATAACCATCTGGCCGCGAAAGTCAAGTCAATTCAAGTCAAGTCAAGTTTATTTCTATAGCGCTTTTTAACAACAGACATTGTCTCAAAGCAGCGTTACAGAAATCAACAGTCAAAGTGAATAGTGTGCAGTTATCCCTGATGAGCAAGCCGTGGCGACTGTGGCAAGGAAAAACTCCCTTAGATGTTATGAGGAAGAAGCCTTAAGAGGAACCAGACTTCCAAGCTCCTCAGAAGGCACTGTCGTGCCTTCAAGCTCAGCCAAAAGCACCTTCACCCTCAAAGGTCTCTCTGAAGGTGACGTTGCAGTCCAAAGTTCCTCCAAGGGCGCCATCACGCTTCAAGGTCTCTCTGAAAACGGCGACAAGGTTCGAAGCTCCTCTAGAGGCGATGTCTCGGTCCAAAGCTCCTCCGGAAATTACGCCACAACTGAAAGTCTCTCTGAAAGCGATGTCACGCTCCAAGGCCCCTCTGAAGGCGAGTAGCGCTCCATAGTTTCTCTAAAGATGACACCGCAGTCCCAAGTCTCTCCAAGGGAGCCGTCACGCTTCAGGATTCTGCTGAAGGTGATGTCGCAGGTTACAGTCCCTCTGAAAGCGACGCCGTGGTCCCAAGTTCCTTTGAGGGCAACTTCACGGTCCATAATTTCTGCCAGGGTGCCGTTGCGCTTCTAGATCTCTCCGTAGGCACCGTCGCACTTCAAGTCCCCTCCGCAGGTAACATTGCGGTACCAAATATCTCCAAAGGCGCCGCCACGCTTCACATTTCCTCCGAAGGCGCCAACGCGCTTCACAGTTCCTCCGAAGGCGCAGTCGCTCTCACAAGTCTCTCAGAAGGCGCAGTCGCGCTTCAAGCTTCCTCCGAAGGCGCCGTTGTGCTTCAAAGTCCCTACGAAGGTGACGCAATGCCTCCAAGCCTCTCTGAACGCGACGCCACGCCTCCAAGTCTCTCTGAAAGTGACACCACCCCTTAAAGACTCTCGCTGAAGGCGCCGTTGCGCTCCCAGACCCTTCTGGAGGCAACATCACGAACCAATGTTCTACCGGAAGCGCCGACACGCTACAAGGACCCTCTGGAAGTGCTGTCGTACTACAAGACTCTGAAGGCGACACCGCACTCCCAAGTATCCCTGAAGGCGCAATTGTGCTTCTAGGTCCCTCAGAGAGTGCCGTCGCACTCCAAGATCTCCCCAAAGGTGGCACCGCGCTCCAAAGCCCCTTTGAATGCGCCATTGTGCTCCAGAACCTCCGCAGAGAGCGGCGTCACGCCTCGTACTCCCATGGGGGTGTCGTCTCGACCCAGAGTCCTGCCAAAGGTGTCACTGCAGGCCTCCACAATGGGCGTCCGCCAAGGGCTTCACTCAGCCTCTGATCTCCGCGGTAGGCATCACTCCGCTCCAGTCCTCTGCAGAGGTCTTCGCCCCTCTCCAGACCTTCGCAGATGGCATCACTCCATTCCAGGCCTCCGCAGTGGGCGTGTAAGCACACCACAGAAACTTAGAGCATTTCCACAGTAAATATGACCAATCCTATTCACTCCTGCAGAAGGTTTGACCAATCATACATGCTTTTATATTAATTGTGACCAGTCCTAAACTCTCACATAATTATGATCAATCCTACCAACTCTCAAAGAAAGTTTGACCAATAATGACCAGTATATACACAGTATTATTCTACAGTAACCCTAAATATTTCTACAATTTCCCAAAGAATAGTTGACTAAATCTGTTTTCTACAAAGAATGATTGACCAGTCCCTCCTTCCACCTGCATGAGAGTAAAAGCCATCTGTTCCCACAACACTGTCTAGTGGATCTTGCTGAATTCTAGTCCTGACTCACTCAAATGACCCAGGGCTCTAAGGCCAACACTGTATTTATACTGTTCTTAGCTTAAATATTATTACTTGAACTGTAACGTTCACTTAGTATAAACATAACCTAAACATGACAATAATTGTAGGAAAAAAAAGCACCACAGTCATCATTTAAAGAATAAAAATATAAACCCGGTGTGTTCCTGCTGTTCTCCTCGACCGAAATGCACTGGTTGAATCATTGAGTCATCATCGCCCTTCATTGAAAGTTGGCCTGGTGATGGAGAAGCCTTTCGAACTCTGAATGAAATAAAAAAAAACATAGTTTCTTTTCATGTGCAATTAAAAACTATTTAGAAAATGCTATTTTGGCATACATTTTTAATATGATTTAAACAGTCAAAACTGACAGGCACTTGGCAGACGCTCTTAAACAGTGTGACTAACAATTATTACTGTAATTTCCGGACTATTAAGCGCACCTAAATATAAGACGCACAAACTGAATTTTACAAGGATTTTTATTTTGAACATAAATAAGCTGCACCTGTCTATAAGCCTATATTAAAACTAATGAACTTTACACAGGCTTTAACAAAAGACAGTGTCTGTAACACGGCTTGTATCTAAACAGTAGCCTACCAAGAAAGTTTCACAACAATTTCTCCCTGGAGTTTTTCTTCTGGCATCGTCGTGCATTTAAAAATCACCATCGGTAAAGCGTAAAGGTAAAGGTGAAGTGTGTTTTTTCATGCCCGGTTGTTTTCAGCATGACGAATGATTCGCCTTTCCTGTTGACAGTCCGAGTGAGCGGCAGGTCAAACGTCAGAGGAACCTCATCCATATTTATGATGTGGTGCGGCCCGATTCAATGGGAGCGCATCTGATTTAATATAAAGAATTTCATTGGTTTACCTGAACCCGTTCGGCAATTTCATTGGTCTAATGTTATAGGGTTCAGTTTTTTGGGCGGCAGGAAGCTTGTGAAACCGGGAAAACCCCAGGAAAAATCCAGAAATTAGCTGCTTCATTGTTTAAGCCACAGGGTTCAAAGCGTGGGAAAAAAGTAGCGGCTTATAGTCCGGAAAATACGGTAAATTTTGTATACAACTAAGCGGTTGAGGGTAAAAGGCCGTGCTCAAAGACGCAGCAGTAGCAGCTTGGTGGTACTGGGATTTAAATGAACAACCTTATAATCAGGAAGCTAAAATCTCAACCACAAACTACCACTTTTTCTCTAGCATCAAATAATATATATTACATAATATTTACAGCTAAAGCAGACCTTTTGCCCGAAGTAAAATGAACTGGTTGAATCATTGAATCATCACTCTTCAGTGAAAGACCAACAAGAACAATAAAATTGTGGCCTGTTTTGTGCTCTGCAGCTTCAATATTTATAGCATATATATATATATATATATTAGAGGTGTCACAGCACACGTATTCCATGTGTACCGTATGCACTCCTTTTTACGTGCAGAAATCTTAGTTCCCTCAGGAACATATAAAGTGGTGGACCGTAAGTTTGTGTAGCCTCCATCTTGCTCTTTGGGTGCATTTTTTTATAACTATTATTAAACTTGAACATACACAACCATGCCAGGGGTATAAAAAAGAAACTAGAGTTGGCACAGTGTCACTGTTGCTACTCACATTTGTTTTGCGCATACATGAAAACGCTAAAGAATCCATAGCACTAGCATTAGCCGCTAACCAGGAAGTTACTTGAAGATAATTCAAGATTTACTTATCTTTAGAAAATTAAATAGAAATGATTTCTGGAGGTTTTAATGAGCCCATGCAGTGATTTTCATCACAGAATCATTATGAATAGTTTAATGCAGTGCCGCCTGAGGGCCAGAAGATCACGGCTATATTAATTGTGACCAGTCCTAAACTCTCACATAATTATGATCAATCCTACCATCTCTCAAAGAAAGTTTGGCCAGTTCCACCCTGTGCTGCAGAAAGACTGAGCAAGTTTTATTAATATTGCCATCTCCAATAGAAAGTTGGACCAATACTAACCAGTATATACACAGTATTCTCCCACAGTAACCCTGAATATTTCTACAATCTCCCAAAGAATAGTCGACCAATTCTGTTTTCTACAAAGAATGATTGACCAGTCCCTCCTCCCACCTTCATGAGAGTAAAAGCAATCTGTTCCCACAACACTTTCTCGTGGATCCTGCTTAATTCTTGTCCTGACTCACTCAAATGACCCAGGGTTCTAAGTCCATCACTGTATTTAGATTGTTCTTAGCTTAAATATTATTACTTGAACTGTAACGTTCACTTGCTATAAACATAACTTAAACATGACAATAATTGTAGGAAAAAAAGAGCAACACAGTCATCACTTAAAAAATGAAAATATAAACCCGGTGTGTTTCTGCTGTTCTCCTCGACCGAAATGCACTGGTTGAATCATTGAGTCATCATCGCCCTTCATCGAAAGTTGGTCTGGTGATGAAGAAGTCTTTTGAACTCTGAAAAAAATAAAATAAAAAATAAAAACAGTTTCTTTATATTTGCAATTAAAAACTATTAAAAAAAAGCTATTTCAGCATACATTTTTTATATATTTGATTTAAACAGTCAAAACTGACAGGCACTTGGCAGACGCTCTTAAACAGTGTGACTAACAATTATTACATTTTTTATACAACTAAGCGGTTGAGGGTTTAGGGCCGTGCTCAAAGACGCAGCAGTTGCAGCTTAGTGGTACTGGGATTTAAGCTAATAACCTTATAATCAGGAAGCTAAAATCTCAACCACAAACTACCACTTTTTCTCTAGCATCAAATAATATATATTACATAATATTTACAGCTAAAGCAGACCTTTTGCCCGAAGTAAAATGAAGTGGTTGAATCATTGAATCATCACTCTTCAGTGAAAGTTGACTTGGTGAAGGAGACCTCCTGAAACAAAAATAAAGACCAACAAGAACAATAAAATTGTGGCCTGTTTTGTGCTCTGCAGCTTCAATATTTATAGCATATATATATATATATATATATATATATATATATATATATATATATATATATATATATATATATACCAGGAAGTTACTTGAAGATTTAAAGATTTACTTATCTTTAGAAAATTAAATATAAAACACTTTAATATAAAACAATTTAATTTGTGCCAATTTTATTGATTACTAAGTTTTATCAATATAATAAAAAAGTGTAATGTATTAATTTGATTGATTCTATTTAATAAATATTCATATAAATAATATACAATGTTATTTTGCAGAATATTTACCCAAACAGGCATTTTATTTCAAATTGTTTAGAAATTGTAAACTGTTCACTTCTCAAAATCTTTTAAAATAATAAAAAAAGGAATTTTATGTTTTTTTGAAAAACTGTATCGAATTTTATATATATATATATATATATATATATATACACACACACACACACACACACACACACACACACACACACACACACACACACTCAAATATATAAATATCAGACCTCTTATGACGACTCGCTTTTACTTGCTCCGTCTGGATGGTTTCTTTCTCAGCACCTTGAGAGCACTGAGGCTCTTCCATGTCTGGATTCTCCATCTGCAAGAGAGACACAACAAATTGTGTGCATACTGATGTGTAAACTTAGTTTATCAACGAAGGGTGGATATGGCTTCAAGCTTTCATTTAAACCAAATAGGATCTTTGGTTGTTTGCTTAAAATAGCTGTTTGATGACCACAAAGGCTTTCAAAACTGCAGTTTCAGAATAGTTCTTTGTCAGGTTTTTCCTCATCAGGTTCATGGGTTGATCCACGTAGAGTTGACCTCATACACTACAACACTATTGTTATGCTTGGAAGAGGTTTTGGTCTACTAGTTCAAGTGAAGGAGAAACTTCATGCTACCTCATCCAAAGATATCCTGTACAATCATGTGCCTCCAAACTTGTGGTAACGTTTTGGGAAAAAAATTAACAAAATAACTGGAAAATACAGGAATCCCAATAGTTCACATTTTTTGACAAAACTTGCAAAAATGGTTCTGTTAAAACACATTAACTAAAAGATCCTTAGGGGAATCAAAACGTTCTTCTACGCATTGCATTAGGTAAGTGGTAGCTGAGATGTTGAACGACAAGGGGTTGATATGACAAATAGAAATGAAGCCAAATTGTGTGGGGGTTTTTTTGTGCAAATTCTACAGGAAACAAAACGGCAAAAGTATAAACTGTTCTTGAGAAATCTGTTTTGGCTGAGCTTACACCTTTTTATTTATTTATTTATTTATTTATTTATTTATTTATTTATTTATTTATTTATTTATTTTTAAAGTCTGTCTTCAGAATGGCCTAAAATCTGTCACCAAATCAATTTCTTCTCCTTTGTCAGCCGTTAATGAATGAAAAAAGTGACTAGTGCGCTCGACCAACCAATCAAAGGACGTGAAAATACCGACGTTATATTGTATGCCTGCTAGCATTGGTGGACAAAGTACACAAACCATGTTCAAGTAGAGATACCCTCAGTAAAATATTACTACAGTGTGTACCTCCAGACTCATCTCAACCTGCTCCCTACTTTCACCAAAAATAACAATATCATCCGCAAACATCATAGACCACAGAGACTCCTGTCTGACCTCGTCCATCAACCTGTCAATCACCACTGCAAACAGGAAAGGGCTCAGTGCTGATCCTTGATATATTAATGAGTTAAATACTGAGTTCGAAACAGCATGCGCACTTTATTGCTGCTTGAACAGTTAAGTTTTTATCCTCATAACTAAAAAGGAACGACTGATTTTGCAAAATGTAGTTGAGTAAAAAGTTAAAGATATTGAACTTTGAAATGTAGTGAAGTTGAAAGTTAAAAGTCTCCCCAAATGGAAATACTTAAGTAAAGGTGACATTAAAAAAAAAACCTCAGTAAACACAATAATAATAATAATAATAATAATAATAATATTAATATTAATATTAATAAATCATACTATGTACAAACAAACAGTGTGGTTAAATGTGGCCTTTTAAAAATGCAGTCTTGTCGCATTAAGCTGTGTTAAGCGTGTTAGATTGTCCCTACTAAAGTACAGATACACGAAAAACCTACTTAAGTACATTAACGAGTTGCATTTCCTTTCTTATTCTTATTTCTTGGATCCCACTACATGTGTGGAGTTTTGACACTGGACCTCCTGGAGTGTTTAAAGGCTCTCGCATGGAGAAGCTGGTGTTGGATCTGTGATGATCACAAAAGTTGAGCTATTTTATGAGTTGCTCAGTAGCTCCTAGTTTTATAACCATAAAGACTGTATAAGACTGTAGAAAGAACATTACTTATAATCTTATACTCCAGTGCTCATGTTAGTTTTCACTCTCCAGTGTTCTGTATTGTTTAAAGACTATAATCACAGTCTTGATGTCACCCAAATGAGGATGGTTCCCCTTTTGAGTCTGGTTCCTCTCAAGGTTTCTGTCTCATAACATCTAAGGGAGTTTTTCCTTGCCACAGTCACCACGGCTGCTCATCAGGGAAAAACACACACCATTCACCTTCACTGTTGATTTCTGTAAAGCTGCTTTGAGACAATGTCTGTTGTGAAAAGCGCAATAGAAATAAACTTGACTTGACTTCTTGATGTACACCACTGCCTGCTACATGTTGCCAACTCGAAATCTGATTAGTTTACTCAACGGTTTCATTTTCGTCTATTTCACACTACAGGCAGCGACACTGTTAATCCTGATGGTTTCAATGCAAATGTCTCTCCCCCTGGAAACACGTGATGCCTGATACATGATTGGATAGAAACTCAAACCTAAATATACACTGTTGAAGGATATGAACTGAAGAGAATAGAGTATTGGGAGTAATTAAATACATATTCATGGAAGAAAAATATATTCATATGTAAGCCAGTGATTGATAGTGTTTAGACAAGCAGAAAAGATTTTGACCCTAATGGCCCACCATAGTTTTTAAGGACAAACATGAAGCTAAACGGCGCTCGGTTTCATAATTGATCCATAAATATAAATAAATATTAAAATGATAAATTAGGAACGTGTATTGTGTACAGTATAATGGTCTATATAATGGATATATACACATACGGCCTGGAGTGAGAGAAAAAAAGGTGGGAAATGTAACTGCGCCATAATGATGACGCAAGTGTTTATTTTTTGAATATATATTATTAAACCCTGGGAATAATACACAGAGACGCTTGATTTTAGAAATAACAGGTGTGAGGTCAGGTGTGAGGTCTGGTGTGAGGTACTCACTGCACTTAGGTTTCCGGTTTTATCGGCTTTGTTGTGCGGGTTTGATTTAATCTCTCCTTCGTGCGGGTCTCATCTGCGCACTTTCACTTTCACTTAGCCGAGTGCAGAGACTGAACCGAGTCTGGAGAACCGACTCAACACCACGTGACTTCGTAATGTGTCCTGATGTTCTCCTTAAAATCTCCCGAATATCTCATTAGAATCTTTTGATATTCTCCTTAAAATCTTCAGATTTTCTCATTAGAATCTTTTGATATTTGTCAGGGTCTGGACATTTTTTGGGTTCGTTTTTCCTTTAGCCAGCAGATGCCGCCACTGGGCCCTCATCCCCTACTCCCTCATCCCCTACACCCTCATCCCCTACTCCCTCATCCCCTACTCCCTCATCCCCTACACCCTCATCCCCTACTCCCTCATCCCCTACTCCCTCATCCCCTACACCCTCATTCCCTACTCCCTCATCCTCTACACCCTTATCCCCTACTCCCTCATCCCCTACACCCTCATCCCCTACTCCCTCATCCCCTACTCCCTCATCCCCTACACCCTCATTCCCTACTCCCTCATCCTCTACACCCTTATCCCCTACTCCCCATCCCCTACACCCTTATCCCCTACACCCTTATCCCCTACTCCCTCATCCCCTACACCCTTATCCCCTACACCCTTATCCCCTACTCCCTCATCCCCTACACTCTTATCCCCTACTCCCTCATCCCCTACTCCCTCATCCCCTACACCCTTATCCTCTACACCCTTATCCCCTACTCCCTCATCCCCTACTCCCTCATCCCCTACACCCTTATCCCCTACTCCCTCATCCCCTACACCCTTATCCCCTACTCCCTCATCCCCTACACCCTTATCCCCTACACCCTTATCCCCTACTCCCTCATCCCCTACACCCTTATCCCCTACTCCCTCATCCCCTACTCCTTCATCCCCTACACCCTTATCCCCTACACCCTTATCCCCTACTCCCTCATCCCCTACTCCCTCATCCCCTACACCCTTGATATTTGCATTTGAATCTGGATATGTGTGGGTTTGTTTGTTTCGTTTAGTAAGTATCTTTCTATTTTGTTTGCTTTTCTTGTCTGCTGCTTTTCTTCGAGTTTTCTCAAGTCTCCTGTCTTCATGAGTTTCCTGGCTTCCACTGTCCTCTCTAGTCTCCTGTTTTCCCTAGTCTCCTAGCTTCTTCTGTCTTCCTGAGTTTTTTTTTTTTTTTCCGTTTTGTCATTACTTATCTGAAGTAGTCTTATTTTGTTTTTCGTAAACCCACTCTGCCTGTGTTTTTATATTTTTGGTTCACTTTTCTTGAGCTGTTTTTTTGGACTTATTGTTTTCATTAAAGAGTCATGCCATTGCAAATCTCGAGTGTGTCTCTGCAGTTGGGTTCTGACGCCTCCCCAGACTGCTGGTGTTATCTCATTGGAATCTTGATATTCTTCTAATATTATCCTTATGTTCTTAAATCTCCCTAAAATCTAATGTTCTGCTTCTATTTTCCTGATAATCTGATTATTTTGATGTTCTCATGATAATCTCCTGATATCCTTAGTACAATGCCTTTATAAATGCCTTTAATCAACACAATCTGTAAATGTTATAGTTTATAGAAAAAGAACAGACCATTAACATGCATATTTTTTCCTTCTGTAAATATGTCTTCACTCTTTCTGGATTTTTCTTTTAGGACAAACACTTTTTGAAGTGTTAAATTATGTATATTACATTATGTATAAACACACCCAAGTTTTGAGTTTTTGAATATGTATTCAGATTTTATTTCTGTATTTTATAAAAAAAAATTCTAATACTTTCACTGTAATGAAACACAGGTAAAAGCAGAAGTAAACAGGCTTATTTAGGAAAATACAATATAAGGACAAAAGTATTTGGACACCTGACTTTTCCCAAAACTGTTTCCACAAAGTTCGAGGTACACAATTGCATTGGATGTCTTTAGACCAAGTAGCATGAAAGTTTCTTATCACTTGAACTAGGAGACCCAAACCTTTACTAGCATGACAGTGCACAAAGTGAACTCCATGAAGATATGCTTTTTCTGGGTTGAAGTGAAAGATCTTCTGGTATAGAGCTCTGACCTCAACCCTACTGAACCCCTTTGGGATGAATTGAAACTTCACCTCAGCTATATCATTACCTGACTTTACTAACACCCTTGTGGCTGAATGAATCTCCACAAAATCTAGTGGAACATCTTCCCAGAAGAGTGGAGCTTATTATAAGAGCATAGAGGAACTAAATTCCAAATGGAATGCTAAAAAAAAGAATCTTATGGCCAGGTGTCCACAAACGTTTGTCCATATAGTGTATAAAACATTTACCAGACAATTGGCAGAATTTAATATTGTATAAATGACGTGTAGAAGTTATCAGACATCATCCTGGTTTCCTGCCCTGCTATTCAGTGGCCATGCTGATAACGGATCATCCCGTGTCTCACTTGGCGTGTTTCTTGTAAATGGCGATGTACTCCTTGACATCATCAGGGGAACCCAGCACTATTGGAGCTCTCTGGTGGATAGTCTCAGGCTGGATGTCCAGCACATTCATGGGTCCTGTGGTCGCCATTCCTCCAGCCTGCTCCATGATGAAGGCCATGGGGTTGCACTCATATAGCAGCCTCAGCTAAAAGACAGTTGGACAAAAGAGCCAGGATTACTGATAACAGTTCAGGCATGTCATCTTATCACCTGAGCTACCAGGGTTTGAACCTACGACCTTCAGATCCACAGATTTTATACCTCAACTGTCTATAAAAATGCCTCTATTTTCATTATACATGTTTTTTTTGTCGTTGACAAACCAATAAATATGCAAAGAAAAAAAAGTATGCTTTAAAAGAACACAGAAGTAAATAAATACTTTTGTGTTGAAAATCAAACAATGAATTAAAAAAGTTTTAATTATAATCCTGAATATGGGGGTGGATTCTGATGCAGCTAACAAATGTGTTTTTTTTTCCTTCTTCTTTTGTAATAGACTACTTAAAAAACTTTCTTTTCGGCTTCTCCCGTTAGGGGTCGCCACAGCGGATCCTCCGCACGTTTGAATTGGCACATGTTTTACGCTGGATGCCCTTCCTAACGCAACCCTCCCCAATTTATCCGGGCTTGGGACCGGCACTAAGAGTGGCTGGGGATGGTTCCCTGACCGGGAATCGAACCCGGGTCGCAGCGGTGGGAGCGCTGCATCTTAACCACTAGACCACCAGGGGACCTTCTTTTGTAATAGACTACAAAAAATAATAATAATAATAAAAAATTCTCACCATGGACCTATTTTGTTACTGAAATTGTAAACAAACAAACAAAAAAAATCCTAATTTACATTTAATTTAATTTCAACTTCAAATTGTACAAAATGTGGAAAACCTCAATGGGGTAAAAACGTAACGTATGTATAAATCTCCATAAATTATAAATCTCCATAAATTATATTGAATTTACTGTATATTATGCTCATTTCTTATTTCTTTATTCATACAATCGTCTGTATTATGTAGAGATTTTCTGATTTTCGCACCTTGCCCTTTGGACTCTTTATGTTTGCAGGGTACAGGAAGATTCCACCGTAGACCAGCGTCCTGTGCACATCAGCCACCATGGAGCCCACGTAGCGCCCTCCGTACGGCGCACTGCCATCCTGAAGACGCATTACAACGTGACCATGAGTACGGAAATGACTCACCAACATCTCCATGAGCAGGAAAAACACTCCAATATGGAAATATAGTGCCTGAAGTCTAGACGTTTGTATTCATTTACTGAAACTGAAAGTCTGAAGGATGACCCTGTACCTGTGGGAATTTCTTCTTCTGTAGATATTCCGTCACGTCTGGGTAAAAGTACTGAGCGTATCCTTCATTGAGACTGTAAATTTTCCCTTTTTTCTTAATCTTCACGTCACGGTCCACCAAAATAAACTCGCCTATGGCCTATGAGACAATAAATCAGAGAGAGATGATACAAATGATAGAATGACACTTACTGTAGGAAACGGGTTTAAGGAATAAAACACATAATTCTGCAATAATCTTGATGTATTTTATTCCACTTACACCACAGAAAGTTGCTTACATTATATTTTCATTTATTCATAGTTAAATGCAAGGTTTTATTGCTCTTTATTGGGGTAATCAAGACAAAATATTGTCAGCTTGACCTAAAAAAAAAGAAATGATGAAAAAGAAAAGAAAACATCAACAGTTCAAAAAAAAAGTTGTGGATCATTTACCATAGGTTCTTGTGTACGTTGTTACTACACTATGCAACAATGTTATTATGACATGTTAATATAAACAACTGTGATATATACAATTGTATATAATATAAAACTGTTCGACCAATCAGAATGAAGAATTGGTTGAGTTGCTGTTTCAAGTAATGTAAAAATATTTAAAGAAAAATTGTGATATTTTTTTTAATTGCTTAGGTTTTTTATTCAATTGCTTGTTGGTGAACCATGATGGAACTATAATGAATCGACATCCAGTGTCACCCAAATGAGGACAGGTTCCTGTTGAGTCTGGATCCTTTCAAAATTTCTTGAAGTCTCAGGGGTTTTTTCCTTGGCGCCGTCGCCACTGACTCGCTCATTAGGGATAAACTTACAGGGACTAATTTATGACACTAGAATTTCTATCACAATCTATTTCACTCTTTAAAGCAAATAACAATGTTTATTGTCTCAAATTGTTAAAATTGAATTTTAACTGAACTTACAGGATCCAGCATGAAGCAGTTGACCCCTTGACCTGTAGATAGAACCAGCATGGTGGCACTACCGTAGAGGGCATAACCCGCGGCAACGATCTTTCTGCCTGGCAGCAGGGCATCCTTCTCAGTTGGTTCACTGTCATTGTCCTAAAACATGCACAAAAAGAATTATTAAAACATTCTACTGACTTTTAACTATTCTATAAAGTATCTGTGGTATGCTGCTCTGCCTGAAGCTTGGCCACGCCCCTGAGCTAATCACAAACTGGTTCAAAAAATCACACTGAAAGACGATTGGTTATGAAGGGTTAAACAGGGTTTTCTTGTTAGTTGGCTGTTTTTCTATACTAGGTGCGTCAACCTGTTAAGCTAATTACCGTAATTTCCGGACTATTAAGCACACCCATATATAAGCACTGAATTTGACAAAGATTTTTATTTTGAACATAAATAAGCTGCACCTGTCTATAAACTGTCTACACTGAAACTAATGAACTTTACACAATCTTTATCGAAAGACAGTGTCTGTCACACGGCTTGTATCTAAACAGTAGTCTACCAAGAAAGTCATTGTTTACTGTCTTCCTCCTTCCTTTCACAACTATTTCTCTCGGGAGTTTTTCTTTTGGCATCGTCGTGCGTTTAAAAATCACCACCGGTGAAAGTTTTTTTTCCCGATGCATTTTTCGTTTCCGTTTGGAAATTTCATTGGTCTAATGTTATGTCGCTCAGTATTTTTGGCTTGAAATTTGTGAAACCGGGAAAAACCCAGGAAAAATCCATAAATTAGTCGTTGTTTAAGCCGCGGGGTTCAAAACGTGGGGAAAAAAGTAGCGGCTTGTAGTCCGAAAAATACGGTAGTTCATTTGTCATTTGGCATATATTCAGTATCATGGAAAAATGCTAGGTATTGGTAAAGAGTGCAAAACCGTGTTTAATTTGAGCAAATATGCTGGAAGGTCACTCTACTTTACGCTGTTTTCTTTGGTACGTTACGTTGATTTTTGAAAGAATGCATTCATTTGATCCATGTTTATATTTTCATTAATTGTCTGACTGTCACGCTAATTCGTTCATGTGTTGTAAGGCCAGTGCTCCAGCACGAGGGAACATGCTGGAAGGTCACTCAGCTCACTCCCTATATTACACTGTTTTTTTTAGTGAATAAATCGGAGGAAAACGTCATGAAGCACGGGTTTTATTAACATAAGGAAAAGAACAGGTACATATATGTATGTCTACTTGGTGTTGGTGTCATTGTAGTGTTAACCTGAATCTGATAGTTTGGGAGAATTGAAGAGTTTGTACTAATAAATTACATAAACATTTTTGAAAAACTATTTATTATTGTATTATTAATTTAAAGTAGTAAATAAAACATTTATGGCAAGTAATTCACAATTTTTGTTGAGTTTACAGTACAGTACACGTACAAATCCCCTTGAAAAAGGAATCATCAAAAGTCAAACCCTCGCAATTTTTTGTTACTCGTGAGGGGTCGTAGAACTCCCGTAGAACCCCCGCGAGTATTGAGGTTGCACTGTATATATATATATATATATATATATATATATATATATATATATATATATATATATATATATATATACAGTGTTGGGCGGTAACGCGTTACTTTTTACAGTAACTAATACTGTAACGCATTATTTTTAAAAATAAATCGTCACCGTATGGTGCGTTACCCGTTACTTTTTTAAATGAATGAATTTGGGCTGAAGTGTAGACTACAGTATAACCTGCTTACAGCAGCGTCGCATTGTAGGATTGGTGGATGAACCACTGTAAACACGAAGAAGACTCACTGTGGGCGTGTCTCCGTTTATTCAGGTCTGTGCGGCAGTAATGGCGAGTCGAGGCGAGAGCAAGACGAGTTTCTCAAAGTGGAAATATGCTCATTATTTCACTTTAGTTGAGCATAAAGACAAAAACTTTTAAGGCAAATGTAAGCTGTGTCTTTCTGGTTCGAAGCTCGTATCTACTGCGATAAACAGCAACTCCAATCTGTTGAAGCTCCTCCAGGACCTCCATGCCTGAGGAGCTAGAAGCTAGAAGCTAACCCGGTGTTCTGTTCTACATTGTTGATAGTTTTTATACTTAAGCTGTGAAAGGAAAATTTTTAAGAGCTCAACACAACAGCAGAAGCCACTTTAGTTTTTGATTCTGAATATATTATTCAACTTGTTTTGTTATTTATTTCAGAAATCCTTGTGATATATTCAGTTTGTGCAGGTCTGACTTTAATAAAATAGTGTTTAAAAATTACTTTGTGTTGAAGTCAGTTTTGTGTTTGTAGACCATAACGCATAAAAGGGCATTAATGGGAACATTAAAGAAGGTTCTTTAAAAAAGTAACTAAAAAGTTACTTTTAACAGTAACGCATTACTTTTTGGTGGAAGTAATCAACAAAGTAACTAAGTTACTTTTTGAATGAAGTAACGAGTAACTGTAACTAGTTACTATTTTTTAGTAATGAGCACAACACTGTATATATACATACATACATACATACATACATACACACTTTTTCCACACACGTGTAAAAAATTATAACTTTCTTATGCCTCTTTAGTACAATTTATCTTTGTTTTCCTGTTTCCGCGTCTCTTTACTGTATAACATTGTTTATTGTTTAATATTTGCTGTATTTTGACATTAGCCTCACTGACATCTGTACAAATAAAATTTGAAACTTTCTGGTAAGAACATGCACAATGTCTTGACAAAGTGATATGTATCTGTGGCTTTGACTATGATTTGAATTTGCCCTGGGGTTTAATATTTAATACCCCTTCTGTACGTCGCGCTGGATAAGGGCGTCTGCTAAAGCCACAAATGTAAATGTAAATGTAATACAGCATATTCTGTGTATAGATTTGGACTGTAGGGTCGTGGATTCGGATTCTGCATTATCATTATCATCATTCGGCAATGGTTTTGCATAAAAATTGGGAATATATTTCAATAGTCCACTGGTATTGATAAATTTGGTTTAAATAAAAAATATATATATAAAGTGTAGGGAAGTGTGTATACGTGGACATGCAATCTAAACAGCCAATTAGCTTTCAGTGATTTTCACAAGTGTACAAGTAGAGCAGATTGCGTTGGAAAATACCTTTCTGTAAATGGCAAAAATAGTTCCAATGGAAGCCAGACAGTCGATGTTGGAGGATCCGTCCAGTGGATCAAAGCAAACCACATATTTGCCCTGCGAGAGATGGAAATCCAAAATATTTTTAGAGAGGATATAAAACTAATACATAAAAAACACTTTCATAAAACTCATTCATACTCACTCTTTGTTCAGGCTCAATGATGATTGCTTTTTCGTCCTCCTCGCTGACCAGCACGCATGACGTGAATGAGGCCTTGATCATGTTCATAACCAGATCGTTGGACAACACATCCAGCTTCTTTACCTGGTCTCCTGTTACATTAGTGCTTCCTGCAATCCCATACCTGAGCGATAAAGTGCGAGAGAAGATGAATCTCTTGTTCCAATGCTGCAGTTTTCTTTCAAATCAGACTTTGACCTATTGCACAAGAAACTAAGCACTGTCTCAGCTATCAGGATTAGACACATGTGTGGATAATGGAGTGTTGAGGTCAGCATTAAGTCCTGTAACAAAGAAGAGCTGATGAATGAGTAATCAGGGTCTGTAATAATAATTAAATCAGGAAATAAATACAATTTACTGTGGGAACAGTGACTCTGCTTTATGACTCACTGATTATAGCAGTTTTTCCCTACAAATAATTTTTATAAACATTAAATGGTTTCATTTTCTTAAATAGGTACACTATTTGGATAAAGGTTTCCAGACACCTGAACATTTGATTCATATAAAAAATTTTAAAATTCACATTTAGTCCTGTTATAATAACCTCCACTCTTCTGAGAAGATGTTTCACTAGATTTTAAAATGCACTTGTTGAGATTTGTGCTCAATCAGCCACAAGGGTAAAGTCATGATGTAGGTGAGAAGATAAGGAGGCCTAAGGTGCAGTCGGTGTTGAGGTTAGAGCTCTTTAGCAGAAGATCTTTCACTCCAACTCATAAAGTATATCTTCATGGAGCTGACTTTGTGTATAGTGGTATTGTCATGTTGGAACATTTGGTTTTGGTCTTCTAGTTTAACTAGAGGGAAAATTTCATGCTAAAGCATTCCAAGATGTCTTACACAAACGTGTGCCTCCAATTTTCCAACAGTTTGGGTCCTATAGTGTATATGTAGGCCTGTTTGTTTTCTTTCATACCACAGAAAAATAAATTACTCTGCAGGACAGCATGTGCATGGCACAGGTTAAAAGGTAGAACTAGAACGTGTTAATCATTAAGAGCGTGTTGTAAAGATAAGCGCGATCAGAAAACTTATTCAACACTGACACATAATTACTCCACCACAAATCCAATTATAAACATAAAAACCAATTCTTGCCATTTATTGCTACAAGACATACAGATAATCATAAAAACTTATTGTACAATGGATTTGTTTATGTAGTTTGGTTTATGTGGTATTATAATGGATATATTTTTGTGTAAGTTTGTTTGTTCGGTTTTATGAGGAAGCTAATCAACATTCTATTATTCTTGTGGGATAATTTGTTTGTTTGTTTGATTAACCTGGATAGCTTCTAGTTTAACTAATGATTAGATTAGATTTACCCTTATTGGCATTGTGAAGATTACAATTGAAGAGCCAATGAAATGCAATCTCACACACTATACTGGTCGTAAGTATAGTATTTGCTTTTTGAGAATCGCATACCATATTTAGTCCCAGTTTATACTTAGAATTCCCTTACACACTTCGGGGAAGATGTTCCACTAGATTTAGGCGTGTGATTGTTAAGATTTGTGCTCATTCAGACACAAGGGTGTTAGTAAAGTCAGGGACTGATGTAGGTGAGAAGGTGAGGTGGCCAGTCATGGTTCACATTTATCCCAAAGGTGTTCAATAGGGTTGAGGTCAGAGCTCTATAGCAGCAGATCTTCCACTCCAACCCACACAAAGCATATCTTCATGGAGCTGGCTTTGTGCACAGGGGTAGTGTCATATACTAGAACAGGGTCTTCTAGTTCAAATGAATGGAAAATTTCATGCTACTGCAACCAAATTGTATAATTGTGTGCCTTTAACTGTGATTACAGTTTGGGAAAGAACAACATATGGCCAGGTAAGTCAGGTGTCCCAATACTTTTGCCATACAGTGGGAATGAGTAGAGACCGGCTCAGTGCAAATGTGGTGCAAATATAAAGGTACAAAGAGAATGAGGTCCTTAATCAAGTGACCATCAGGTTCCTATACAGACATCACATAGTTATGAAATGTAATCATAATCATAATCATATCCTCTTTCATCTTTATAAATGAATGAGTCTTTGGAACTGATTTGTTTGTATATATATATATATATATCTTTTTTTTTTTTTTGGGCTGTCAAAATTAATGCAAATTCATTTTAACGAAACTAATTTTATTAACATACCATTCATGCAGCGTGCATTTCTGTGTGAACATTTTTATACAAAATATAAAGAAATAAAATCTACCAGGAAATTAAAACCTCCGGTGCAACACATCAAATTTTAATCACTAAACATTTGTTTTACTGATGCGCCAAGTCTAAAATCGAGCATCGAAATCCGGCAATTAAATCCGACAATTAAAACCGTCCGTGTGGAAACATAGCAAAAGTTCCGTTTGGTGTCCTGATGATTACCAATACTTAAAACATTATCATTACTTAAAAACATTTACAAGAATATTTTGTCTTCATGCTCCATGTTGAGTTTGGTTTCACTAATAATAAACATACATATGCATAAAGCATCAAAAATTTATTAGATTAGAGGATTTAAAACTTAAAAATATAATGTAAAAAATATGAAAAAATGCGGAAAAAGTTCGATTAATCACGATTTCATATTTTAGTTGAATAAAAGCCCTAATATATTTATATATATATATATATATATATATATATATATATATATATATATATATATATATACACACACACACACACACACACACACACACACACACACATTCTTCGATAGAAAACCCAGTGATTGATACTGAAATCTCCTTCTATAGAGTCTAAACATCTATTTAAACATCTAAACATCTATTTAAAGAAAAATTTTAATTATCAATGACTATTATATATTATAATATTATTATACAGTTATAGAAAGCTGTAAAACCTTCGGGCACTATTGGGGTATAAACATTAAAAGATCTCAAAACTCATCAGATAATAACTGCCCACAGTATAAAGGCCATTTTTTTTTTTTGCACTTACAGGTGAGCGATTCCTGCTTTCCTGACTGCCGAAGAAATGGCTTTAATGGCTGTGCACATGGAGTTGAGGAGCGTGGTCATCTCTCCGGTCCCTTTGGCTTTCCGTCCTTCCTCCAGGACGAACCTGGTCAGGGTGATTACATTGGTATCGAAGGCTCCTCGGTCTGACATTGTGAGCTGTGCTTTGTGAAGCTGCTGTGCAGGTACAGGTGGACAGAAAGACTGAACGGACACGAGCCTGGTGCAGGAGTTTGAGTGTATTTTAAAGGGGTGTGTGGGCTGCTAAACCAATCAGATGAGGAATTTACACACGTCTAGTTGGGTAAGATATTGGCCTGGGCAAAGTTCATGAACTACAGCACTAGCAGCACATTTTAATCAGTTAACTTTGGTTAATACGCATGTGGCTAAAAGAAATGTGACAAAAGATCTGTCAAGGGGGCCACAAGGAAACTATACAATACATCGAAAATAGAAATACTCTGATGTCTGTGCATGTTCATGAGTTCCCTCAAGACCCCAAGAAACGAGACTGGAGGTTAAAAGTCAGGCACGAGCAATCTAGCACGTCACTCTGTGTGTGTCTAGGTCCGAGTCTGCAGTCCAAGAGATAATAAAGGCTTTATTTGATCAAAGCCGTTCTGTTTGTGCATTTTTGATGTCAATCGTTCGATGTCAGTGAACACAAACTCCTAATCCCACCAGAGAAAGGTCTAGAAAGTGTACTGTTGCAGGAAAAACAACAGAAATAAATCTCAAATGGTTTTCACTACAAATGACATTACAAACCACCACAAGTTATCAAGTGCAAGCTCTCTGCTGCTGAGAGTTTGCAAAGGAACTGAAGAACTTGCCTGACTTGCCATCAGAGACCATGACCTTGTTTGAGCTGCTGATATTTATACATGAAATGGAGCTGTCAGAAATGTATCCATGTATCCGACTGCTCTGAGAATGGATCTTACACTTTCAGTGACGGTAGCTAAAGCAGACGCTGAATCTAATCAAAAAAACATCTGAGGTCCACCATGGGATGGGAGCACCTCAGCAGCCTTGCTGTCATTAGTATGAACCATGCAGTTCCTGGTCAGATTTGCTACGATGATGTAACTGACGACTCGAAGAAAGCAAGAAAGAGCAGGTTTTAGGGAAATTGATTTGCAGTGAAAATTGTGTTTGGTTTGGATGTTAGTGTGTAGTGCTCATTAAAAAATAAACTAAATTGGTTATTTTTCTTTTTAGGTGGCGTCAGGGAGGAGAAGGTCACGGTCTGGTTCTCCCAGGGTTTCTCGAACCACTCTGGACCTTGTTCTCAGACCCCTTATAGTCCTGGTAATGGTAAATGTGTATTATACACGAGCATGTAAACAAAAAACTAAACTAGAACTGGATCTTGTTTATGTCATTTTCCTTCTAGCTACTATCATAACACACGTTACACCCTGTACCCTAAACGTTAAAAGGGAAATGTATCATCTCTCTTTAAATAAAAAAAGCCATCGACACAGTTTCATTTCTAATTTAACATAACCTTCATGAGCATGACTTTGTCAGTAATTCAGCTGTAGCCTTTTTTTTCTTTCTTTTTTTTTACATTTTTAGGTCCGGTTGAATGTCTCTCATTAGATACACATTATTTATTTGAATTTCCTGAAAACACAGAACACAGCAAAATAATATTCTTTAAATTTAGGTCCCAAAAATCCAACACAAAAGCAAAGCAAAATTAAGTACAGAAAATCAAAAGGGGAAATAAAAATACTTCAGAAACTCCTCAAAACATTGTTCTCTTTGCTTCACAGAAAATAGCAAAGCAAATAAAACTAACTCAGAATCAAGGACTTAAACACTACTACTCGATATAGAGATCGAGATAAAACAAATGTGGGAAACAGAACACACAACTTTAAAAAAAACACGCAAAAAAAAAAAAAACCTGAGACAAAAAGGAAACTTAAACACACACGGGGGACACATGGGCACAATAGCGACATCTAGAGGCTAAACAGAGAAAACGTAAAAAAAGAGAGGAAAAAAAGGGGAAAACTAACAGAAAGCCCCCAAAATCCTGACCACAGAGCCATGTATTTATTTATTTATTTATTTATTAAATGAGATTATAAATGAGAGGAATTGTGGCAACTTTCATATAACAATCAATTAGGCCCTTATTTAGGTTTGGTTTCTGGCCCTTTACAAGAAAAACGTTTGTGAATCTTTAAAGACTTTAGAGTTGAGTGTGAAAGTAACAGCAGTTGAGCTGCAGGAGTTTGTTCCATTGCTCTGCTGCCACATAATTGCATGATCTGATGATGGGACGATGGGGTGATACCTCTATTAAAAGTGCCAGACACATGGCTAGTGTTGTGACTAAAATGATTGAAGCCACTTATTTTGTAAAAATTTTTTTAAATTTTTTGCTTTCTTTTGGTTTGTTACCTTTTTGTGTACCGTTAATTTTTGTTTATAGTTTTGTATTACTTTACATTTGGCAAAAAAAAGTCTTTGTTTATTAATTTTCCTTATTTTTTTCCATTTTCCTTAATACTAACTTTTGCATCTTTTAGTGCATTTTGTATTACTATACATTTTGCACAAAATAATATATATATATATATATATATATATATACATTTTCTTTTTCTTTTTTTCATCAATGCTTTTTTAGTCCATTTTTTATTTCTTTTGGTTTGGTGCCTTGTTGTTTATTGCTACCTTTTTTTGCATTTTGTATAATTACACTTTTTTTTTTCACCACTGCAAACTTTTGCACACTTTTTTGCTTTTATTTGGTTTGTGCATTTTCTACTTTTTTTTTCTTTTTTCTATGAATGCAAATTTCTTTGTTTTCTTTGGGTATGTTTTTAGGTGCATTTTGTATTTATTAAATGTATTTTTTTTATCAGTAAAAGTATTTGTCCTTTTTTTTCATTTTCATCCTTATAAACTTTTGCACACCTTTTTCTTTTGTCTTGTTGAGATTAATTTTTTTGTTCTGTTTTCCCTATCAACTTAAAGTTTTCACACATTTATTTTTGTTTAATTTGGTTTGTTGACTTGTTGGGTATTGTTACTTTTTTGCATTTTGTATTATTATACATTTTGCAAAAAAAAAATAATAATATTTTTTTTTTTATCAGTGCAAACTTTTGCCCTTTTTTTGCTTACTTTTGGTTTGTTACCTTGTTGTATATTGCTACATTTTTGCGCATTTTGTATTATTATACATTTAGCAAAAAGATTTTTTTGTTTAGTTTCTTTGTGCACTTTATATTATTATACATTTTGCAAATTAAAATAGGAACAAAAATCACTTATCTTTTCTCTCTTTTTTTAAATGAATGCACACTTTTGCACTTTTGCACACTTTTCTTTTCTGATTTATTGTTGGTTGCTAGGGCCGCTCCGTTGCTAGGTGCCCTGGCGCGCGCTTGGCTTAAATGTCACTCCTGGGTCTCGCGCGCGGCTGAAGCGGGCTTTTCCGCTTCTCCTCTGATCCTGAACTAACCGTGAGTACAGACATGACATTTCTACAGAGTTATACATCATTCATTTATAAAAAAAATTCCTTTTTTTGAGTTTTGAGGGACAGGGAGAGAAAATGGCAAATATTTTAGAAGTCACTCTGCCGCTTCAGATCCGCGCTGTGAGGTTTATAACAAACAGAAAACTTATCAGACGAGCTCACATTTTAATTACAACATTCAATATCGACATTAAAGTGAATGTAGGACATTTTAAGACATTATAAAAGTGAAATACGACCTGAGAATGTGCGGAATCTCTTCCGTACTCTGAGAGTCGTTTCCTAGGTAACGCTAACACCACATGGTCCTAACCGTGAATGGGGGGGGGGTCCAAAATTGGTTCATTTGTTATAATTTTTATATTTCGTAGTTTTAGTTTTTTATTGTTGTACTCCACATATTACTGAAATAACCTAATTTATATAGATTAATAACTGTTTTTTTTTTTTTTTTGAATATGCGTATCCATTGGGGTCTTGTCCCCCCCCCCCCCCGTGAAAGTATCAAATGGTTCAGTCCGCCCCATTCATAAATCAAAACAACTGTAAATTATACCATTCTTTATATGTTTATATTTAGTTATCTTTTTTCAGTTACATGGAATGAGATGGAGAAAAAACTTTCCTAAGATCAGAACAATGACAATGGGTGTAAAAAAAAACGAGATAAAAAATACCTCAATCCAAAAACACAATGGCGTGTGTACATGTGCACAGGATCGTTCAGAGTCACTTCATTTTATTGTATTTTTGTCCACGGATTATGTCATAAATTATTATTTCATAGTGTTTCTCTTGACTTGCTTACTCTGGGGCCTTCAGGAAGGCATCCATAAACATGTGCATTTTCACATCCTTTGATTGGATGATCAGAAATCGCACTAGTCGGAGCTCAAAACCCGCAACTGTAGCAAACTGCACAAGTTCAGATATAATCGTGTGGATTTAAGAAATTTGCAGATACACTTCATTTACAAGATGGACTTTTCAAGAAAAAACTGGACATGGGGAGGAAAAGTTGGACGAAACAGTTCAAAACAGTTGTTACGCTTTTTCATGAACCAGTTACACTTATACATAATGCACAGAAAAATGTACAAAAATGCAGGGAAAACCCGGGGACATTTTCTGAGGTAAATATCGATGCTTCTGCTAGAGATGATGTATGCGGGAGGTGCAGCTGCGGCTACAGTGAAAGGAGACGTGTTAAATTGTGTTGTATGAGATTCCTATCTGTGAAGTGGTGCTCTGTTATACTGCGTTTCTCAATATTATTGACGTTTCTAAAGGACACCACTGAAGGCCTGGGGGTGAAATACATGACCCGCAGCATACATTTCTTTATTTTTGTCATATCCTGATCATTGGTATGTTTTCTCTCTGATGTGTAGGTCATGGACAACTCCAACCATGATGGGGCTGATGACACTGATGAGCTGCTTAGTATTGGTTAGAATGGTTTCTTCCAACTGTTATTGATTTGAGTTTGTATTTGGTTATGTGTTTCTGCTTCATGTCCAGATTAAAAGTGCATTAGTCAATATTAGAGCCCGTACTGTTTATGTAGGCAAAATACAAGCACTTGAACCTTTCTTTTATTCACACCCATGCACACAATACCATTATTCATCTGACTGTTCCTACCAGTGAGTAGGACCAATGCACTTGCAATTTAATGCTGTAATGCATCAGACTGACTTCTAACACATGGCCTTTTCGCAAACAGGCATTTGTAGTGCAAAAGAAATTTAAAAGATGAAATTAAACCAGTCGTTTTTTTCCTGTTGTGTCTGCAGGAAGTTACAGCTCTACCTCTGCCATGTTAATCTGTATTCTATGCGACTCTCAGGACACGCCTCGGTCTCCGTAGTGTTGTGATAAGTCATTTTCTAAATAATAAAAGTCTATCGCATCCACTAATAATTATACATAAATAAATAGTTTTTTTTTACTGACGCAAATATGTTAAAACGATGCATCACGATTCAAATGCCACTTGTATTTGACGCACACTTTTTAAAATCGATGCGCAACTCACACACTGCGCAATCAACTCAGGAACCCTAAATTGCATTTTTAAATCTAATTTTGTTCTTTCATTCGTCACAGAGGTGATCAGTGATTTCTGTCCAACTCGAGACCATTGTGACATGCTGCTGGATGCCATCGATGCTCAGCTTAGTCACCTACAGGTCAGAGAGACGCTGGTTACCGAGGTGAGGTTTCTGATGTTACGATGATTTAATCAGAAATTATTAACGATTGTAAAAAGTGAACAATATATAATAACAAACTGCATCTGCAATCTTGTGAATGTCTTCAACGTGATCATTTTATGGTCTTGGATCACTTTTAATGTTAATAAAATTCAAATGGAGTGAAAATCCAGTTTTATATTTTTAGACCTGCAGTCTTGGCCAAGCAAAAGGAGAAAATGGAAAAAGAGAGGATATTCTTGGTTCAGGTAAACCCACAATGCTCACACTAGCAAGTGTCAAAGCGACGGGCGACCATTCATTTTCAATGTAGCCGTGATTCGATTCGGGGCATTTAATTCCGGGTGTTATGATGCACTTTGATCACGGTTTGATTTAGCACATTATGCTAGTTTTACAATGTAATTTGATTCAATCCAGTTCTGAAAACAAGTAAAGATTTTGACTGAAGATTATTTATTTCTGAATCAATGCAAAAAAAAAAATGTGCATAACATTAAATGAATAAAATATTGCTACAACAGAGGTTTAATAATATTAAACAAAATGTACTACAAGTTTACTATATCTTAAAACCAACAACATTATACATTCTCCACAAAATCTGATTGAATAATCAAAGTATCTGACCAGATTGAAACGTTCTAAGTGGCCCATTTGGTATCATTTAGAGCTCCAAAGTTGGCTAAAACGGCTGGCTTCTGCATCTTCGTTCCTGCACGCTGTAGATCATATTGGTGTGAAGTAATGTTGTTTACAAGCTGCTGAAGCACTAATATAACTGTTATAATGTGGTTATGTAACCCATATTACCTTTAACAAGTGTCAGTTTGTGATACAGAGCAATTAGATCCAAGCTATTCTTAGTATATTTGAACGATATGGGTTGTGCAGGTTGGGACCTCTGGTGTTCAATTACTGCAATTCCATTAAACGCGTAATTAATAGAAATGCTAATTCCCATATTGTGAATTGCACATTCATTATCAAGTTATATAATGGGCCAATAGGCTATAAACATTACAGCTACTACCAGCGATGGACAGAAACAAAGTACTTAAGTAGCTTTTTCATGTATCTGTACTTTACTGAAGTATTTTCATTTGGAGAGAATTTTACATTAAATTCACTACATTTCATTTTACATCGTTTACATTTGCATCAGTTTAACAGCAAGCAGAACATTTAGAGAGGAATAAATGATAAAGAAACTCCAGACTCGAACTCACCACATCACACGTGACCTCATTTTGCGTGATTCTTTTGGAAGTAGTTGAAAAGAAGGTTTTGGGCTCATGATAATTGTAATAGTAATCACAGTGTTTGACTCCTTAATATCAATCAATAGATCAGTGTGCTGAGAGTCACATTCGAGTCTTTTCACATAAACTGAGTTGATTAAATAATCATAAAAAATGCTAATAGGAACATTATAGTCGTAATAATTCATAGTACTTTGGATACTTAAGTACATTTGAAGACAAATACTTTTGTACTTTCACTCAAGTAAAAGTTCAGGGATGCTTTTACTTTTACTGGAGTCGTATTTTACAGAACGGATCTATACTTTTACTCAAATAGGGGGCTGTAGACTGGGACTGGAAACAAATGGAGAAAATTGGAATAATTATTATTTGTTAAGATATATCTTTCTTTTTTTTTCCCCTCTCTCCTTCAGTGTCTTTAGACAGGACTACATCTATTAGTAAAGACACCGGTCTGGGCACTGATAAAGCGAGCTCCGCTGCAGATGTTTTGACTTCTGATCAGGCAGATCTGACCACAGGTGACTTCAAAAACATCTGTCCGTTCCAGTCATTGATTCAGTGAATCCTGTTATCCTAAATTGCTGATTTTTGTTTCTCCACAGTGGAGAACAGCAAGAACGGAATGGAGCGTTTTAGGCTGCAGGAAAACGTGTGTGAGGAGAATGAGGCGCATGAAGGACAGGGTACTGCCACTGAATGGCCTACAGGGGGAGCTGGAGGAGACAGGAGCTCCAAGAGGGAACAGTGTCTGTGGAGACTGGAACGATTGCTGGGAACTGGAACTGGGGTATAATAATAGTCATAAAAATAATCATTATCATCATTGCCTTTAATAAAATATAACACAAATCATAATTGTAAATTGTTTTATTTATTTTTTTTTTTACTATTTACATTCAAATTAAGTGCAAGTGTCATCTGATTGGTCAGAAGGTACTGATTCATTTTAATAGGCATCTATGACAGTTGCGTCACTGGTTTGAAGACAGAACCTCAAAACAGCTAAAACAGTTGAGATGATTCTGTGAGGAGGCGTTTTTTTTATTTACTTGTGTCCAATACAAACCTTCAGACATTTGCAGGAAATTCTGCAGGACAGTGGAGTTTGTCTCATCTGGTTTTCCTTTAGCCGAAGAATTCAGGGTAGAGCGCCTTCTGTTTTTAATTGTTTGGGTCGCTGCTTGGTGGTTTCTTGTTGGTGTTTTTCAAAAGACGCTCCATTATGTTAACTGTAACTATGAACGGAAAAAAAGTAGGACTTAATAGGAACGTGCTTTTATAAAAATATCAAATAATAATATGGTAATTAGGATAATTCAGTTCAATTCAGTTTTATTTGTATAGCAGTTTTAACAATGGACACTATCCCAAAGCAGCTTTACAGAGATAAAGAGGAGTGTAGGAATCTAATGCCTATACATTTGTTTATCCCTAATGAGCGAGCCAGTGTGGCATGGAAAAACCCCCTGAGATGTTATGGGGAAGAAACCTAAGAGGAACCAGGCTCAAAAAGAAAACCCATCTTCATCTGGGTGGCACCGAATGTTCAATTCAGTACAGTTTAATAAAAAAGTCTCTGGTTTACTGATCAGAAGGTCGGTGGTTCAAACCCTGGTATCGCCAAGCTGCCACTGTTGGAACCCTTGGCTCTTAAACCTCTGTGCTGCAGGGGTGCTGTATCATGGCCGCACTATGAAACTCAGCTTCCTAACTGGGACAAGTATTAGGTTTTCTTTTTTTTTTTTTATATCATTCTTTATCTGTAGTACCAGACTGTTGACATTAATTAAAGTCTAAATCCATCCTTATAGTTCTTGAGTTGTTCAGTAACCATCCTCCTGATAATTATTATTATATAATCATTCTTGCATAATATTGAAAACAAAGCAGGTAGCGAGGAAGGAGGACGGCGACGAGGAGGACAGCGTACGCACCGAGGACTTCAGCGCGAGATTCCTCGAGGAAATGCTCGAACCGACAAAGCTGAGCACAGCCGGATCTGGTAAACCAGTCACAAGTTCAATTCAAGTAGTGATTTGGAACAAAAAAACTGGGATTAGTTCAGGTTATTGGAGCTTGCTTGGCATGTTTGGGTGCTTCTGCTGTCTGTCAGAAAGAGCTGAGCTGCTGTCTGTGGGCGGAGCTTATTTTTAAACTGAAAATGTATCAAGAAACTTGGTGAGATCTGTTGAAGACCAACGCTGTATTGTGTATTTAGAGTATTTTTGATATAAGATTACTAAAAATATATAGAAACACTTTACAAACAGTACCTTTAAAGAAATTCCTTTCGCCAGAGATTTGGGATTGCTGTAGTGAAACATTTCGTAATTTGCTTATGAGTGACAGAAATTTTTGTTCAATCAATAAAATTTGAACTAAAACCAAAATGGGTAAACTTTTTGACATTTCGCCCCCCCACGCAGACAGCAAAGCTTTAACCTCTTAGTCGTCTGGGTTGCGCCAGCACAACCGATATCCCATTGTTCTCAGGTGTTAATGTTTAGCAATAGATTAAATAAAAAGGGAGAAGAACAAACAATAGTGTTGTATTTTAGATGGTTATTCCTTTGTTTATGTCACAGAACTTCGGCTGGTGTTTGTGTGTATATATTTCGGAATAACTTTTCCTGGTAAAATAACATTCAACAAATTTGGAAGGATTTTCTGGTTTCATCCTCAGTTCCAGACTTCAGTGCTCCGGATTCTGCCAGCATCAGCAGCGACACCACACTCATTACCGAACCTCACACCTCAAACAGCCAGAGAGGAAATCAGAATCCCAGTGTGGTTTCTTTTCAAAATCCCAGCAGACAACTTGCCGGTATCTCAAAACTCGTTCATGTTCCTGTACTGAGTTGTATACTTATTAAGATACACTTTATAGGCAAAAGGTATTTGGACACCTGACTTTCCAGCCAGATGTGGTTCATCCAGTCATGTTGGAGGCAATTGTATAGAATATCTTTGGATGTCACTTGAACTAGGAGACTTCAACCTGTTCCAGCATGACAATTCCCTTGTGCACAAATCCAGCTTCATGAAAATTTTATAGTGCTTAAACCCTACTGAACCCCAGGCCTCCTCACCTTCTCACATGACTTCACTAACACCCTTGTGGATGAATGAATCTCCGCAAATGTACACAAAAATCTAGTAGAACATCTTCCCAGAAGATTGGAGCTCATTATTAGAGCAAATAAGGACTAAATGTGGAATGGGATGTTCAGACAGAAGGACAAACTAATCTTATGGTCAGGTGTCCGCAAACTTTAGTCCATATGTCATAGTTGTATTAACTGCTTGGTACAAACAGTTAAGATTTTCCACGTCTTTAAACAACGTGAAAATGGATTTTGATCTAAAAAAATGAAAATCAGCATTTTTGCACCAAATTGGGGAGTCAATGCCAGCTCAAGATTAGGAAAAAACTAGAGGGGGGCTGGGAGATGAACCAACCACTAAAAAACTGTGAAATTTATATACAGATTTGACTTTTATTATTGGATGTCAGTAATACAATTCTGAATTGCAAATTATCTGAACGCAAAAAAATTACTTGACCTCTGGACCCCATTATATGTAACATATTTTGCACTCATACACTTTTCCTACTTTAATCGAAATTCCTGAATTGATTTATATTTAGCTTTAGAGGAAAGATCTGTTTAGTAAACCATGAATGAGGTTTGATTGGATTTATTAATTGTTGAACACAATTACAGACTCCTTTTGCTTTCATAGGTGTTTCACTGAAAAGTTTCGACTTGGTCACGATAGACAGCGATCTGGACTCTGTGTGTACAGAGCGAGTACGACACCATCTCCAGAGTTCCCTCACCAACATCATAGGTATTGTATAAGTGTGTGTGTGTGTGTGTGTGTGTGTGTGTGTGTGTGTGTGTGTGTGTGTGTGTGTGTGCTTTATTCTTAATTCTAATTGGTCAAAATAAATTAATATTACGTTTACGGCATTTAGCAGACACCCTTAGACAGAGCAATTTACAGTTATTTCCATTATACAGCTGAGCAATTAAGGGTTAAGGCCTTGACTCAAGGACCCAGCAAACCTGGTAGTATTGGGATTTGAACCCACGACCTTCTGATCAGAACATGTTATCCACCGAACTAGCATTTTCCCCAAGTAATACTTAATGCACAGCCTTGTATGGTGGAACCACTGCATCATCGTTTATTTCACGTTTATTGAATGAGTTTCCAGTCTTAGCACTTTGTAACAGGAAGTTATTTTCCAGGACAAAGTCTTTCGAAGATATTTCCAGTCAATTCATTGCTGTATTTCATTACAGCGCAAGAAGGCTTTTTAGAGAACGGATCGCGTGCAGGAAGGATCGGCACGAAAAGCACAGAAGGACCTGAAAACCGAAGAGAAAGGTGTGATAACTCCTTATTAACGACATTAAACACTGATTGAGTGTGTATTTAAAGCACACAGAATGTTTTTTTTATTGCAATCTCCGCTTCTGTCTCTTTGAATGTGTGTGTCCGTACATGTTTATGTTTTGCCGTGTGTTAGCTCCGAGGATGAATCGAACAGCGTGTGTGTAAGGCGCAGCAGAGTCCTGAGATCTCCAAGCAGCGTCCAGCGAAGAGAGAAAAAGAACCAGAGCAGGAGGCACAACAACACTTCCACAAGCTCTACAGCCTCAACAGCTGTGAGACACCCAACAAACACACACACACACACACACACACACACACACACACACACACACATATATATATATATATAGCCAACGATATGATACATTAAAGATACATATGAAGCAGCTACTGATGCGATACAATACGATTCACTTCTGTTACGATACAGTGCGATCCGAATTCGATTCGATTCAACACAATGCGATTCAATAGACAAAATATGATGATCTGCATTTCAATATGGTACAGATTAAATCATCAATTTGCTTAAGTGCTTTCTGACTTCTAACACTTGGCCTCTTCACAAACACGTCTTTGTAGATTAAGACAAAAAAAGAAAAAAAGATTAAACTAAGCCAATCATTCTTTTTCCTGTTGTGTGTGCAGGAAGTTACAGCTCTACCTCTGCCATGTTAATCTGTATTCTATGTGACTCTCAGGACACGCCCTTCGGCCTCCGTAGTGTTGCGATACGCCATGTTCACGTAGCAGCAGCGGTGCTGAGAAACGGTTTAACGAGGAGAAATCTAACTACACAGTTTATTGGTCAATTTATAAATAATAAATAGTGAAGCGAATCTGCTAATAGTTGTATAGAAATACATTGGTTTTTACCGATGCAAAAATGTTGAAAACGATGCATCGCCATACAAATGCTGTGCTTGTATCCGATACACACTTTTTTTCATCGTAAAATTTTATGCCGATGCATACGTGTGTGTATGTTAATTTTTTTTATCATGGGCATTTTTAGAGCAAAGGGAAGGCTGAGGACAAGCGCAACTCCGATTTTAGATATGTGGAACCATCACTTGCTGAACTACAGCAGCAAAAATTGGTACACGCACCCTTTTTTTTTTTTTTTTATAAATGTCTCAAAAATTTCCACAAAGGTCAAAATTTTCAATTATTCTTATACTTGTGGGGAGGCGTCCTTCATCCAGCTATTTACTTCAAGAACGCCTCAAGATCATCCACATCTAGTGTTAAACCAGAGCCTGAAATAAATGCAGTATCATTGTCATTTTAAATTTGACCTGACTGTGATCTGATCTCTAAAAGCGTGTGTGTGTGTGTGTGTGTGTGTGTGTGTGTGTGTGTGTGTGTGTTTTCCTCACTCCCAGGCAGGTGTACAGGAAATGGACAGATTGAGAGAGGAGGTCGAGCGGGCTGAGAAAGAAAAACACACACTGCATCTTAGTGTGGGACACACCAGGACACACACTCAGCTCCTCAGGTACACACGAACCACACAAACACACACAAACACATATCCAAAAGAGACACAACAGACTCCACCGTTCATTTGGCAGCCTAAAAGATGTGCAGGTGTGTGTGTGTGTGTGTGTGTGTGTGTGTGTGTGTGTGTGTGTGTGTGTGTGTGTGTGTGTGTGTGTGTGTGTGTTGCAGGAGTGATCTGAACAAACTCCAAGCTCAGAGAGACTTGTACATCCAGGAGGTCAGGGCTCTACAGGAGAGCCAGGCTGCCCTGCAGAGACACATGACAACTGTTCAACATGACTCCAGCCCACGCAGGGTAACACACACTCCAACACACACTTCTTGTTCTTATTTTCCTGGAGATTTCCTGATGAAAATTAACTCTATAAAAGCAAAAGCACCGTTCTGAGATACTTGTGAAGCGTTGTGGTGGTAGCGTGGTTATCGGCACTTGATCTCTCGGTTTCTCACACGTGGTTGTTCCATATTTGTTGCTTTGTATTGATCAGTTCTCTAACAAATTCTTGGTTCCTCCAGAAAAAAAGGTGATTTGATATTGAGATCACCTGACTTTAATTGTACACAGGTTGACTCCATATACATCTCACTATAGAGTTAGTTTTAGGGGTTTAATAGTAACAAGGGTGAACATTCATGCACTTATAACTACTATGTTTATTGCTCTGTCAATAATTATGCAAAATACATAAAAATTGTTTGCTTTTAACTTAATATTATATGGAAGTCCTAAGAGGCCATGCATTACAAAAACAAAATCTTACTTGTTGTGAATTACGTACATCTGTGTGGCGTCTCTACTAATAATGAATCTGTTTTTGTTTTTTACGTAATATCTAATTTTAATTCTTTTTTTTTTCTCCAGGGCTTCAGATTGATTTTAAGCCTCAACCCAATTCAATCGTTTCCCAAAAGTTGCTTGTCCAATCGTTTCCGGCTTTTCAAAACGTCGTGGCGACGTCTAAAAATGCTTATTCCCGAAAGCCTTTCGCAGTGCACGTGACGCAAAAAACAGTGTTTTCAAATTGATCCATTTGGGGACCTTTCTTTTTCAAAAAGCTACGTTTTATTTGACTGAAAACAGGGCTCAGTGTGTGAACGGATTCCAAAACAAAAAACGTTTTCAAACAAAAAACGTATTAGTGTGGACGTGGCTAATTTCAACCACATGTTAAATCCTCCATGTAGCTCATTAAGGTCATTTGAGAATGTTCACCAAAGCTGTCTTACTCTGTACTACCTGTGTGTTTATTGGTTTATGCTCACACCTTCCAGCCAATCAGTATCGAGTATTCAGACATACCTTGGTATAATAATACAATAAATTCCAAACTTTGATTGCACTGTATATTGGTCCATGTTGAGGTTCTGATATGTTCATGTCATGTAATATCCCAAGGCATCACCAGGCTTTTCATGTGACCACCTGTCAAGCAATTCCAACAGTAGACCCTTTTACATTAGACTCCAATTGAAACTGAAATTTAACCTTCCACATTCTTTAGACTTGATTCCTTCCTCCATATAATCGTTCCATTCCTCCACCTGTAGTATATGAATAGCGGCTGTGTGTCTGCACTGGAGAGGGAGGAGATGGATCATCTTTTGGACAAAGCCAAATCAGAGCTGTTCTCCGAGCAGCGGCGTTTCAGACACACGCTGGAAACCATGCAAGAGGTAAAACAGCATAACAAGGCTCTTATAATTTTCTCATGTTTATTCACTTTATTTTCCTTCATTCTCTTTCTGTGTCTCAGAGATTGGAGGAAGTGAACCAGGGGCTAGAGCAGAAGCAGGAAGAGAACAGGAAGCTCAAAGAGAAGTGCTCCAAGCTAGAGCAGAAGCTGATCACAGCCACCAAAACAAGACAGGATCTACAGGAAGTAGGTTCTCTAAGTTCTTTAAAGGTGTGCTTGTCTTGTCTTCTGTCCAGTCTGTCAACCACGGCCTCTGTCCTCATACCTCAGTCTGTACAGAAAGAGAGAGTAGAGCAGGAAGGACGGCTAGGAGCGCTCGAGAAGATCGTCGCGCAGAAGGAGCTGCTTCTTCTGGCAGCGCAGGAGGAGAAGAATCACCTCGAGATGGAGATCAGGGCTGTCAGAGAGGAGCACAGTGCTAAGCTTACAGCATCAATATCACACGCTCAGAAGCAAAAGGTATCGTGAAGGAATCGTGAAACAAAAACGTGAAAATACATGTTGGTTTAATAAAATGATCATTTGAATAGGAATCAATCAGTGTTTGACTCGTTAGTTAATGTTATTCTAATAATAGATCAGTGTGCTGAGAGTCACATTCGAGTTTTTTCACATAAACTGTTGATTAAGCAAAGAGTCTTGAGATAATAATGATAATCTACATACACTGTATTGATAAAAGTATTGGGACACCATTTAGTTTTTTCCCCTAATTGTTGCCACAAAGTCATAGGCACACCATTATCCTTTTATTTGAATTAGGAGACCCAAGCCTGTTCCATCATGAAGATACTTGGCTTGCAGTGGAAGATCTCCAATCAGTACCTGACTTTCCTAACACCCTTGTGTCTGAATAAACCTCCACAAATCTCCTTAAAATCTAGTGGAACATCTTATAAGAGGAAATGTGGATTGGATGTTCAAAAAGAAGCATAGATCAATTTTATGGTCAGGTGTCCACAAACACTTGGCCATAGTGTATGGGCAGAGTACATTTTTGGAGTTGAGGTCTTTTGGCTGTTGTATGCAAATGTCCTGTGTGTGTGTGTGTTTTCTCCACATGCTTTTGCAGGAACTGGAACTGGAGCAGCTCAGGACTCAGATGACTTTGACCCATACAGAGGAGCTACAGCGGGTACAGACCTCACACCATCATAGCATAAGTGTGCTTCCAGGATGTGAATACTGATGGTACTACTGTGTGTGTGTGTGTGTGTGTGTGTGTTTGTTTCTAAATTCCCAGGTCCGTATTCAGGTGCATGAGATTAAAGAGGCTGCGCTCAGAGAGCAAGCCGTCACGCACACACGCCACACCGAGTCCTTACACAACCGCATTCAGGTCAGAGCTCATCGAACATGTACACTAGTGATGTGTCGCTTATGAATGATCCGTTCATTTTAAACGAGTCTTTGATGTGACTCGGATGAACTCTTCTTTTAGTTTGACTCGTGGCTCCCATAGATGCTATGAAGGTGATTAAAGGAACGAAATGAACTAAACGATTTAAAATAAGATTTGCTCCTTTTTATTCAAAGAACCACGACACTAAAATGATCCGTTCTTCCCTTTACTGATGCACGTTATAGTTGTATAGGGAGGTATATCATTCTCTCTTTCTCGTTCTCATTTCGATATTCTGTCTCCTGTCCTCGTCAGATGAAGGAGGAAGAGGTGAACAGGTTAGAGGAGTGCTTGAAGCAGCAGCAGGAGGAACTCAGGAAGAGAGAAGAGGAACTGAGAGAAGAAATGCAAGAACAGGTCTCTCCATATTCTTCAATAAATAATAAAGTATAATCAAGCCTCCTTTTGGGGCAGTGGTGGGCCAGTGGGTAAGGCTCTGGGTTACTAATCAGAAGGTCATGGGTTCAAGCACCAGGATCACCAAGCTGCCACTGTTGGGCCCTTGTGCACGGCCCCTAACCCTCCCTGCTCCAGTACCATGGCCCTGACCCTGTGCTCTGACTCCAGCTTCCTGGCAAGGAAGTGGTAACTCATCATCCTGTCTGCCTGCAGGTGAAGAGGGTGATGGCGCAAGAGCAGAAGAAGTGGGAGGAGAAGAGGGCGGAATCTGTACGAGAGCTACAGGCCAGACTGGAGAAACAGATGCAGGAGGTGGAGAAGAGAGGGAAAGCCGAGCTGGAGAAAGAGAAACGAGGAGCACTGGAGCTGCAGAACAAAGTGCTGGAGCTGCAGAAGGTGAGGACACACACTCTCACACTCTCTGTTTCTTTTGCTGTGACACACTCATATTTCTGTATCTCTCTCTCTCTCACACACACACACACACACTCTCTCTCTCTCTCTCTCTCTCTCTCTCAGACTGTGGAGGAGTTGGACAGAGCAGCATCTAAGCAGACGGTGGTGATCAGAGCTCTGAGAGACGAGCACCAGACTGAGATATATAAATTGCGCAGACAGCTGCAGCAGGTGTGTGGGCCATCAAGAGCAAAAACATTACACCATGTGTGTGTGTGTGTGTGTGTGTGTGTGTGTGTGTGTGTGTGTGTGTGTGTGTGTGTGGACATCCAAAACACGATGACAAGACACACACGTCTCACGTCATCACAAATTAGTATTATTTCCCCATGCTGTGTCTTTGTGACTAACAGGAGGCTGAAGGCGAAGCTGTGCGTCTAAAGAAGTGTGTGAGGCGCAGTGAGGCGGAGTTACAGGCTGTGAAGGCGGAGCTGCAAGGCATGAGGGCGGAGCTGGCAGAGCGGGGGCGGCTTCAGCAGGGGGCAGAAGCAAAACATGAGCAGCTGAATGCCGGCTGGGCTCAGGATATACACGCTGAGTGTGTGTGTCTACAGAAGCTGCTCACTTTTACCGGCTTCACAGTGGACAACACACATCTCTCACATGGGTATATACACACACACACACACACACACACACACACACACACACACACACACAGACACAAATAAACAAGATCCAAAAGTTGCTTAATTGTCAAGACAAATATTAACATTTGTATTGCCAAAGTTTGGCTACAGAATTATAGAACATATAGACAAATAACAACAGAAAAAAATAAAAATAAAAACAATACAGAGTTTAAAATAAGTAGTTTTACTAGTGTTTGATTAGATTTATAAAAGAAAGATACAGCTTTACGCTTCCTGTTCGAACACAGTCGAGCTCCTGGAGGCGTGGCTATGGGGCGGAGCCGATTGGAATGATAACCCCGCCCCCCATTCCCCCAACCGCCCCCCGTACCCTACCCCTAAACAATCAACTTTCTTTTATTTTTCTTTCTCCTTTCTGTTATTAGGTACAGTTGATTATTACTTTAGAATAAAAGTGTGTGTGTGTGTGTGTGTGTGTGTGTGTGTGTGTGTGTGTGTGTGTGTGTGTGTGTGTGTGTCTTAGTGTTACAGTAAGTGAGGCAGTGAAAGTGCTGCAGTCTCTCAGGAAGTCGTTCCAACATCTCATCCCCAGCCTGCAGACTCACATCACTTCACTGACACACACCAAACAGCAGCTCAGTGCTGATAAAGTGAGTATACACACACACACACACACACACACACACACACACACACACACACACACACACACACACACACACACACACACACACACAGGCTGTCTCTGTGCTATATTGCTAATTTGTGTTTACATGTGTGTGTGTTTCAGGAGGAGCAGCTACGGGTGCAGAGGGAGCAGTTAATAGCTGAGAAGGAAAAAGCTGTGAATGCGTTGAGGGAAAAACTTATCCATGTATGAAACGTTCTCCTGCACCTCACGCTCCGGTTGTTCGGGCGGAAGTTCTCAAATACAAGTGTTTATAAATACAAATTAAAAACCCAATTTCCAGTTAGATTTGATTTATCGAGCGATACCAGCGTGTGTAGTTCGATCCTTAGATCTACAGTCTTTTTTTACTCCCTGCAGCAAAAGACACCTGAAAGCTCAAAAGCTCAGAAGCCTCCAATCAGGGTCTAGAAATCAAATGTACCCAGACAAAGAGCTGTTTTATGAATATGTTATGAACATATTATAAATAGACAGTGGTGCATTTCGTTTTTGCCCAGCCTGGAGATTTGCGCCGGATCTCGGCGACCAAAACTGCAGCCTTTGAGCTGCATCTTCATCTTCAGGCAGATGGCAAAGTCGGCAGGAGACAAATCTGGACTTGAGATCATGTGGATCGTTCTCCGACGATCATCGTGCACCAAACAGTTTAGACATATTCGGTGGTTGAGCATGTCGAAGGTCTTCCTGAACATCCTGAGACGTCCTGTACAATTGTGTGCCTCAAACTTTGTGGTAACAGTTTGGAAAATAAGCCACATATGGCTGGAAAAATCCAGGCATCCCAATATATCTGAACATATAGAACATCTAAAGGAGCATACAGTGCATTCCCACTTTATTTTTTGTGTATGTTCTGTTGTTCTAATGTGTGTGTGTGTGTGTGTGTGTGTGTGTGTTCTCCAGGAGCACATCGAGGAGCTGAGCAGTCTTAACAGGGCACGTGTGCACGAGGATGACGAAGGTGGCGGCATGGCGGCACGTCTGCGCAGGCAGCTCCGCGCTAAAGACGAAGAGCTGCGGCAGGTGCAGAGGAACATGGTGCAGTGGAAAGAGAAAACCATGGCACGACTCGCACGCAAGTTTGAGCAGGAGCTCACGTCTGAGCTGGACAGGTTAGGACAGTACTCACACACTTTATACACACATACACAATCTATCAAGTTTGTAGACACCTGAGCATAAGATTGGGAGTGAGGTCGCGTGGATCTTCTCAGACGATCGTCACATGCAAGTTGGAGAACGGTTTCGGGGGTTGAGGTCTCCCTGAACTCTTCCGGTGAAGTTCAAAACTCCTCGAACAAGTCATCGCAGCATCGCTGTACGTCAAACGTACGTCACGTCGAACGTCTCTGTGGCAGATTTGCAGTTTCACGCAGAATTTCAGGTTTGCTTTTGCACTTGAAAGATGGTTTGGACATGTGCAGAGGAGGGACATTAGTTATATTGGTAGGAGAATGCTGAGGATGGAGCCACCAGGAAGACCAAGGAGGAGGTTCATGGATGTGGTGAGGAAAGACATGCAGGTAGTTGGTGTGAAAGAGGCAGATGTAGAGGACAGGGTGGTATGGAGACGGATGATCCACTGTGGCGCCCCCTAATGGGAGCAGACGAAAGACGAAGAAGCTCTCGCACTTGAAACAGTAGCGCACGTTGGTCAGAACAGCACCATTGGTCTCGACAATTTTTGCTAAAACCTTGTACTCTGGACAAAATGATTATTTGGTAATAAACCATGATAAACCAGAGATGTACGTCTTGTATACCTCATACTCATGTTGTACTTCACTTTCAGTGTCCTACTGTTAGTTTGAAAAATGTATATACAGTTGGAAAGTGTTGTAATTCATGTTCTGGTATGTTGTTAGGAAACCCTGCAGACACAAATCAGATCAGCGTCGGCGACTGGAGCAGCTCGAGGGAGAAATGAGACACCTTACTGCGGTAAAAACAATCATCACTCCTCATAATCGGAACCAGGAAAACACACAGCACCTAGAACCTGGCTTATTAATATTAGTTTTATTAACTACTTCAGTACCTGACTTTACCAAAATCTAGTGGAACATCTTTAACAAGAGTGGAGCTTATTCTAAGAGCAAACGGGGAGTAAATGTGGACTGGGATGTTCAGAAAGAAGTCACTAATCTTAAGCTCAGGTGTCCACAAACATTTGAACAAATATATTATCATTGTGTCACACAACGTAAAAGCCAATCTGCAAATTGTTTTGATGAGGTTAGAAGTGTGTGTGTGTAATTCATATATTTATATAGATTTTTTTTTCCATTTAAAAAAGGTCTATTATTCTATATTGAAATATCTTTTTTTTTTTTCAGAGCTCCAGTGAGATCACGGACGTCCCACCATCCTCGACTTTATCAACTCACCTCCCTGACACAGCCAACACCCGCGACCTGGACTCCTTCAAACTACTGCGCCACCTTCAGAGCCGCATCCGGCAGCTGCAGGCGGACGCACAAAGCCAAACACACTCCTACACACCCAACATTGTGCGTCTACACCGGGACCGGAGGAACACCGAACTGGCGGGATCCTACCTCGAGACAGTATGTAACATCACCATGAGTTAACTGCCATGTAGGATGTTGGTATCAGGACTGGTGAATCGTATGAAACATTCTTAATACAACCTGGTAGTAAATACATTATATGAGCAGAAGTTTGTGTTCCTTTTGAACATCTCGTTCCACACTTAGTCTCCATTTGCCCTTATAATTACCTCCACTCTTCTGGGAAGATGTTTCACTCGATTTTGGAGTATGCTTGTGCAGATTTGTGAGGATCCTTTCACCTACAAGGGTGTAAGTAAAGTCAGGTAGTGAAAGCATCAAGCTGTTCAATAAAGTTGAGGTCAGAGCTCTATAGCAGATCTTCATGGGCTTGGCTTTGTGCACAGGGGGCATTGTCAAGTCATCCAAAGACATTCTATACATCAAAAGCATGAACCTATTTGGAAGTTTGAGCTACAGGAGCTCCTCTGTTGGATCGGAACACACGGACCAGCCTTCGCTCCCCACGTGAATCGATGTTCTGCCCACGACCCTGTCGCCAGTTCACCACTGTTCCTTCCTTGGAGCACTTTTGATAGACACTGACCACTGCAGACCAGGAACATTTTACAAGAGCTGCAGTTTTGGAGATGCTCTGACCCAGTCGTCTAGACGTCACAATTTGCTCAAATCCTTTTTCCTGCTTCTAACATCAACTTTCACATGCTGCCTAATTAATAAATTCACCTGCTAACTGGTGCTATGATGAAGAGATCATCATTGTTCTTCACTTCACCGATCTTTATGTTATAATGGCATTATGTTTTGCCCGATCGGGGTACACCTGGATAAGTCAGACGTGACAATACTTTTGTCCATATAGTGTAATGGTCATAAAATGGTGTTAAAACGCGATTTGTTTTTCCCCAGATTGTTTCAGCACCGGACAGCAGCGAGACGAGACAGCGTTCTGGCTCCAGAGCAGCCACGAACGCCGGCCTTTGACCAACAACGATCAGCGTTTTTGTGAAGTGTGATTCGGAAACGACATCATGAAATGTTTATGGTTGACCCACACGACTCCACATTTTTTTTTTTTTATAGTAAAAACACATTCGCAAGTTCACACGAGTCTTTTATTTTTTTCTGAAAAACAACTCGACTGTACATTCAAAAAGCTGAAAAGCAAACAGGAAGAAAGACACAAAATGTTTTAACGCAGTGTAAGTGCGAGCTCGGTGGATGGACAGCGGAACGTTCTGGCAGTTACTGTTGCTGCTTTAATACTAATCATTTGAATCCCCTTATCCTCTCATTTGGAGTTTATCGGGTGACGATGGACGCGCTGGGAAGAATTTCGTGGAAAAAGAAAAGATTTTGCGTGAACATATCGAACTCATCGGTCACGTGCTTTTCTTTCTCTGCTCCGAAAATGAAAAACGGACAGAAACCTCGTTTTTTCAAACCGAACAAATTCCAAATCTATTTAAAAAGGTTCAATCTTGAAGTTTTTTGAAAGGATGGAAGATCATAAAGAGAAAAAAAACGTGACAGAAAACATAAAAAAAAAAAAAAACCCTTTAGGAAAGTCGAATTCTCGATTCGGATCAGCTCTTTGTCTTCGAGTTGATATGAACGCGTATAGTCATCAAAGGAACTTGTTGCTATGGAAACAGCTCGCTTATAGAGACCATGTGCTACATGAAGGATAAAGAAAATGCGTGTAGGTGCATTTCCTGGTGTTTACTCAAAGTTTATGAAGGAAGTCTCCAGTGTCGGGACTTTTTAAGGGCTAAAGAAATAAAAAAAAAGAAGAAACAAAAAAGATATCTGGCGTTTCGATAAACAGGGAAAAGTAGTAAAAGGGGAATAGGGAATAGGATTTTCTGATCGTCGTCACCCTGTTCCAAAAAGCTGTGGGATTTGTTATAAGGTGCTACAGAAATACAGTCTCGATCATATATATGGCTTTCTCATTTATGTTTTTTTTTTTTGGCGAGAACCCGAAGCGGAAATTAAATAATCAGATCACTGGCGCAGTGAAATAAACAGCAACGTTGGCAGTTCACTACATAGTACGCGGTGTTTCCAAATGTATTGGGACACCCGACCTGACTTCTTCCACCGAACGCAAAACAGTAAATAGGGACTAAATGTGGAATAGGAAATACGAAAAGCAGCCACCAATCTTTACGGATGAGGTGTCCACAAACGTTTGTCCGTGCCGCGTATCGTGACGCGAGTATGTAGAGACGTGAATTGTAGTAGCGTGGTCCCAGCAACACGTACGCAATTATCTCGGCGCCGGAAAAACTGCGTCCGGAGCGACAAACGAAGCGTGCGTATGGCGTATGATGCAAGCCGTGCCATCAAAAACTCACATTTCATCTTTGTAGTGCAATACAGAAAGCTCTGCCTTTTTCTTTTGGCAGAAGTGACAAACTCCTAATAGAGTGCTTGTTGAATATTCAAAAACACAGAGTGTTTTATGGTTTTCGAGAAACACGTGCATGCTCACTTGTTTTCTATACAACAATTTTAGCGAAAGGCTGAAACACGCAAGAATTGGACGGTGACTGACTGGAAGAAAGTTCTGACCAAATTCCAAATTTGACACAAGAACTTGTGTAAGATGGAAGAACAGGAGAGAAGCTTAATGGCTTAAATTGTTTTGGAGTAGGGAAAGAATCACTCCAGGAATTATTCCAGGAACCAACATGGCAACCGTTTGATACTTTAACACCATGCAAGTCAAGACTTTTGGAACAAATTGTATACGTAGTTTTTGCATAGAAACAAAAGAAACGTACACGTGTCTCTCAAACACTATAAAAGACTAGGTGTTCCCATACTTTTCACAGGTGCTATAAATCCTCTGATCGAAGCTCGACAGAGAAAGTCAGTTTCACGTTTGCAGGCTTGAGTCTATAGCTCCATGTCCTCTTCTGTGGAGCAGGACGCTGCAGGAGAGCAGGAGAGGGGGCTGAAGCGGTGCTCATCCGGCCCTTTAGGATTGGGGATTGGTGTTGGGGTTTGTCTGCACACCGGCTGCTGTTTACGTTGCTGTCTCTGCAGGGTGTCCTTCAGCTGCTGAGTGAGCGGATCCTCCAGGGGGCGCCACAGCACCAGCTCCATACACGAATGACTCCTGCGAATTTGACAAAGGCATCAGAATTTCTGCAACTCTTCTTTGATTCACACGGCTCACGAATATTTGACTATCACTACAAATGTGTGTGTGTGTGTGTGTGTGTGTGTGTGTGTGTGTGTGTGTGCGCGGTTCTGCTTCACCACTGGTCCTGTCTTCCTTAATGTTACGATTTCACGTTTCTGCAGTCGTTGTAATTGTGTTATCTTATATATAAAATAATCGAAAAAACCAACAGACTGGTCATCTGATCTGCGACACATTTGAGGACAAATGACTGTATGCTATTCGACCACAAAGCTACTGAATCCTGGGATTCTGATTGGTCAGAACATTTCTATAGCAGCAGTCGTCATTTAAAGCCACCTGCAATTCGAATCCAGGCTGATCATTAATACATTGTTATAGAAACGTATGGCCAAATTATACGCTTTAGCACATGAGTATTCGTTGATACGTTAGAAAGACGTTGTGCTGCGGACTCTTTCTGGTTTTTTGGTGACATAATTAACAGTTTATAGCTGCTATAACGGAAATGAGAATTTGTTTCGCAACCAAAAACTCTAGGGTTGCACAATACCGGGAATTTTCAAGACCGGAAGCTTTCCAAGGGAATTAATGGGAATAAACTGGGAATTTACTAAATTACAGGTTCGCCTATAACAGGGAACTTTAACGTATTTCCAAAAATAAATAATCTTGCAGGATAATCACGGTTAAAATTTTACGCGATTTCAGTTGAATTTCTACCTGCATATTCATCAATCACGTGCACACAGCACACACTTACTACAGGGTTACTGAGGCCACGCCCCCCTCCATCACATAAAAAGTCAAAAATTGTATATATTAATAAAACATTTATATTGATGTTTTATATAAACTGTATCATATACAATTTCCCCAAATTTTTTCAAAATCCCGTAAATTCCTGGTATATTACAACTTTCAAAAGTCTCTGGGTGAAGTTCCTATAAAGTTTCCAGAAGTCAAATATAACTCTAAATTTAAATAATGTCTTTTTTTTTTTTTTTTTTACTATTGTATAAGCAAAATAAACTACATTGGGCCAGTAATTTCTTTCCACCGCTGATTATTTTCCCATAACAGCACACCCTTCTGTGTGTTTTATTCCTTTCATAAGAGTTTCAGCATAAAAGCGAGTTGTATGAAAAGCAAAATATGGAGAAACGTTCTGTTGATTTTGTATGTTCTTGGCGTATCCAGTGTGAATGTGAATGAGGTTGATCAAACATTAATTAAATAAATAAAAAAAACAGAATGCAATGATTTGCCAATCTCATAAACCCATATTTAACTCACAATAAAGCAGAGAAACTGATGAAATGTACTAATTTGAGAAAACATGAGGCAGTATGAAATTCGAAGGCCACAACAGGTTTTAAAAACGTTTGGACAAGGCAACAAAAGGCTGTAAAAGTAAGTGTTACTAAAAACGAAACAGTTGGAGAAACATTTCGCAACATGATTTGGGATTAGAAGGAGTATCTTATAGAGGCAGAGTCTCTTAGTCCCTCAGGACTGCAGCACTGCATACTGTCATGATTCTGTGATGGAAATCAATCCATGGGCTCCAGAATTCAATGTCTGTGAACACAGTTTGCATGTCATCCACAAATGCAGGTTAATTCTCTAGCATGCAGAAGAAGAAGGAATGCGTGAACATGATCCAGAAATGCCGCCATCCTCTCTGGGTCAAAGCTCATTTCAAATAGACTGTGGCAAAGTGGAAAACTGTAGTGTGATCAGATCAATCAAAATTGTTATTCCTTTTTGGAGGCCGTGGACACCACATATATATATATCATCCGGCTTATCATCAGTGCTCAGTTCAAAAGCCTGGTATGAGTGTGCATTAGTGCCAATGTAATGGCAGCTTGCATATTTGGAAAGGCTCCATCAATGATAAAAGTTATACACAGGATTTACTTACACGGATTTGTAAAGGCCGTAGTTCAGTGGTCCTGAGCAGAGGTGGCAAAAGTACACACATCCTTTACTTAAGTAGAAGTACAGATACTCATGTTTTAAAATACTCGGGTAAAAGTTGAAGTACAGATTAAACTTTTTTACTCAAGTGAAAGTAAAGAAGTCTTGGCTCTGACATGTACTTAAGTAAAAAGTAGTTTGTGTCGCCATTATGAGGGAAAAACCCACAAAACGCCACCTAGAGGGTTAATTGTGTAAAACATGGCGGATTTGGTGTTTGATTTGAGACTTGGCGCATAAATAAAACAAAAGTTTACTGATTAAAAATATTCTTATCTGGAGTTTAATAATTCATTTTATATCTAAGTAAAGAAAGGACGTCGTGGATAAATGTATTTTTTTCCGAAGGTTTTAATTTCGCCTCTTTTGATATTTATTTATGTATTTCAATTTTTTATAAAAAAAAATGGTAAAAACAGAAATGCTGAATTGATGGCGCGTTAATAACATTTAGTGCCGTTTACAATAATTTTAATTTTATATATATATTAATACAAAACAAATTAAAAATGTTGTTACCTAATGAATGTATCCAGGCTGAAGATCCACATATAGAACACAAGCAGAGAAAAGATGATGATGATCATTAATGTGTCTGTTCTCAGTCATGTTCTCATCACTGACTCCCTCTGTCTCATCCACGTTCACCCCAAACTTCTTACTGCCTTCTGCCCTGCTGATTCTTATCTTCGTAAAGAGTGAGAGTCAGGACTTTATACACCAGCGGATTGAAAAAGACGCGCAGTAACAGGAAATCGGTTGTTCGGCTGAAATCGGCGCAGTGACAAGAAAAAAATAAACATTTCACCAAATCACTGGAGTAAAACTAAAGTAACGAGCCAGTTTTGAAATTGTAAGAAGTAAAAAGTACAGATATTTGTAAAAAAATTTAATGAGTAAAAGTAAAAAGTTGTCTGAAAAATAAATAGTGGAGTAAAGTACTGATACCGAAAAAATCTACTTAAATACAGTAACAAAGTATTTGTACTCCGTTACTTCCCACCCGTGGTCCTGAGTTACTGATCAGAACTTCAGGGTTCGAGCCCCAGCATGGCCAAGCTGCCACAGTTGGGCAATTGATCAAGGCCCCTAACCCTCTCTGCTGCAGGGGTGCTGTATCATGGCTGACCCTACACTCTGAACAGAGCTTTCCAACAAGCTTGGATGTGTGAAGAAAGACTTTCACTGTGCTTTAAAGAATATGTTACAAATAAAGGCAACAAATGCTTCGAACCAGACAATTTCTTTTTCAGGGAAGCCCTTGCATATTTTTAGACAATGCTAAACCACATACTGCATTGCTGAACTGTCCAAAGCGTTCAACAATAGAAACATTCAGTGCATCATAAAATGATAAATACGACAAAGAAGACCCAGGTCTGTTAAACAGCTAAAATCTTGTATCAGACACAAGAGGGACAACATTTATCTCTCAAATCTTCAGTAACTGGTCTTCGCAGTTCAGATACGTACTGTTGTTAAAAGACGACGTGGCGCTATACAGTGGAAAACATTGCCCTGTGCACTTTTTTGACATTAAATACAGCCAGCCGTTAAATACACAATGACCTATTTTCTCAGTTTTTACATTTAATATGTATTGTAGTTTCTTTTGTGAATAAAAAATGGGTTGAGTTTTGCTAAATCATTGCATTATTTTTATTTTTTTTTATCGTGATGTAACAGCATGAATATGGTTCCTGGCCAATCGTCTGTTGTGTGTATTCTGAAGACACTCACACTGATTGTGCTACTGTGTGAGGGAGAATGTCGGCGATGCCGCGCTGTAGCCCCTCCCTTAGGCTGTCAGACAGCACGAGCACGGGTCTGCGCTGAGGTGGCTCTACGTCCAGATCCTCATCACTGTCATCCTCCAGAGTGATTCTGAACATACAAGCATACCCACACACACACACACACACACACACAAACACACACATGCACAAGCACCCTCAGTGTAAAACCCTGTACTCAGCTGGCTGCTAAGTTGCATAGTTATTACACATTATTATAGAATTTTTGTGGACAATTTTTTTTTTTAACTTTTTTAATTTTAAAAATAAAATTAAAGTTTCTTTTAGAGGTGAATCGATGGAATTGTGGAATTTTAGCGATACCAATAAGTTGGCGCGATAATCGATAGTTTCTAAAATGGATACCGGATAAAGAACAAATATAAGTAAAAGTGTTTTATTATTCATTAAAAAAATTTTTATACAGAATCTTAAAAAAGGGCTAAATGAAATAAATATGAATAGATTATATACATTCATAAATATTTGAGAAAATTAAAGACGTATTCAAATAAATAAAAAAAAAAGTAACACTCCAAATATTTCAAAACAATTACATTCAAAATTTATTTAAAAAACGAAAACACAGCATATGGTGTCAGTGATTCACCTCTAGAGGCCGCTCTCGTACTGTATAGCGCAACTAGGAAAAACTATCTGTATACATTTTTTAACTCACTATCCGTGAAAGAATCTGTCGACGCCTGGTTTCTTTCAAGAGGGTTATCTCGGACATGATATACTGTACATGTTGATTTTCTGTGCACACAGATTGATCCAGGGAAGTAAAACTCGTGGGTTCGGCAATAAGGGATGAATCGAGTGTGTGCTAAGAGCTAATTTTCCCATGAATATGTCATCAATAAAACATGTTTTTAACCAATTTATGTTCCCTTGTTCGCTCATAGTTCATGGGTTCTGTCCTCTCCCCATTTCTCCTCGTCTCTCCCACCATCCACAGTCATACCTGCTAAATGATGTACAAATCTTTACTCACCTGTTCTCAATCTCCTGCAGCTTCCTCTGTGCTGCCTCCACCTCCATACAGGAGCCCTCAGAGTCCAGCCTTGGAGGAGGTAACGGGTTTTGATTGTACTGTGTGTTTGGGCATGGCGAGGCAGGGGCTGCTGCAGTGCAGTTCAGAGCTGTGAGGGAACTAGTTGCAGATTCGGCCAACCACCCCAGGTCTGGTCTGGAGTTTGTGGTCTCCAGGGGATCGAGTTCGCCCTCATCCATTAGCTTTTGTCTTTTGGCGCTGCAGCCTCTAAACAGGGTATAAACCAAACAGTCTTTCAGGATCAGAGTTGTGTTGTGTTTAAAAAGCAATATGATGGCATGTACAATAGGTCTGTCTGTCTGGCTCTTTGTCTGTCTGTCTGTGCAGTCTCAGTTGATCAGAAGCTTCTGCTCACGATGCTTCTGAGACCAATCAGAGAGTGGTATAAGGTCAATTTCTGAAAGAACTTTTTGGTTGGATGGATTTGTGATTTCTTTTTCTTTTTAATGCATGGATGGATGGATGGATGCATGATTTGTTTACTATATGGGTGGATAGAAAAGTGATTTAATTCATCGATGGATGAATGGATTAATTTGTGATTTGATGGATTCCAAAGCCCCACCCCAAAATAAATAAAGAGATGGATAAATAAATAAATGGGAAGATTGAGGAATAACGGATGGATGGATGTATGAGTGAATTGTCTGATGGAAGGATGTTCGGATGAATGAGTGATTTAACAGAGGGATGAATTACAAAACCCCGCCCTAAAATAAGCAGCATACGTACTCATCATCTGTCCTTCTTCTGTGCTTCCTCAGACATCTCCTCTCCCAGCTCCTTTAAAACAAACAGAGATGAAAACATCCATGTAAATACAACAGCTTATGGAAATCTGCTTCTAGGCTCAAGAAGCCTACAAATGGCCCAGATTGTGATTTGGACACTGTATGGTCCAGCCTGAAGTCTCTTGTCTAATTCTGTGCTCACAGACCGACACAAGAGATGTTGAATCATCTTTTCTTTAAATCCCATGTTATATCAGAGTTCTATTTGATTTTTGGAGACCAGAGATTTAAGCCTGGCAGTTCTATAAGCAGATCAAATCTCAGGCCTGATGCCAAAAAATTTAATATAAGGGTGAGTGATCAATCATGGTACTAAAAGATGAGCATGAATATACACTAAGGACAAGCGTTTCTTGACACCTGACCATATGGTTTTTGAGTATCCCATCCCTCATAGATGTTCCCCTAGAGTTTGTGGATAGCTGGATGATAAGTGTGTGTGCCAGATCCCGGATTGAGGAAGGATTCGTGAAAACTCACGAGCTGGTCATGGAGCTTCCTGGAAGGTGGAGCGAGGTGCCGGTTTGTCCCTTCGAGATGCTCATGTCAGGAACGCTGAAGTGCTGAAGAGAAGAGTACACGGAGGGGAAATAGCCGATATCCCTGCTCCCTGGACTGGCACTCTGCATCCTGTGGGTCTGTATGTAAACAACAACAATCAATAAAACTCAGTAAATTACAATGATGAATCAGAACCTTGGAAGTCTTAATGGTGTTTGAGATGCACATGCACGTTCTATTCAATTCTATGCGACAAACTCTGTAATGAAGGTAACACTATGAAGATTTACTTTGGCCAAACAAATATATAAATGTCCATACTCTATTTCTTATTTAAAAAACGTTTAATTCTTTAACTAATAGCCTCCTGGTTACAATATAAACTAGAGATCGACCGATTAGTAGTTGATTGCTGGAATCGGCTCTCCGCAAAAATCCACAAAAAAGTTGATCAGCTCTCCGCAAAAATCCATACGGATAGTTTTTCCGGGTTACAGTCCGCCATCATTGCGAAAGCGGCCTCTAGTGGCGAATCACTGCCACCACGTGCTGTTTGTTTTTGCATGCGAGCGCAATATTGATACATTTTATAGTTATATTTATTAATTAATGTATTCATATTACTTAAATTAGCACGTTTTCATGATTCAGTACTTATTGATTGTAATAAAGTTTAGTACTATTTCACATGGAATGCTATGTTTGCACGTTTTTTTTTTTTTTTTATCCAGTATGTATTTGTACAAACTATCGGTTGATTAATAGATTATTGTCGAGTACTATTTGACCAAGCTATCGGAAAATAGGTCCAGCTCTAATATAAACTTATAAATAAATCACAAATTTATTTGATTTACGCAATTTATTAATTTGCTTCTTTTTTATTATAAAAAAAATAAAATTAATAATAATAATAATAATAATAATAATAATAATAATAATAATAATAATTAAACGGACATTAAAGTACCGCGATATGATATATTTGGTCATATCACACTATACTTTACTACACTGTGATCATGAGCAAGCGACAAAATACACCCCTTACACTTATAGTAAGATTAAACGCAGATTATTTTACCTATAATAATTATTATATTATTAAATAAACACCATTTAGATACATAAATGCGTCTAAATACGTCTACTTAAACTAATACTGTTATCGTTCCTGTCAATCACTCTCACGGTTTCTGCAGTACAACCCCTTGAACGCACCAAATGCCAAATAAGTGCTCCCTCCCTCCGATTGGTACCCATTTAGGGCGCGAATCGCGTTCTATTCCAGCGCTATCTAGTGCACTACGCTTAAGAGGGTGTCGCTAAATGAAACGCAGCCGCCCATCAAGATGGAACTATTTTGGGCCAAACGCAAGCTATAAAGTTTTACAGGCTTTCGACGAGTTACAGTTACTCACAGACGATGCAGCACGAACCGCGGAATACTGCGTAAACACTCACCCGAGGGAGCGAGCGCAGAAATAAACTAGTAACGGTGACACGAATCTGGAGCTAGCAACTTCCACACTGACAAAACACACACGAGAACTGGAGAATACGCGATACCTTTCTGAAAAACGAGAACCTCCTGGGATTTGTAGTGCACTTCGCCTTAAGATTTGTAGTCCACTTCCGGGTGTCGTTGAAAAGAAATCCAACAGATCATTAATTTTTTATTTGTTCATATGATAATAGTATAAATATATATATTAGGCCATATAGATAATTATATAAATATGTATATATTTCATTTGCTTTTTTTTAAGTGCTTGGCATTTCAAGAACCGTTAAAAGAAAATAAAAGTCCGGACATCCGGAATCAACTTCCGGGTTTAATCGCCGTTTAGCACTTAAACTTTTTTATTCACTTAGAAAAAGTTATTTTTTTTCGTAAGTGATCTATATATAAGAAAAATAGCGTATTAGCGCCTAATATCGAAAATTAAACATCGAAAATAAATACTGAAGCGATAGAAATTTTTATCACTTTTGTAGTCCACTTCCGGGTACGTTGTGGCGCATTTTTAACGTTACCCCACAAAATAAAGTTTTTTTAAAAACTATTACATTAATTATAACACTAATCATAGCATTAATTATATATATATATATTTTACTTGAATAACTAAGTGAATTAATTAGTATAGTAATTGTTCATGACGTACCGGAAGTGGAATACTTTTTTTTAAATGCGTAAAATCATTTATTTTCCATACCGCCAGAGGGCGCATATTTCGTATTTGTGTTTATTTTATTTTTATTGCAAACAAGAAATCAACTATATAGTTGATTTCTTGTTTGCAATAAAAATAAAATAAACACAAATACGAAATATGCGCCCGCATAAAAATAAAATAAACACAAATACGAAATATGCGCCCTCTGGCGGTATGGAAAATAAATGATTTTACGCATTTAAAAAAAAGTATTCCACTTCCGGTACGTCATGAACAATTACTATACTAATTAATTCACTTAGTTATTCAAGTAAAATTTCTTTTGAACACACTCAATAATAAGTTTTTATGGGTTTATATATTAAATTAGTTTCTTTCCTTAAATTAGATCGCTTTGAAATTTATTAACAGCATTATATCAGACCCAACACCTCATTTGCATATCAGGTGACTTTAGCCCCGTCCCTTGCGTTTATATTTTGTCACGTGACGAGTGGGACAGTAACTTTATTGCACGGTGTAATTAAGGTGTTTTGTCCATCCAGAGCACTTTATAATCCCTGGTTTAAAAGTAGGGTTTAAACTTATTCAGTATGTTATGATACAGTCTGACTGACTGCAGTGAAAATTATTATTTCTTTTATTTTGTAGGTCAACCAGGATGACGATAAAGATGATGATGATGAAGATGATGATGATGATGATGTGCATTACAGCTGTTTTGTTTGATCTGACTGCAGCAGATACATGCGGTGAGTATTATTATTATTATTATTATTATTATTATTATTATTATTATTATTATTATTATTATTATTATTATTAAATTTCTTCTCTTCTATTATACCTATATGCATGGTATATTTCTGTTTTTTTCTATTTTCTATTTATATGCATTTTATACTTCAGTAAAGTTCTTTTAACGTTCAATTAACTATATTATAATAACTAGATCAATCAGACCTTTTATCAAAATAACCTTTTTTGCATGATTTATTTACTAATAAATAATTTCTAGTTACTTATTAAATACAATTTTGTATTTTTTTTTCGGGGAGTTTTTCTTTATTTACACGTTGATTCTTTCTTCTTTTGGTCCCACTGAGTTCATTGATTCTGGGAAAAATCAGAATTTCATCATCGTGGACATTTTTCTTTGTACTTTGCTCTCCGAGTTTATTTAGTGTGTGTGTGTGTGTGTGTGTGTGTGTGTGTGTGTGTGTGTGTGTGTGTGTGTGTGTGTGTGCGTGCGTGCAGAGGCAGCATTACATGTACAAGGGTTAAAACATGTGGGTGCCATGAACTCTGGTATTTTGCCTTTTTATTTGTGATTCATTGCAAAATCCTGACACCCGAATCAACTGTATTTCAGCTCAGTTTGTTCTGCCGAAAAACATCTGATAAAACATGCTGAAATAATGGAATAGCAGGAAAGATGACCTCTGAAAAGAGAGAGCTCAAATGAAGTGGACAAATTAGTTTTAATCTTTTGAACAAAAATGACAGAAAAATGATAAAACCACACATTTTTTCCCTGTTGTGTGTGCAGGAAGTTACAGCTCTACCTCTGCCATGTTAATCTGTATTCTATGTGACTCTCAGGACACGTCTCGGTCTCGGACAAGTCATATTCACGTATCAGCGGCGGTGCTGAGAGAACGAGCTCGAGAAACGGTTTAGAGTGAAGAAATCGAGCTACATATCAAATATTGGTCACAAATTATTGATTAGTTTCTAAATAATAATAAAAACTGTAATAATTAATGTAATGTGTGTGTGTGTGTGTGTGTGTGTGTGTGTGTGTGTGTGTACAGTTAATTTAATGGAATGAGTTTATTTATTTATATATTTATTTATTTCATTTGTTTTTGCCACAGACTCTGATCATCACGCTCTCTTGCTCAGACTGAATCAGGATCTGCTGCGCTCCACTGAAAATCAGGAGTCTCTTCCCAACCCGAGTATACACATTGCCCTACGCCTCTCCCCCCAACACAACCTGGTCAAAGAGACCCAGTACCTCAACCAGCTCAAAACCAAGTTCCACAAAGACATTCAGAGGTACTGAACTTCTTGTTTCTCGGTGCATTCAGTGAATGTGTGAGTATGAGTGTATGATGGAGTGACCTTCCACTCTGGGTGCCTTCCCCCCTCATCATGGATGTTTTACAGTTCTTGGTCACCTCTCTTACCTTCTCCCTTGATTGCTCATTATGACTGAAAGACCAGTTTTAAAAACAGAGCTGGTTGATTCAATTTCTTCTTCTGTTTGAGAATTATAAGGAGCTGTGCTCCTGGGATCAATCCTGTTTATGGGCTCTACTTCAGGTTCTTGCCTGCGTTTTCAGCAGTAGGAACCTTATATAGACAGGTGTGTTCCCCAGGTGGACTTCAAGCAACATCTCAGAGGTGATCGAGAGATCAGGATGCTCCTGAGATACTGATGGTGATGGGATTGTGGGGAATCGGGAAAGAGGACATTGGAGGCGTCTGGAAAACTTGTCTGAAAAATGTCCTTTATTGATCATTTTAGTTTGTGTTTTAGTGGCATTGCACAAACACACACACACACACACGCACAGTGGCCTTTCTTTTTCTTGAGGTTCTTGTCTATCTCTTTGTTTTTTTCATCCCTGAAAGACAGAACACTCATTCTCAAAAGCCAGCACAGGTATGCATTCCTGACTGCTCACTACTCCTGACTCCGCCCTCTATTTACAATAACACCCCGCCCACCCCCACCCCGCTTCCACCCTCTTTCAGTTTCTTTCTTTTTGATCCATTTGAAGTTGATGTCAAAAAGAAATGTTGACGATTTTCACACAGAGCTGCAACATGATTAACAAAATGTGTGGAGAAAAATATATGAAAAATTCTTTCTGACTGCAGAAGTTTTCCAATCAGAAATTATCTCCAATTCAGCATTACTCCTTGAAGTTCATTCATTCATCGTCATGCTTCAAATCACGAAATTACACTCCTTCTGTAAACCAGAGTTACTTTCGTATATCTCTTTCCATCAGCACTCTGGACAAACGCCAGCCTGTGTTGGGCCGTCTCGCCCTCTACGTCATGGCCTTAAAAGCTTCCTGTAATGACCTCAGCAGCGTTTCTCTGTTTACGGATGAGAAGAGCGAACCTCTGCTAACACACCTCAAGAAACAAATGGAAGTGGAGAAGGACCACATTGCGTGTGAGTTGTTTCTCACGCGTTCTCTCTCTTTTGCTTCCTTGTGTCTTCTTCTTTCATTTCTATGCAAACTTGAAAGTGATTAAATGCGGTTCTGTTTGTGATCTTTGTATTTTCCTTTCAGTTGCCCATCGTCCCCTGACCAACTACTACCAGTACTCTTTGGGAATTCTGGCTCTGTGTGTGAGCGGAGTGAGATTGAACCCTCATGTCAGTCACAAGCTCGCCCACGCTGCCCTGCACAACCAGTTTAAACACGATGACACCGTAAGTGTGGGTGAGTTCATATTTTTCTAATTTTTCGATTTATTCATTTGGATGAAAAAGAGTGTTTGAATGTGAGACACTCTCTCACCGTCCTCAGACACCCTTGCGATGGCTGGCATGGCTCTGCAGTGTCTGAAAGAAGGTGAAACCCAGGTTAAAAACAAGGATTTGGAGCAGGCGCTGACCACCATCAAGCAGAAGCTTCTGGAATCTCAGCGAGCCGATGGCCACTTGGGCAATGAGTTCAGTACCGGCCTTGCTGTGCAGGTAAAACTTAGGCTCATATGGGGTCTGGATGTTGTCTGAACAATATATATCCAACCTACAGAAGTGTCAATGATGGAGGTGTGAGATTGTGATGGAGATGTCACTTTTGTGCTTTGTTCATCCCCTTTAAGGAGGTGTGGCCTTGGTTCCTTTCTGGCCCAGTAAGGGAGGTCTGGATATTGTTTGTCAATTGCATAAAAAGTGGTGTGGCCTCTGAGATTGTCCGTCCCACTGAAGAAGGTGTGGCCTCTGCACTTCTTTATCACAGTGATGTAGATGGGGCATTTGTGTCTGTCTGTCCCAGTGAAGAAGTTGTGGCTTATGTATCTTTTAATCCCAATGAAAGTGTTGGTCTGTCCTAGAGATAAAATGGTGTGGCCCCCTATATCTGTCAGCCCCAGTTAATTAGATGTGGTCTCTATTCCTTCAATTGACAAGCAATAACCAATTATTACTGACAACTAAGCAGGAAAAAAACAAAGAAACCCTTTAAAATCTTATTCAGGAAAAATGGTCTCCTCAACTTTTGGCTTTCTCAGAGTTAAAGAAATCAAGTGACATGCAACCATCAAGAGGTCGACCGATAAATTCTTTCTGCCAATTAAGCGGCACTGATTGTTGATTGCTGGAACTATCGACTATCGTCAAAAATCCTGACCGATTGTTTTTCCGGTTTGCTGTCATTACAAGAGCGGCCCCTAGAGGTGAATCACTGACGCCACATGCGTTTTTGTTTTTACACGAGACTGTGTGCTGCACGGAGAGCGCTGTATTTGTTATATAATCGTATTTATTAATTAATATATTCATATTCATTTAATTCAGCACATTTGCTTGATTAAATTTTTTTATTTTTTATGTTTGTAATAAAGTTCTGTACTTTTTTACATGGAGTGTTAGTTTTTTTATTTAGTATACTTAAAAACTATCGGTTGATTAATCGATTATCAAGTATGATCCAACCTAGCTATAGGTAAAATCTGCTATCAGTCGATCTATAATTAAATTTAGGGCTCCCAGCACATGGAAATTTTTGAATCTAGCCTCTGTATCTCAGAGATGATGAAGAAGTAGTGTGACGTGCGAAGAAGTAGTGTGAAGTTTAATGCTGTAAGAACCAAGAATTTGTGGTAAGCCACAGAGTTACAGTTACCTCTATTTGCACCATTTCTTTGTTACAGGCTCTACTGGCGATGGGCAACAATGTAGACGAGTGCGGTACATCAATGACGGCTTTACGTTCCGATGCCAGAAAAGGTTCCTACCACAACGCCATGGCGATCTCTCAAACCCTGCCTGCTCTCCAGCAGCGCTCGTATCTCCATCTAAAGAACAAGGAATGTCTCGACGAGAGCGGTTTGTAGAGCCAATACACTCATGATTCATCAACCACAAAGTAACAGTGAATGAAAATTAATGTATGAAATTATTTTTTTTTTGACATTTTTGGCCACACATGTTTCCCAGACAGACCTTTTCCTTCAAATCGTAGCTTTGCCATGCTCTTGTCGCAAAACCCTTTTCTTTCACAGACTCTCTCGTTCTGGAGCCCGTCAAAGTTGTCCTGTCGACCCTGCCGGATATTCATGTACAGGTAAACTTGGAGGTGGTGAAAGCAGATGGGTCGTCCTCCAATTTTCAGGTCAACGTTCCCAGCGGCTCCTCTCTGTTTGAGAGTCTCACACTGCTTCAGCGCCAGCAGACGGACTTCAAGTCAGTCTCTTTTTTTTCTGCCTGCTCAAACACAAAAAGAAACAAAAAGGCTCAAAGGAAATTGTAAAAATATTAAACAAAATACAAATTGTACTCAGTGAACACTAAACACAAATATTCTTTAATATTTGAGAAATAAACTCATATTACTTGATAAACCATAAAAAAATACAGAGTGAATTATAATGGACTTTATGCACAATTTCCTTTTTTCATTCATTTTTCACACAAGGCTTGCAAGGATGTTTAGTTCATGACATTGAGTTTGCTGGCATCAGTGAGGCTAATTGTGGAAAAATGGCTTCAATTTGCTAGAAAGCATAAAGATTGGACTCTGAGTCCAGATTTACCCTTTTCCAGAGTGATGGGGACATCAGGGTAAGAAGAGAGGCAGATGAACTGATGCAACAACCATGCCTAGTGCCTACTGTACAAGCCTGTGGGGGCAGTGCTATGATCTGGGGTCGCTGCAGTGGGTCAGGTCTTAGTTCAGCAACGCCCAAATGAGGTCAGCTGACTACCTGAATATATTGAATGACCAGGTTATTCTATCAATGGATTTTTTCTTCCCTGATGGCTCAGGCAGAAGATGACAACACCAGGATTCATCTGGTTCAAGTTGCGAAAGAATGGTTCAGGGAGCATGAGATGTCATTTTCACACATGGATTGGCCACCACAGAGTCCAGAACTTAACCCCATTGAGAGTCTTTGGGATGTGCTGGAGAAGACCTTGTGCAGAGGTCCGACTTTCCCATCATCAATACAAGATCTTGGTGAAAATTTACTGCACCTGTAGATGGGAAAAAATGTTGTGACATTGCACAAGCTTATCGAAACGATGCCAAAGTGAATTCTTGCCGAAATCAAAGCTAAAGGAGGTCCAACGAAATATTTCGTTTGTGACTTTTTTTTTTGGACAGTCAGTGTGTGTGTATATATATATATATATATATATATATATAACAAGCCAGCCTATACACTATATAGACAAAAGTACTGTGTGATTTCTCCAGCCATTCGACTTTTCCCACAAACTGTTAGCCCAAAGTTAAAGGCACACAACTGTATAGGACGTGTTTGGATGTAGCAAGGGCATGTAATTTTACTACATTTTAGCTAAACTTGTTGGTAATTCCAGTCAAGCAACACTTGGTTGTTGTTCCTTTTTGCTTTTATGGAGAATCCTGAGGTAAAAGTGCTTCAAATTACTATGAATTGACTACTGTGCTAAGAATTATGCAATTCCAATGCAAAAAAAATGAAGCATGTGACTAGGAAAGAGATTCTGTGGCTAAGGTACAGTGAGATTCTAACAGACACAGTTTTTGATATCATGGATGATTTTTAAAGCCAATGGCTGAACAGATTTAGAAATCCCTTTCTATTTTTAATCAGAAAATATAGATATTAGTAAAGAGAAAGTAAAATAATGAACAGTAGTTGTGGAGATTTCAGCTAATGCTTTGCTATAGTTGTGTGTTGATTCGATCGGCTGGGTGGGAAACTGGAGGTCGTATTATGTATGCATGTGCGGAGGTTCCTTCTATTTGGTTTGACGGAGTTTTATTCTGCCGCAGGTTTGAGAAGGAGGACAGTCTGTGGGGACCGTTCCTTAGTGTGGTGAACGGAGAACAGGCTCGTCAGAGCGACCGGAGATACTGGCATATTGCTTCAGACGGAAAAGGTCTAAGTCAGGGTAAGACAGTTTTGTATTACCAGCTTTGTGAGGACCCTTTTGTTGATCCTGTTAATGCAGATAAATAATGAAACCCTGGCATTACTTTCATATCCAGAAGGAAATCATTTTGGCTCATGAAGACCTGCCAAATGTCATGAGGTTCCTAATACTATCATTGCACCCCACTAAGGGACATTTGGTCCCCACTAAGATATAAAGATACACACACCATGATACACAGATCAGGCATAACATTGATATTATAAAATTATGAGAGGTAAAGTGAAGAACACTGATCTCTTCATCATGGCACCTGTTAGTGGGTGGATTTATTTATTAGGCAGCAAGTAAACATTTTGTCCTCAAAGTTGATGTTAGAAGCAGGAAAAATGGGCGAGTGTAAGGATTTGAGTGAGTTTGACAAATTGTGGCGTCTAGACGTCTGGGTCGGAGCGTCTCCAAAACTGCAGCTCTTGTGAGATGTTCCTGGTCCGCAGTGGTCAGAATCTATCAGAAGTGCTCCAATGAAGGAACAGTGGTGAACCGATGACAGCGTCACGGCCGGCCGAGGAACATCGATGAGCTCCTGTGGTACAAACTGCTGAAGAAGTTCATGATGGTAATGCTCGACAGGTCAGAACTGTTTTAGCAGCAAAAGACACACAATATTAGACAGGTGGTCATAGTGTTATGCCTGATTGGTGTATGTTTCCATATTTCCAGAATACTCATAATATGAAACTGGTTTATAATGTACAAACCTTTAGAGGCCCTCTGGAGGCACCTGCTTTGTACTTTCATTTCTTCAACTCTTCTACTTTTTCCTTTCAGGCATAAAGGACTATAAGATTGAAGCAGCTCAGAAGATCACCATCAAGAATACCGCCTACTGATCTTCCGCCAAAAACAAGACAAGGGAATGCTACAGAATAAGATTGTTAACCTTTTAGTGCTCATACATTTTATTAGTGGAGGTTTTTTTCAACAGTTGTTTCTGTTCTATTAATTTAATGGGTCAAGCAGCATTTCAAGAGTTCTGATATTCAGTATAACAGTATAACTGGGGCATTTCAGCCTGTGCATCATGCCATTTATCTGCCTTCATTATGTAAAATTATGACAATCTTTTGTTACACAGATTGTTACTACCCTTATTACAATCTCTTCGTCAGTTAACGTTACCATGTGGTTTCTTTGGGAAGTCATTTAGTAATTTTTCCTCAGGAAGAAATTAACAAAATAATTAACTGTGTTGTGTTACTCGATAATAAAAATTTTTTTTCTTGTTTGCAAGATTTTTGAATAAAAATAATATCACACTCGCAGTCATACTGAGCACTTCTGTCAATATTTCTATCCTTTTCCTCTCTTAAATTCCTTTCAGTTTATTTATGGGTCTGCTAAAGGACACTTAGACACAAGTGAATTCCTTTTCAATGTTTTGACATTGAAGAAATATTGACAAAATATACAATTGAATAAAGATATGTAACAGAAATATGTTGAAATTGAAGTCAGCCATACCTGTGATTTTAATTCTTTACCTGTCCTGTAGAGGGCGCATCTCCTTTACAAATAAACAGTCGCCATACAATTACATAAATAAGATCAAAATGCAACTAAATGGTCCCTTTAATTTTTCTTTCTATACTGTCTTTATTTACAGTATGAAAGAAATATACTCAATCTTTTTTATTAAGTCATAAAAAATCTATTTTGAAAATATCGTTTTTTTTTTAATGCAAAATTAATTTATTTAGGTGCTATAACAGTTAACACCAAAATATATTTATGAATTACTGGTAGTTTGATGATTACTGACATTTATACAAGTAATGTAAATAAAACATTATATATAAAGTTAATAAATGTTATTAATGTATATTTAAACGTTTTTTAAAGCATTTTCTTTTCATTTACTGTAGCAGTTTGTTTAGGCATCTGAATAATTTTTCTCAAATGAACTAATAAGAACCATTATGTTGATGGGTTGAGAGATTCCTCTAATAATGTGGCTTGAGAAACCCATACTGGACAAAAGTATTTGGACACCTTCATTTCTTCACTTGAACTAGGAGGCCCAAAACCTGTTATAACAACGCTCCCAGCTCTATGAAGATGTGCCTTGTAGTGGAATGAATTTCCACAAATCTCCTCAAGCACACTCCAAAATCTAGTGGAACATCTTCCTAGAAGAGTGGAGCTTATTATAACTGGAAATAAGAACTAAATGTGGCACGGGATGATCAAAACGAAGCCAACAATCTTATGCTCACGTGTCCACAATTATACTTAAATGTATATTTAAACTCAAGAAAGTTTAATTATAAAATTGAATTAAAAAAAAGGAATAAAAAGCAAATCCAATCACAATATTTAAGTGTTACAGGTATGTAGTTTGTTTGTTGTTAGGTCAAAATTGTGTTTATAATAATAATAATAATACTACTACTACTACTACTACTACTACTAATAATAATAATAATAATAATAATAATCTATTTATAAATGTTCAGGTTGTTAAACTAAAATCAATTTCATTTATTCCTGCTTTTACTATGCTATATAATAACAAAATATTTTTTATTAAATCCCACCCCTTTTGATATGATTGGCTGGCTGCCTCCAGCCATTAATGGTAATTTCTTTTTTATTTATATTAATATTTTGCGTATTTCATTAAACATTGTGAAAAAAATAAGCAAAACAATTTAGATATATATTTATGTATATATTATATATATTTATTTAAAAATATTAATGCTGATTCTTCTTTATCCTGTGCATTAAAGCGGGCTCCGCTTGCTAGACTGGCGTTTGTACGGTCTAATTAGAGAACAGCATAGAGCTTGCGTGACCAATAGCAGTGCAGGAGGCGTGACTTATTTGTCAGTGTGCGTTCAGGTTTCAGACACTTAGCCCCGCCCCCCCGTTCGACTACAGGCATTTGTATTGCTGATGTGTCCGTACTGGAATATCGCTGTGTCTTGCCGTGGTTTGCTCAGAAATAACACAAACACGATGCGGCCACTATGAACGCTATTAGAGTAAGTATTACATCATGCTTATAACTCGTATATTCGCGCTAATGCACCGTAATAACATCCCGTCCTATTAAGCTAGCCTAGCTAGCCCGGGTAGCGTATCTGTACTGGGCGGAAGTCCAAATGACGCCATATTGAATGCGTAGTACACTACCTAGGGCGTTGTTGCTATGCTAATCCGACCCTATGTAGGGCACTTATCTAGGGAGGAACGAACGATTTGGGATTCAGCCTACTTCCTGGATGAAATATTGGATTCTTTTGGGTTTTCTTTGTATTTATATCAACAGAATGTATTTTTTCCCGTTACAATTAAACTATTAATAAAACAATATTTCAGCTTTTAAAAATGTTAAATAAAGAAACCAGGTCACTAATAAGAAGAGCCCAGTTATAGCTCACTGCACTGCAGAGGTGTACAGTATTTCTAACAGCTGGTCTCATCAAACATCATTAAAGCAGATTTAATGATCAAATCTAATAATTATTTTGGATATAAACAAATACAAATGCATTAGGATTAAAGGCACATTGAGGACCTGATGAAGCCCCTCCTCCTGCACTGTTATTTCCTGAATAATCAGACCTGGTGACGTCATAATGACTGTTTTTCATAATACATGCTGACGTTCTTATCGCCTTCCAAAAGCTCAGATAAAATACAGCGTTCTCGTGGTGCCTAAGGTCCAGGAAAATCGTCAGTGTGAACCGACCAATCAGGATGAGGATGATCGGCTGTCTTTATTTTGCTGTAAGGAAGTGGTAGCTCATTGGATAATAGTGACGCGAAGATCGGATCATTTTAGTGACTTGGGTCGTATCTCGTTTATTAAAACTAATCGTCTACATACACCAAATATAGTTCTGATAATGAAAATATCACCGTGCAGATAACGTCAAATGATGATAAACAGGATGAGTATCTTCATCTCTCGTTCTTTTGTCATGTGACTCCCATGAGTATAGTAACAATAATGTCAAGATTCGGACCAAAAAAAAAATCGATCTATAGCATTGTATAGCGTCTACGGGAGTCACGTGATTAAAGAATAAACGACTTGGACCAGAGGAATCGTGAGATGAACTACTCCTTTCTTCATCATTTATGTTTCCTGTATATAAACTATGGAGATTTTGCGATGCTTTGCTCACATGAGTCACATTAAAAACTTGTTCAAAATGAATTAATTGTTCATGAACCCATCACTAGTGTATGAGATGTTGGACTTATGATCGGAAGGTTATGGGTTCAAATCCCAGCACCACCAAGCTGCCACTGCTGGGACATTGAGCAAGGGTTTTTAAACCTCAATTGCTTAGCTGTATAACAAATCTGTAAGTCATAAACAATAAATAAGGGCATCTGCCAATCAATGTCAATTCATAAAGCTCCACCTCTTACCTTAGCATAGTTTAGTTGAAATGATCGAAGAGTCACTGCGATATGCAGAATCATGAGTACAGATAGTCGAAATGCAGCAATGTCGATGACGAAGGAAACTTTTTTGGTATGTAGATCAAATAGTAACGTTTGTTTGACACTTGATATGTCAGGGCAGGGCAGAGAGTGGCCCCTCCCAAATTTTAATCAAAAACATTTATTAATGGAATCATTTGATTGGACAGGAAATCCAAATTATTGATATTGATATCCAATCCAATAGATATATGTGACGGTTTTGGAGCACACTAGATCGCAGATAGTCTTATGGCTGACATGTTCCTAGCTGAAGAGTTCAATTTTTATTTCCTGGTGGCTTTAAGAAAGAATTTGAACAAAGTTTTCCCAAAAAACACTTCTTTATTTGACACTACCTGCATGCTGAGTCTTGTCGCATGTTCATGAAGTTTGTTTTTCCTCAAGTAGACTGATAAGAACCAGTGTGTTGAAGGTTCAAGAGATTCTATGAAGTTGTGGTCCGAGAAAGTCATATACACTTTCTAAGAAAGAGTATTGAGACACCTGGGTTTTACAGCCATGCGCAGTGTTTCTCTAAACTGTTGCAACGGTTTGGAATGTGGTAGTATGAAGCTTCATGAAGATCTGATTTACATGAGTTAGATGATGTGGAAGATCTCCTGCTATAGAGCTCCTGATTTCAACCCTATTGAACACCTTTGGAATGAATGTGAACCCTGACTGCACCCCAGGTCTCCTCACCTTCACCTACATCAGTTCCTGACTTTACTAACATGCTTGTGGCTAAATCGTGGACGTTCCCCGACTCCTCACTCGTGGACGTTCCCCGACTCCTCACTCGTGGACGTTCCCCGACTCCTCACTCGTGGACGTTCCCCGACTCCTCACTCGTGGACGTTCCCCGACTCCTCACTCGTGGACGTTCCCCGACTCCTCACTCGTGGACGTTCCCCCGACTCCTCACTCGTGGACGTTCCCCCGACTCCTCACTCGTGGACGTTCCCCCGACTCCTCACTCCTGGACGTTCCCCCGACTCCTCACTCGTGGACGTTCCCCCGACTCCTCACTCGTGGACGTTCCCCCGACTCCTCACTCGTGGACGTTCCCCCGACTTCTCACTCATGGACGTGGCCTGACTCTTCACTCATGGACGTGGCCTGACTCCTTACTTCTGAGTTCTTGGACGTTCCCTGACTCCTCACTTGTGGACGTTCCCTGACTCCTCAATTGTGGACGTTCCCTGACTCCTCACTTGTGGACATTTCCTGACTCCTCACTTGTGGGCATTACCTGCCTCCTCACTCATGGATGTGGCCTGACTCCTCACTTGTACACATGACCCAACTCCTCATTCGTAGATGTGGCCTGACTTCTTATTTTTGACAGTTGAATTAGACTTGTAGACATGGCCTTACTCCTCTCCTGTAGATGTGACTCAAATCTTCACTTCTGAGTGTGGCCGTGGTCTGACTCCTCGCTTCTGAGTGTGGACAGACTCCTCGCTTCACATTGCCTGACTGAATATAAACAAAAGAAACACAGATGTGGCTCAAAACCCATTAAAGGCGAGGTGTTTAAAATTTTTTGACAGGCATTGTATCTCGTCAGTCTCTTTACCTATGACTTTTCAAAAAAAAAAAAAACAGGGAGGGAAAAAAACTGATGAACTCACTCCTATTCAACAACAACAGGGCAATAAATACTGACAACAGTGTATGAGATTTTATAAAAAACAAATTCTCAAACATATCAAGAAAACAACAAGCGCATTTAGGGAATTTTATGATTTTGATTCATTGTCATTGATGTCAACATTTTTTGTCAATGGATTGACACTCTAAAACCCTGACTCGGTTGTCTTTCCAGAGAGTCCTCTTATTGGCTTTTAGAGAAGCTACCAAAGATTTCCAACATTACCTCATTCAACAATTTGTTTACAAAGACTGGTCTTATTAGATTGTCTGGTTTTTTTTTTTTTGTTGTTGTTTTTTTAAACAGGTTTTATCATCTAAGGTCAATGGAGGCACCACAAGACAGCCATCTCTGAGGACAAAGCCATGAGTAATGTTTCTCTATGAGTTATAAAAAGTTCTTCATTATGGGAGATAAACAGTGAAAGTCAGCCCTTCGAGACGAAAACCCTCGAAGACACCAGTGAAGTTGAATACAAAGCCACGTCACACCGGTCGAGATGTTCTCCGCTCTGAAGAAGCTGGTCGGGTCTGAGACCCCTATACCGCAGCGGGAGAAGAACATTCCTGCGGGACTGCAGTCGATGAATCAGAGTCTGCAGAGACGATTCGCTAAAGGCGTTCAGTACAACAGTGAGTGTTGCGTATTTAATTCAGTGGGCTTGGATGATGTCACATTCCGACGCAGTTCCTTCAATCATGTGAGGGGAAGTATTGAGGAGGATTTGGAGCAGATTATCCCTGCTAGGGAAATGGTTCATCTCGAGGCTGAGCTGGAGAAAAATGTGGGTCGATTAGAGGCCCCCTTTTTCTTCTCCAGCGTTGCCTGTAATTACAGCGATTATAAACGGCGCATCATGATAGCGACGCGACTTGTGCTGCATCAGTGAAGGAATAAGGAATGCAGGATCACAGTTTCTTAGCACTTCCTGTGGCGTTTTATTTTTTTTTACCCCCATATTTGTTGTATTTTACTGCAAATTTTTTATTTAGCAAAGATCGTCGTTTAGTTTTTATTCTTTTATTGCTAAGTTTAAAGTTGTCGCATGCCCTGTGAACCCTGTGTTCCTGTTCTCACTGTTCTCAGTTTCTCACACCAAGTTCTAGTTACATCAAGTTCACACTCTGTCTCAGTCTCAATAAAACTGGAGACTCCTTCCATAAATGAGCGTCATCTTACTAACTGTTATCTTTTACGACTGTACGTTTTCTCAATTTGTTTATTACTATTTTTTTCGATTTCCCATGGCATTCCTGAATATGAATTGCTGCCATAGAAATGGTTTTGAGTATTACACCAGGGGTCCCCAAACGTTTTTTTTTTTGTTTTGTTTTTCTGTGGTGCCACATAGTTTTTCCGGGTCGGTCTGTAACAGAAGAATGACGTGGGCTGGAGTGAATACTGGTAGTCATTCATTCTGCCTGCTAATGCTAGATTAGTTTATCATTTCGTTCGGGAGATTTCAAAAGAGATATCGCCTATTATAAGAGCATTAATATAATACAGCCATTTTTTTTTTTATATTCATTGCTTTAGAAATCTAAATGTTTACATTGTTTTGAATGAATCGTTCTGTCGGTTTGGTGGGCGACTAACAAATAATAAGGCTACATTTATAACTAAAAGGAAAATGTTTGTTTTATTAATTTAATTATATTTTCCAAACATGTCTTCTGGCATTGTTCGGCGCGCCGTCCCAAATGTAGTGGCAGGTCGTAGTTTAAGGAATTGAAAATCTAAAATCGAATGAAAGCCGCTGAGATTTCTGCATTCGAAACCAGAAAATGCGTTTTTCCGATTCAAGGTTCTATGTTGTTTTTTTTTGCACCACAAATGCATATTTTTTTTTTGCCATAAGCAATATCTTATAGCATGATGCACTCTTGTAGCATGGAAGTGAACGTTCCTTGTTGAGATCTGACACTGTGTATTTGGGGTGTGTGTGTGTGTGTGTGTGTGTGTGTGTGTGTAGTGAAGATCGTGATCCGCGGGGACAGGAACACAGGGAAGAGCACGCTCTGGCAGCGTCTGCAGGGAGGGAAGTTCCAGGAGGAGTACATCCCTACGCAGGAGATTCAGGTCACCAGCATCCACTGGAACTACAAGAGTAAGAGCATCGATTTTGACCCTATTTATAGAAATAAATGATCATGATCCTAAAATAAAAACAATATGGACATTTCCAGCCATATGTGGGTCCTGGTACCACAAACCTGGATGTCATTGGATGCTGTAGAATAAAATTTTCCCTTTTACTTGAACTAGGAGACAATGACCATGTGCACAAAGCCAGCTTCATGAAGATATGCTTTAAATAGGTTGGAAGATGTGGAAGATCTCCTGCTATAGAACTCCAACCCTGTTGAACTGTGAATGTGAATACTGACTGCACCCCAGGCCTCCTCACCTTCTCACCTACATCAGTACCTGACTTTACTAACACCCTTGTGGCGGAATAAATCTCCACAACATCTAGTGGAACATCTTCCCTGAAGAGTGCAGCTTATTATAATATATAAATATATTATATATATATATTCTAATTTCAACCTAGTTTATAGCGTTCCACGTTTGGGATACTGTATGTGGGTTTTCTAGGGCGCATGTTCTTAAGCAGATGTGTAAAAAAATTGTGGAAAATCTGAAAGATGCACTGAATTGGTCTCGCAAAAGAGCTTCAGTGCAACGATTTGACACGTCCATGGATCGATCTCGGACCAATGAACGCCTTTCTTCTCGAATGTTTTTCCTCTTCTGGCGTTTCGATGACTTCTAGATGTTCATTCCCTTTTTTGAACATACAATCTGCCAATATGGAAAATAATCAGCAACTTCTGACCAATCAAAATAGATCTTGTGGCGCCATCTGTTTTTCTCCCCCTTCGCTTTCCTTTGTGACCTGCATACGTTTTTAGGACACGTGACTTTTCCAGTCACATGTGGTTGAGGCTCTGACCTCCAAATCTCCTCACCTTCTCACCTACATCAACACCTGACTTTACTAACACCATCAGTGGCTGAAAATCTCTCTACAAACACAATCCAAAATCGAATAAAACATCTTCCCAGAAGAATAGAGGTTATTATAACAGTAAACGAGGACTAAATGTGGAATGGAATATTGTCTTAATAGCGTATGTCTTTATGCTACACATCCACCCGCCGCTTTTCCGCGTCTTAGCATGAACTCTTGAAAGCGCGTAGGGAAAGCAAGAAAGTGTGATTTGTAAACACGAGAATTCCCCTCATTCCTTCGGTGGTGTTTTCACAGCTACTGACGATGTGGTGAAAGTGGAGGTATGGGACGTCGTAGATAAAGGTGAGTCTGAGAAACTGCATGCCGTTTTTTTTTTTTTTTTTTTTTTTTTTTTTCCTGCATTAATTAATTTTTTTTTGATTAATCAAAGTAAATTCGAAAACGTTTGCCTTCAAATGCATTAAAAATCACTATAGGTACGTGCCGATAATCGGGTTAATCGGGATATTTGCATAAACATTTCCTCAGATTATGGAAAATCATGTTTTGCGATCTAACGCAAAAAAACGTGTATGATGAGAAATTAATAGAATAAATATATTGGCTGAATATGTTAGAAAAAAAAAAAAAAATTAAATACAAAAAAAAAAAAAAAATTATATATATATATATATTTTTTTCTTTTTCTTTTCTTCAATGACACTGTCCTGAAGTGTTTTATTCCTACTTTTAAATCCTATGATAAAGCTTTTGTTTTATAACATTAACCACTACCTTTCTGACCAATCAGATTTGAGAACTTAGAATCAGTGTTTAATTGGTTAAATTTGACAGAGATATGATCTGATTTTATAATAATCATCTGCAAAAGCTTTTAGATGTTTTTAGTGAAAATATTCCCATTCCCCTTTTTCTTTTTTTTTGTTTTTCTTTTTTATTTTGTATTATTTTTTTTTATTTATTAGAATTTAATCTGTTCCAGGAAGTGCGTTAAATTGATTTATTTATTATTATTGGGGTTTTTTTGTTTTTTTTTAAATGAATAATTTTTTACTGGTATTTGTAAAGTATTCATTTGTAATAATTTGTATATTATTCAACATTACATCATTCTTTTAATTTTTTATTTTATTTTTATTTTTTTATGTAAAATGTAAAATTTTCCAAATCTGCATAGGGGGTACAAACTTATACACGTTAGTTTTTTTTTTTTTTTTTTTCTGTCGGGAAACTGTAGAACTGCATACAACTTGTCTTTACAAAAAATTGAACAGTTATAACCTATACGGACCTACGTATTTGGACAACTAGCCATAAAATGATGTGCTTTTTTCAAGCGTCTCATTGAACTAAATGTGGAATGAGATGTAGAAAAAACACATAATTTTATGGCCAGTTGTCCAAATACGTTAGTCCATAAAGGTTATAACTTCCGAATGCATAATAAATGAACAAATAAGACAAGATTTAGTGTGTAGTTCCATTGTGTTGTCCCTAAAATAAAAATAAAAAAGGAAAAACTAGGGTTTGAGAGTCTCAATTGTGTGGTCAGGTGTCCACAAACTTTTGTCCATTTGTTGGACATATTGTCCTACCTCTCATTCTTTATTTTAAATGGTTTATTATGGAAAATAAAGCAGTGTGGCCCTGAATTAGGATCCTGTCAGAGTTTGACAGGATTTATGTTAATGCACAAGGTTATCAGGTCGCTGTTTATGAATTCGTAGGATATAAAAGTCTTCTATCGGCACATACCTAATTGTGTGTATGTACGTATCTATGTAAGTATACTTGTATATATGTGAATGATCGATGTGTATCATTTTTGGTCTTTTAAAGACTAGCTTTTCTGCATGCTCGTATTACACCCATCCTCATCGCCACGCTTTTATCAGATACATTATTTAAGCACGGCCCGGTTTTCCCGAGCCGCTCGGCCCACGTACGCCGACTCGCAGTGTGTATTAATGTTGTCTTTCTTGCTCTGCTCTTACTGTGCACCCAGGCCAAAAAATCCCTCTTCCTGAAGGTGTAGGTGAGAAAACCACTTCTGCATAGAGATTGATAGCTATTAGGTCATAGTCTTTTGTGTGTGTGTGTGTGTGTGTGTGTGTGTGTGTGTGTGTGTGTGTGTGTATCTAACGGGTGTGGGTGTGCGTGTGCATTTTTGCTGTGTGTGTGTGTGTGTAAGACACAGCTGACACGTTTTCACTCTTTGCATTGCCAGTGGATTAAAGTGGATCCAACTCTCACCAATTCCTAAAGAGCAAACATGCAACATAGGGCATAGCGCAAAGGATATCACACACACACACACACACACACACACACACACACACACACACACACACACACACCCGCTCTGATTAATAAGACTAACACACTTTCTAACCTGAGGCTCACAGTGTTCCGTTTTATTTCGATAGATTTCATTCAGTTTTTGGTTAAATAGGAAAATTAATTTGCGGATCCATTAACATTTTTTATTAGTGTTATTAGTATTTCACCGAGTCGGGCGATCAGCCGAGATGTGTCTGGTGTCCGATGAGCCTCGTAGCGCTCGGTCCTGAATGATCAAAAGCATGCCCCTCCCACTCAATAAACTTGTGTTTTTTTTCCTCTGATCATTGAATAAATATTAATACAGGATTCTAAACACGCTCCTTTCTATGATGTAATATTCGTCCGATTTATCCCACAAGCTCTCATGGCACGAGAATGTTATCAAATGTTGTTATAGTCTGATAACATCTCTCCTGTTCCAGTCATTTACTGTCCAATTATTTGTACATAGTTTGTTGCATATTAAAAAAAAGGTACATGCAAATGAGTCTCTAAAACCATATAGATGTTTCTTTTGATAGGCACCTTTCCATTGATTCCCTGTGGGATCTCTAAAGGGATCTCATATACAACTAATCTAAACTAAGTGAGGTCCTCTGAGAACCTGCGATTTCCTAACAATGCTGTTCCACATTAGCTTCGCTACCCTCGTGGCCCTCAGAAGACGTCTCGGCTGATCGACACCTTCCATGAGAGCATTTTTCTGCTATTTGGTTTTCGCTCACTCTTACGTTTGTGTCGTGTGTTTTCACTGAGCAGCTGCTAACTGACTGTTTGTGCTTAATGGACTTTTGTCTCATCTGTCTTGTTTTTGTCTGCGTAGGCAAGGGGAAAAAGCGAGGAGACACCCTGAAGCTCGAGAATGATCCTCAGGAGGTAAGATTTGTCACTCATAACACATTACAGGCTTTTAATTATTGAAGGGAATCCTGGCAGCGGTTCGGGTTTCTGCGATATATTTTTTTTTCTTTGTTTTTTTAATCTTATATCACAACAATTACCTTTAGCTTTTTTAATCAATTCAAACTCAAAGCAGCCTCACAGAGATAAAGAGGTTATAAAGTTGTATTAAATAATGTATAAGTTTCTCATATTTGTAAGTTTATCCTGGTAGCTATTATTTTTTTTCATCTACATACTTAAAGCTACTGTATTTTAAACCAACCATATTTGGAGCTACCACATGTTGCAGCCATTAAGAGGATGAAGAGTGGAAGGTCCAGATGACATACCGGTAGAAGCATGGAGATGTTTAGGAAAGATGCAGTGGAGTTTTTACCAGGTTGTTTAACAGGATTTTGGAAGTTGAGAAGATGACGGAGGAATGGAGAAGGAGTGTGCTTTTACTAATCTTTAAGAATAAGGGAGATGTGCAGACCTGCAGTAACTACAGGGGAATAAAGTTGATCAGTCACACCATGAAGTTATAGGAAAGAGTAGTGGAGGCCATACTAAGAGAAGAGGTGACCATCTGTGAGCAACAGTATGGTTTCATGCCGAGGAAGAGCCCCACAGATGCCTAATTTGCTGTGAGAATGTTGATGGAGAAGTATAGAGAAGGTCAGAAGGAGTTGCATTGTGTGTTTGTGGATTTAGAGAAAGTGTACGACAGGGTGCCAAGAGAAAAGTTGTGGTATTGTACGAGGAAGTCAGGTGTGTCAGAGAACTATGAGAGGGTGGTGCAGGACATGTATGAGGACAGTGTGACAGCAGTGAAGTGTGCAGTAGGAACAACAGACTGGTTCAAGGGGGAGGTTGGACTGCATCAAGGATCGGCTCTGAGCCCTTTCCTGTTTGCAGTGGTGATGGACGGGTTGACAGACAAGGTCAGACAGGAGTCTCCATGGACTATGATGTTTGCGGATGATATTGTGATTTGTGGTGAGAGTATGGAGCAGGTTGAGAAAAGCCTGGAGAGGTTGAGGTACGCGCTGAGGAGAAGAGGAATGAAAGTTAGTAGGAGTAAGTCAGATTACATGTGTGTGAATGAGAGGGAGGGCAGTGAAGTAGTGCGGTTGCAGGGAGAAGAGGTGGAGAAGGTGGAGGAGTGAAAATCATTTCAGCCATTGCGTAAAAGTCCACCTTTGTACATCGTCCACACAAGCAGTCTTTGTGTAAATCATTCCTATAGAAAAGTGCTGTTAAGCGGAAATAATTAATGACACTCGACCAATCAGAATTGAGCATTTCACCGCAGTGAGGTATGCATACTAATGTACCGTGTGTGCAATGTATGAAATTTTTCAACAGAAATGTAATTCCAATTCAATCCACTTGTGTGTGTGTGTGTGTGTGTGTGTGTGTGTGTGTGTGTGTGTGTGTGTGTGTGTGTGTGTGTGTTTGCAGGCTGAGAATGAGATGGCCCTGGATGCTGAGTTTCTGGACGTTTACAAGAACTGTAACGGTGTCATCATGATGTTCGACATCACAAAGCAGTGGTAAAACTCAAGATCTTCATCGGCCAGTTGTAGAACGTGTTGTAGAATCGTGGACATTTAAAAAACCATGAATACGGACAAAAGTATTAAGACACCTGACTTTTCCTTTTCTATTTGGTGTTGGGGTTTTTCATCCACGAATTTGAAGGCACACAATTGTACAGGACGTCTCTGGATGCTGTGGCATGAAATTTTCCCTTTTCAATTGAACGTAGCAGTCTATCGTAATCGGCATCTTTTTTCGCTTTTTCCTTCTCTAGCACACTTGTGAAATTCTTCAGCCTGAGGGAAGGGCAGGATTCTACAATTATGTATGAGCCTTGGATCCTCCCCCTCCCTGGATCGCCTCGTTAAAGGAAAAGGGGGAGGTGAAAGTGAATTAATGGATCGTTACCTCTTTATACGTCTATACACTCTCTCTCCCAAGGACACATCCTGACACCTTCCTGTGGAATCCTGCCAACGTCCCTCAGACTGAAAAAGCTGCTCGATCAAGTAGCGAAACGTTTCGATCCAACCAAATAAAAGTCCAGTAAAGACTGTAGAGTTGTGAGTTGTAAATTTCTGTATTAGAGCTGGGAAACTCCCAATCGTCCCGCTATAAATCTATGGATTATGGATTATACTCTCCCTACTTTCCTCTGTTCAGGACCTATAACTACATTTTGCGCGAGCTGCCCAGAGTGCCGACCCATGTGCCGGTGTGTGTGCTGGGGAATCATCGGGACATGGGCGAGCACAGGGTCATCCTTCCTGATGACATCAGAGACTTTATCAGCAGCCTCAACAGGTAAGAAGTAGTGTGAGTCGCGTATATGCACAATACACACATCATGGCTAAACGGACACAACATTAGACACAACAGTGTTGATCTTTTTTATTTTGAGCAGCCAGATTCCTGCTATTTTTCCGTCTCAGGATCAGTAATGAACACTCTCTGGGTTCCCAGTATAATGTATATCAGTATACCACACACATTTCATATCTAGGGACAATATAGCAGTCCACTTCCTGGATTTTTCGTTTTTGTAGGCAGGAGGAATCCAGAGACAAAACCCAGACAGACAGTAACTCGAACTGCTGTGACATTTAAGGCAGACAGTTTTTTTCTTTTATCCATCCATCCATCCATCCATCCATCCATCCATCCATCCATCCATCCATCCATCTATTTATCCATCTATCTATGCATCCACCCACCCGTCCATCCATGACATGTCCATGGTCTCCGTTTAGAAAATACGCCCTTCATTTTAAAGCAGTATGTTAAATCGCTGACTATCATATATCACATTTGTCGAATCGGTGGATATCCAGGGCGTATGAATATTTGATGACTTTGCACTTTTTTTCTTTTTTTTTTTTAAACAGGCCACTGGGTTCTTCCTACATCCACTACGCCGAGTCTTCCATGAAAAACGGCTTCGGACTGAAATACCTGCATCGATTTTTCAACATTCCTTTCTTGCAGCTTCAGGTAAGTGATTCTCGGGTGGTCTGGAGTGTAGTTACAAGGACGCAAAACTCTTACAGAGTGAGAGACTCGAGTTCATTGTTGTGCCACACACTTAATATTTCATCTAAGGGTGTGTATGTGTGTGTGGAGTGTCTCGGATGTCCAGCAGTAATTAGATCAGTGGTGTCGGACTGCAGCCCCGGAGCATTGCGCACTTGAAAACTCATCTCACGATCTCATTACAGTGCACTTTATTAGTAGGGCAAAGTTTTTAACTCTACAAACCCTCCAGGCTTTTGCGTCTTAGCGTGTCAGTTAGTCTTTAATATAATCAGACAGGCTGCAGTCTTTCCTTCTCCTTCTCATACCTCTGAGTGGCGTCAGTTGTAGTAAGTTGATTTTAACGCTTGAATTTACTTCGTCTGTAATGGTCCGGAGGTCGTCTGTTTTTTTTCTCGAGACCAGCAGCTCCTAATGCAGGGCAGATCGCAGGGTCATAGCAGCGTGTTTTCGTTTCTGTGCTAACAGTTTTTTTATTAGGCTGTATAATGGTGTATTGTAGTCTGAGCTTGAGTTTTTATTTTGTTTAGGTTTTTTTTGCTGTTTAACTATTTATTTGATTTCGGGTCTTTCTGTAAGGAGGTGTTTATTTTACAGGCATGTAAGGCAGTGAGCTACTAAAAAATTTAAAACACAAAAAACACATGTAGGCGTTCCTAAAATAAATGCACGAACCCTTATACGAGGTGGTATTAGTAAGTTTCGAGACTCCTTTTCTAACACGCCAACAGATGGCAGCACAAGGCTGCGCGCACAGTCACAGGGAGCACCCACCTTCCTAAACCAGTGCGCCAAAACACGTCGTCTTGTGCACTTCAGGAGTTGGGCAACCGGTACCTAAACTCTCGGTTTTAACCGCAAACTGTTCGCGAATGCTGTAACATTTGCGAATATAATAGTTTATTGGATAAAATGACAGAAGTTTCTTTTCTTGAGCCTGATGAAACCAACAATGCTAACTGCAGTAATTTTTTGCGATGGTAAATTGCTTCTTCAGAGTCCAATTCAATTTCAATATTTGTTCAACGTCAGTTTTTCTTGTTTATTTCTTTATTTAATAACCAGTTTTGGTATTTATTTGAATTAAATTACAGTTTAAGTCTTTAAACATACAAACAAACAAAAAAACCCAGGTAGCACTTGATTCATTAATAGAGATTTCTCATATTGCTACCAAGTCTACCCCCTTGTTACTTATTAATATTTTACCTTCTACTTCTCCAAACAGGAAGGACGAAGATTCCCATTAGAGTGATATCTTAGGATCGACTGGTTTAAGTGGGGTTTATGTGGAATTATCATTGATGAACTGGTTGTATTGATGAAAATGTGCCAAATACATGAAATCGTTCTTCTTGATGGTTAGGTTCAAGAACTCAAAACCTAGTCTAATGTAGGTTTCATCTAATGTGTATGCAATCCGTCTATCAGTTTGTAGAATTTTTTGTAGAATTTGTCCAGGTAACCTATCAGTGATTATCCCTGTGTTTTGGTGGCAGAGAGAAACGCTGTTACGGCAGCTAGAGACCAATCAACTGGACATCGACGCCACACTGGAAGAGCTGACAGTCCAGCAGGAGACCGAGGATCAAAACTATGAAATGTAAGCCCTTTCTCTCTCTTTCTCCTCTAACAAACCTGAATAAATCTTGGGAAACTATGACGACATCCATGAGGCAGATAGTTAAAACAGGGTGAGGTGTGTGCTGATCTTCACGGAGGTCAGAGGAGTGGATTTTCTAGCATTAGGACATGATTGTCAGGGATTATCCCCAAAGCGCCGAACGCTTCACCGGCTCACAGCGATCCAGCACGTTTCTACGTTTTTTTGTGTTCATGTAGCGATATTTATCTTCGTCTTCGTTCTTGTCTGAGTGTCCCACCTCTTTCCTGTTAATTCCTATGTTCAACTATTTCATGTTTCGATGTAACTGCTTTTCTTCAAAACACAAAACACTTTTTACACCAACCTACACCTCTAGTAAATGACCATGGTGCATAACTGACATTTGTCTAGTCTAAGTGATTTTTCCAACCACTACTGTTGGAGGCAATCACATCTGGCTGAAATACTTGAGCATATAATTCATGCATTAGACACTTAGACACATTAGTCAAGAATATATGGAAAGACTCAAGTACATAAACACATGTACAAGAACTTGTTGGGTTGATCAGATGTGATTGCAGTGTTAAGTTTCTAATCTCGAAGCTCATGTGTACAGATTCCTAGAGATGATGGAAGCACGTGCTAAAGGCTACAGATCTCCCGGAGATGCTAACGGTCAGAGCCCATCGTCAGGCTCGCAGTCCCCAGTGGTCCCAGCTGGCGCCAGCTCCACAGGCAGCTCCAGCCCTGGCACTCCACAACAACCCCCCATCATCGGGCAGAACCCGCAGTTACCCCCCACATTGCCGTCTGTGGATGCTCAGATTCCCGTCACTCTTCCCCCAGCATCTGCATCGGTCTCGTCTCCGTCTCCGGCTCAGCAGCCGCAGAAACGCAGCTTTATCTCCAGATTGTTCGGTGCAACTTCCACCTCCGAGATGCCCACTGCTGTCCAAGGTGAGCATCTCACACACACACACATACACACACTGCTGGTTGCAGTATATGATACTGTTTGCTTTTCATGGTTTCAAGATCGGAAAACGAGGGATGGTGGCATCAAAAAGTTCCGATACTAGTTTTGTTACACGCCACCGGATGGCAGCACAAGGCTGCACGCGCAGTCACAGAGAGCACCGACCTTTATAAGATGGTGTGAAAACAAATCGATCAATAAACAACAAGATCTCATTTCCGCACCAACCCTACTCGCCAGATTTGACTCCTGCGGACTTCGCCTCTTTTCCTGAAGGTGTTTGACACGCTTCGGAAAGAGGACTTCCAGGACACGTTACAGAAGTGGCAGGAACGCTGGATAAATGAATTAGATACACAAAGTACTTTCTTGCAAACAGAGCTCGTCTCAAAACCTTTTGATGCCACCTCGTAATTTGTATACCGTGTTGCTCGAATCTGATTGGTCGAAAGGCAGACTTTCTACAGAATCAAAGCATAATAGTAATAAAACAATTAAAAACATGTTCTGCTGGTATTGTATAGTATTTTGTCCTGTTCAGATGAGCTTAACATGTTTTAAATGGTTTTCTGTCTGAAGAGTTCCCCTAGGACTTAATGCTCAAAGAAATAGAATAACTCAAAGGATTAGGACTCGTGAACATCATGAGTGGAGAATCACATGACTTTCTGGGTGTGTGGGAACTTTGTAAGCCCCAGGCATCAGCGGGATTTTGCTAATGATCATTTTGGAAGAGTTTCATGTCGAATATGTTGATGTAAAGAAATGCACTTAGTTTTTTATTCTTGCATAGAAAGTTGAAGATGTTCTTGTAAGACAAACGAAAGCCACGGTAAGTTTGCATGTTTTTTTAACTATGTGCATTGAAATTAATAGAGAAAAGATTTACATTTAAACATCATAAATGAGTCCCTGTGATTGATCCTAAAAGAGCAAGCCAGTGGTGACGGTGAAAAAAAACTCCACGAGACTTCATGAGGAAGAAACCTTTAGGGGAACCGGACTCCTCATTTGGGTGGCGCCGAACGTCCGTTCATTTTAGTTCTGTCATTGTTCACTGATGGACATTTGAGTGCAAAATCGTTTCTATTAATTACAGTCCAAATCTTCATCCTTTGTGAGTTTAACCCTTTAGAGAAACCTTATGGATCTTCTGGCTGTTCATGTGGAACCATTTTTAGCTGCAGTAAATGGTTTCCAATTGAAGAGAACTTCAATAGAAGTAGGATGTCAAGATGAATGAGGCACTGATAGACAGGATCCCTCTCATTTTCAAATTGTGTTTCATCCATTGTTTAAATTGTGATTGATTGTGCCCATTGAGTCATGGATTTTGCCCTGAATCTGTTTTTGTGTCTGGTGCAGAGGTGGAGCCAGCAGCTCCCGGAGCCCCGTCCACGGTGCAGAGTGTAGACGACTTCGTTCCAGATGAACGACTGGATAAGAGTTTCTTAGACGACAGTGTCCCCTCCAGCACCAAACCCAGCATGAGCACCCAGGCACAGCCGGCCACCGCGGACAGCGACAGGTACAGCACACATCCAGAGACTCACTTTGCCCTTAGGAACCTTGTTTTTGTCTTTGCAGCACCATCTTAAAAGCTTGAAACTGCTTAAAGGGCTCAGTTTGGTAAATGTAGCATAAAAGGTTTAGGAGACATAACAGTCCCAATGGAATTCAATGGGAAGTTTGCCATTTCGAGCTTCTAAAATTATTAGTTAAAAGAAAAGCCTTGACTACACACACAAGTCAGAACAGGCTGAATGTCTGTGGTGATTTTTCGCTTTAAAGCTATAGCAGTAAAAACTGAGGGTGAATAATAATAATTCAGAGAACTCTGAACATAAAAATCGAATCTTTTATTCTCTCGTTTACCAGTGATGGGGAAGGAAGAGGAGGGAACCCCATGGTCGCAGGGTTTCAGGACGATCTGGACCCCGATGATGCTGCACCCATGCAGTTGCTCAGATCCTCAGTCCCAAGCAAAGATCTTAATATTACGTTATCCAGCGACGACGAAGAGGATGCAGTTAAACCCGTTGTGGCCATAGATGAAGATCTCGACCTGCAGCTGTAAGTTCAACGATGATTTCACTTGAACTACTATTAAGTTTCACTCTCTTTCTTTCACTCCATCTCTTCGTCTCTCTCTTTATCATTTCACTCTTTCATTTTCTCTCATTCTCTTTCTGTATCACTCTCGCACTCCCACTCTATTTCTCCTTCTGTCTCGCTCTCATTCTTTCCCATTCTCTCTCTCTCTCTCTCTCTCTCTCTCTCTCTCTCTCTCTCTCTCTCTCTCTCTCTCTCTCACACATTCTTCCTGTCTCTCTTTCTTTCTGAGTATCTTGCTGTGTGTCTTTCATTTTCTCTCATTCTTTTTCTGTATCACTCTCGCACTTGCACTCTTTATTTTTCCCTCTCTCTCTCTCTCTCTCTCTCTCTCTCTCTCTCTCTCTCTCTCTCTCTCTTTCTCTCAGTCTCGGTTTTATTCCGTCTCTGCCGCGCTCTCATTTTCTTACTCTCTCTCTCTCTCTCTCTCTCTCTCTCTCTCTCTCTCTCTCTCTCTCTCTCTCTCTCTCTCTCCTGCAGGGACGATTTGAGCTCTCTAACTCTGGAGGACAAACCCAAACCCGTGCCTTCAGTCCAGCCTCAGCTGATCACAGAGCCTTCGATCCTCACGCCGATTCCCGCACTCGTCCCGCACACTCTGCACTCGCACTCGCCCTCGAAACGCGGGAAAGCGAAAGCCACTCCTCCTGCTCAGGGCAACTCGTCCGATACGGACCCCGAGGCACCTGTTGCTCAGCAGATGCTCTCGTTTGTCATGGACGACCCTGATTTCGAGAGCGAGGAGGAGCAGGAGAAGAAAGAGAAAAAGGTCTGAAACGACTTTTAAATCATGAATTTGAAAAGAAATTATTGTATTAATATCCTGGTATTTGCTTTACTAACTTTTATATTGAAAATTGTTTATAAGAGCAGTTCAGAGCCACTTTAGAAAAGATTCTCTAACAGAAATCACAGATGCTGTGTAAAGGGGCAGAGTTATTGTTACCAACCCACGGGTGAAGAAACGGTACACAAAAAAATCACGGTTCACCTCTGTTTTTAAGTCACGGTTCGGTACAAATTAGGTTCCGTTGGGGGAAGAAATTTAAGCGTAAAACTGCTTATCATTTTCTTTTTTAATATTATTATTATTATTATTATTATTATTAATTAACTCAGTATTTTATTATTAATAACATTTGTGAACATCAACAGTTTACATAAAACAATTTGAAATAAAATGTCTGCTTGGTTAGGGAATATATACAATTATATAGAATTTTTTTAAAACATTTATAAATACAAATAAAATGGAATAAATCAAATAAATGCAACGCACTTTTCGTTACATTGATTAAATTGAGTAACCAGTTAAATTAAATAAATGGAATACGTGTATCGTTACACCGCCATGCCAACCTGAAGTTGATTATTTTCCTAAAACAGCATGTGTTTTATTCTACTTATACCACAGCAACAGTTAGAAACTACAATTGTTCTACTATAATGTGCCATACTTTTATACCATTATCTGTTTATAGCTACTTGACGAGGTCAGAGGTGCGATTGAGATGTCCAGAGGAGGGGCATGGGGTATATCGGCCCATTAATTGCTGCATACTATGTTACCAAACTTATGAAAAATAATTTTGTTAATCAGCAGCTATATTCTGTTTTGAACAAAAACTTGACTGTTTTCTTTTTTTTTCTTTTTTTTTTTTTTTTTTTTTTTTAACTAAGGATGACTTCAGTGTCAGGTCTGACCTTCCCGACCTCTCGGACGAAGAACTCGTCCCTGCCGAGCCCCCGAAGTCCTGCGGGCGCTCCTTCAAGCACAAGAACGACACAGACCTTTTCGGCCTGGGCTTCGAGGAGAAAGGCGTCAAGAGCAAAGAGAGCAGCGACGAACAAGATGGCAAGTACTTCCTGTAGCACTATATTTAACTTCCTGTTTTTTTTTTTATTGTACTTCCTATGAAATTTAAAAAAAAAATCTTGTCTGTTTTGCAGAAAAAGAAAGCAAGCACTCCACGAAAGAAAAGAAGAAAAAGAAGAAAAAGAGTAAAGAGGTGAATGGAGGTTGATTGTGTTTATGCGGATTCCTTTTTTTTTTTTTTTTTTTTTTGGAATACAAAAAAAAGTCCATTTTGAAGCAAATACTTAAAATACAAAAAAAGAAAATGCATTTATTTTAATCTAATAAATATCAGGTACAGACTAAACAAGATACGTTATTTAAATATTTTGAAAAAATTCATATTTTATATAATATTTTCATACTAAATAAACCTTTTTAGTTCAAAGATTAAAAAAAAAAAAAAATGTATTTGCCCCCTTTTTTTTTAAATGACACATTGTTTTTATGCTTCCAGATGTTTTTTGCAGGGAAGACAGGATTCGCTAATTTGCATCGCCGCATCGGCATAGAGGTTAATGATGTGATGCATCAAGTGTGCATTGGATACAAATGGATGCATCGTTTTTTAACAATCTATTTATATATAATTATAAGTAAATGCACTACACTTTAATTATTTAAAAAAGTGAGCAATGTTTGATATGTAGATAGATTTTTTTCTCAGTAAACCGTTTCTCGAGCGCGTTCTCTCAGCACCGCTGCTGCTACATTAATACGATGTATCGCAACACTACGGAGACCGAGGCGTGTCCTGAGAGTCACATAGAATACAGATTAACATGGCAGAGGCAGAGCTGTAACTTCCTGCAGACACAACAGGATAATAACGTCTGGTTTTATTTCATCTTTTTTGTGCTACAAAGGCGTGTTTGTGAAAGGGCCATGCGTTATTAGTCAGAAGGCACTTAAGTAAATTGATTTGCTGTCTGTCTGAACCAAAGAAATAAAAATCGTATCGCACCGCATAGTAATAGGGGGTGAATCGAATCGCGTCAGTAGCTGCTTCATATGTATCTTAAATGTATCGTATCATTGCTATCGTATCATCGAGACACGAATTGGATCGGCCTCCGTTATGGAGATGCACATCTCTCGTTTTTCAGTGGAGAAGAAAAAGTATTCGTGTTTTTCTTGCCGTTTTTTGTATAACTCTAGCATCCACATTCTCCTCCCCAGGATGAAGAGAAGACGAGCAAGAAGAAGAAACACAAGAAGAAAGAGCGCGAGGAGCCGGAAGGAGACGGAGACGAAAAAGAGAAGGAGAAGAAAAAGAAAAAGTCCCGGAGCAAGAAAGCAGGTGACCTGGACGATCTGGAGGCCTTCCTGGCCGGGGGAGAAGCAACGGAAAAGCGGGAAGAGGCAGACTACGAGGCGCTCTAGAGGACAGATTTTTTTTATTAACCCTGCACTACAGGCCTCGACATGTCATTGGCATTTCAGCAGCGCAGTTCCCCCCCTCCCCCTTCCCCCGAGGCCGCCCGTTTCCGTGTGTGTGGTTTTTTTTTTTTCTCGAACAGACTTGAGAGTGTTGATGTTAAAATCGCCGCTCTCAGTCACGTATCATTTCCACCACGGAGAAGGGAAGGGGGCGTCCTCTCCTCGCTGCAGGTCGAGAAGCCATCGAGATCTCCTGCATCTTGCATGTAACTTTTTTTTGTTTTGTTTTCTCTCCCACGTTGACGATTTGAGCGGTAACTCGCTTTTCTGCTGTATCCGTTTGCCTTTTATTGTTTTCCATAATCCACTCCAGAACCATTAGGCATCGAATTTATTCGCTGTAATTTCGTAGGCATGTGTCGATAATCAGGTTTACGGTGCATCACAATATTCAAGTCTGACGATATTGGTTGATTGATTACTGAATTTCTTTTTGCTTTTTTTTTTCTTCTGCTGAGATAGAGAGAGCAATATCGAGCAGCACAAAGATGTCTGCCTTCTGAGGTTTTGGTTTGAAACAGAGCAATCGCACAATTCTGTCCATGAACCATCAACATCCGCTGCACTAAGCACTCCGACTGGATAGTTACGTTCAATTTGCATAGCGTTACACAGTGAAAATAAAAGATTTCCAAATATAATGTCAGAATTTTTTTTTTTTATTATTTAGTTTGGAATTAAATAAGATTTAAGTTTAAATAATGAAATAAGATTTGTTAAATACGTACGTTACCTGCCTCCCGCCATGTCATTTTCCGGTAGATTAGTTACAAGTTGATTAAGTCACAATAAACTCAGAAGTAAAACATAAACTAAGGTGTGATAAAACACGGTCACAGCATTAAGTCCTGAGGTACACCTGATTGGTTTTTTTTTGTTTTTTTACACTACTGTGTGGGCAAAAGTTTGTGGACACCTGACCATATGATTATATGCTTTTTAAACATCTCAGTTTCTATTTGGGGTTATAATAACCTCCACTGTTCTGGGAAAATGTCCCACTAGATTTTTGTGGAGATTTATTGAGACACAAGGGTTTTACTAATGTCAGGTGGGTGAGGTGAGGACTAAGAAATAGCTCCCGCTTAGCCTAGCTACCACAAACCCTGGTATTTTCAGACACATCATTGCGATAAAAACGCGATATCGGCACATGCCTACTCTGTTGTAAGTGCAGTTCTCTCGAATGTTAGGGCATGACTTAGCGTTCTTTTCAGTACATTTAGTTTTTGGTGTATAATGTAGGTGACGTGTGCTGTGTACTGTATTTTGTTGTGCTTGTGAATACTTTTTCTTTGTTGTTTTTTTTGTTTGTTTTTTTCCTCCAATTTTCAAGAATTCATTCTTGTAGCTTTCATTTTGGAACTTTGCAAGGATGCGAATCTCTGCTTCTGGATCTTAGAAACGTAGGCCGGGTTTTAACGGAACAGTTCAGCCAAAAATACGTCCAAAATGAGCTTCTTTCGTTTTGCACCGTAGCCATTAGGCTAAAGTAGCTAACAAGTAGCACGATCACACACAAAGTAATATATATTTTGGAATAATGATAACTCCGCCTTCACACGTTAGGCCACGCCTTGTATCGCATTCAGATTTTGGCTACGAGCGACGTCAAAACGTGCTGCGGAAACGAGGAAGAACGCGATTCGGCCTGGAGATGTAGCTATTTTTATAGATTAATCCTGAATTAATTGTGTGATGTAGCTAGAAGTAGCTAAACACCTCTCTCTTTTTTTTTTTTTTTTGTTAGAAACTTGAGTGCAAAACGAAAGAAACTAAACTTGAACGGTTCTTTGATAATCAAGTGTGTACATTTTTGGCTGAACTTCTCTCAGAATTCACTCAGCTCTCAGGTTGATCGCCAGTCTGAAATATCCATGGAGGTTTTCAGACATCCAGGTCACATTAATCTCCATATAGTGAATCAACCTAATCAGTGGAGAAAATTTCCTTTACTCCTTACGCCAAGATTTTGATGCGGATGCATAACGCTTGCGATTTGACATTTGACATTTGATTTGACTTTTTCATTTTCTATTCACCTCAGTTGTCGTCGATCAGCCAGGATGTGTTTGGTGCATATAGTTTTATTTTAAAGCTAACCGAAGTCCAATTTTTTCCCCCAAATCGAAGTTTGTAGATGATCAATTTTGGATGCATTTATATAAATCCGTTCATTTTTTGTATAATTCGACAGCTATATTTTGAAAACAGAGCTTGTAGGGGTGGTTTGGGTTATTCTGTATTTTCCAACATGCTAAATTGTCATCACTGTGGTTTCAGAGATTACCAAGTCATTACGCTGCACATCCTGATTTATTTTAAGGGGATATCCATAAAAATGTGGCTATACGTAACAGGAGCTGCGTTTAGAGATCAATTCTGTGACGACTGAAACGAAGTTGATCAAATGATAGTGTTAAATAAAAAATTGGGGTATTACAATTAAATAAAATCCTGTTTGTTTTTAAGGACAGTTCCCACATATCTGGCGCCCACAGACATCACAACCTGCGTTGTTCTTATATAGAGGATAAACGCGATGTCCGCTAGATGGCACTGCTGTCTATCAGGATTTCCAGGTTTGTTTTGTTTTAAAAACCCTCATCGTGATGTTACTCATTTAAAAAATCCTAAAGACTGGAACTCCAAGATCCAACACTAACCCCAGTCCAGATTATCTATTATAGTATTTATTTATTTTTTATTTATAAATGACACTGTACAAACTTCCTGCATTCACATCTTTGATTATAGATTTATCTTAAAGCCATTTTTTGACCTTTACCTAATCAGAGCCCCAGACACCAAACACATCTCGGGCGATCAAATACATTTGAGGTAAAAGAGGTTCATTTTTCACCAAACACACCTCGGCAGCTGCTTCAAGGTCTTAAAAGGTCTTAATGGATAAATAATGAGCATGTAGGTAGAAAGTTAGTATGAAAAATACAATAAAATGCGTTTTTTCCAAAGACATTCCCATTCCAGATGATGATGTGATGCTGTTATGATGACTTTTGCTTTTCTCAGATTTTTTTTTCCCCCAGATACATTATGCATTGCAGATGACCAGTGAAAACACCATGTATTATTATTATTATTATTATTATTATTATTATTATTAATGCTTTATTCCCTTAATGCTTGAGACCAAACTCTGTTAAGTGCAATGAACCTTTTTTTTCCCCCCTACATTTCTTTCTTTCTTTCTTTCTTTCTTTCTTTCTTCCCCCCCCCCCCAATTGTTTTTTGATTGCTGTGTACAGCAGTTCAAGAGACTTGAGAGTGAAAACTGTGCAACTCCATGTTCATATAGCTGTAATGAGCTCTGTTTGAATGTCTGTCTCTGTTTGGAGCTCGGATCTGAGATTCTGATCAAAAATTTACCACACACACACACACACACACACACACACACACACACACACACACACACACAAACGCAAGTTGCTATGGCTTTCGTAAGAAACAAATCGCATTTTTGTACAGACCCACACACTCACTATTGGCTTCCTCTCTGACTTCATACGACTTTAAACTGTGTGTGATAATGAAACACAAATATAGCACGGACCTTTCATGATTCTTGCTTCCTGTTCCTTTATTTTATATATATATATATATATTTATTTTTTTTGTCTGTTTTTTTTTTTTCTTTATTATTAATCAAAATGTATTTAAGTAAATGATATATATAGTAATATAGAATATATAGTCAAATAAATAAAAAGGGGGGTTACATACATATACAGCATATATATATATATATATATATATATATATATATATATATATATATAGAGAGAGAGAGAGAGAGAGAGAGAGAGAGAGAGAGAGCGTGAGCGAGAGCGAGAGAGAGAGAGCGCGAGCGAGAGAGACATATACACACACATACATATATATATATGTATGTGTGTGTATATGTCTCTCTCAGAATGTGGGATTCCACATTCTGAAAAACGTTTCAGGTTTTCTTTCTTTTAACAATATATGAGTTTTTCCAAAGCCAAACAATGAGACCATTCTTGTAAGCATTGTTTAAAACGAGGGCTTTCTGTACTTTTCCAGTGATGAGCTATTATAAATTTTGCTTGTAATAAACAAAATATCAACATTTTCTTATCAGAGCTTGTAAAAGTGCACGTTGCAGGGAAAATATTTAGTATACAGAGTGTAGGGCATTTGGGGGGGGGGGGGGGATTCAACACCAGGGATAAAATTACAATTATACATTGATCGGGAATGTTGGGATTAAATTTGTGTAGTAATTCAGGGGTGATGTCACTATCACGCTCATAATCCTTTTATATTGCAGAAGCTTGAATCTCGTATTAATCGTCTGAGTTTGGGCCTTTAGGCAGATACTCTGAGACTCATCTTTTGTTATATTTTTATTTATATCTCGACACCACGCCAAACGTTTATTTTCGGTATTTTCCTTGCAGTTGGTGGAAGTCTGTAAAGTATAGAAATTTGACTTCCCCACTGAAGTGGTTTAAAGTAACTTTTTCTAAAGGGGATTCGATCCGGCAATAAAGAAACTTTTTGTCTCCCAAATTTTGAATCCAGCATCGTGTGTCCCAGGTGTAAAGTTCATATTACCCCAAATAGGGAAAAAAAATAGTGATCAATCGAGGAACCTCTCCAAGATGTTCCAAAACTTCATACCATACCACAGTAGTATTTTTAACGAAGGGAATGGGTGTGGCTTTTTTTTTTCTTCAATTTATGTAGGGGTGCCGAGCACAAATACAGATTCAAGCGCAGTTGTCTGGAGGCTTCAATCCGTAAACCAAGGGTTAGACTTTTCATCCATGAACCAGAACATTGCTGCTCTTAGTTGAAGTGCTCAGTAGTACCATTTAAGATTAGACATCTGCAACCCTCCATGTTCATATGGTAAATACAAAAGGGAGAGCCTCAGTCTGGGATGCTGGTTTACCCAAATTAAATCGGAAAATCTTTTTTGTGGCGGTGGAATTGATTGAAACAGATACAAGTGTTTGGGGAGTCCATTCATTTTAAGTATATTAATACGTCCAATTTGAGATATAGGTAGAAGTGACAGCTTAATGAATCACTCAGTCAATGAATAAGTGATGTAATTACAATTATTGGGGGCCAACTGATATATGTCTGGGGTCATTTTAATGCCAAGATACCGAAAAACCATCATGAGCATTTATAAATGGGGTTTGGATCGTAAGACGTTCCGATTCTTTAGGAAATAAAATCGTAGATTTGGACTCATTTCTTTTATAGCCTGAGAAAGATCCAGATGTTTTATTTAGACTCAACAAACATGGTTTGGATGGACATAAATTGGATAGGAATAATATAATATCATCAGCATATAAAGCTAATTTAATATCTAGATGATCAATTGTAACCCCTGTTATACAGTATCTTTATTTCTTGTTATTAGCCAAAGGTTCAATAGCCAGTGTAAAAAAGGAGCGGTAAAAAGGGGAATCTCTGGTGTGTCCCTCGTGAGAGCTGGAACGTTTTAGAGATTATATTATTCAATATCTCTGCCGTCGAATTTACATATAAAAATTGTATCCATTTTCTAAAATAAGGACCAGAACCAAAACAAGACAGGATATCAAAAAGCCCCACTCCACCCTAACAAAAGCCTTCTCGGTGTCTAAGGAGAGAAAAGCAGTATCGGGGGTCTCTTTTTTGAAGTGTATGACATTTAACAGGCAGCGTATACTATGAAAAGCTTGTCTACCTTTTACAAAGCCGTTTTGGGGTCTTTCCCTGGTTTAAGAATTAAAGTTATGAGGGAAGACCACATGGACAAAGGGAGTTCTTTGTTATTAAATGATTCATTTAGCATATCAATCATTGGGGTTATCAGTTTGTTGTGAAATCTCCTGAGTCATAAGATGTTTGATTGAGTGTAGTTATATTAGCTACAGCTTTATTAGTACAAGTTACAAAAGTTCCTGTCGAAGTTCAGGAGTATCTTTTCTGAGGATTTCTTCTTCTAAATCCTTGATACTTTACTCTATCATTTTGGATCTATTGGTTTTGGAACTAGTAAAGCTGATCATTTGCGCCATAATCATCTTCTTTCGGCTTCTACTATTAGGGGGCGCCACAGCGGATCATCTGTCTCCATACCCCCCTGTCCTCTACATCTGCCTCTTTCACCCCAACTACCTGCATGTCTTCCCTCACCACATCCATAAACCTCCTCCTTGGTCTTTTCCTCCTTCCTGGTGGCTCCATCCTCAGCATTCTCCTACTGATATACCCCATGTCCCTCCTCTGCACATGTTCAAAACATCTCAATCCCTCATCTTGTCTCCAAAACGTCCTACATGCGCTGTCCCTTTAATAATCTCATTTCTAATCCTGTCCATCCTCATCACTCACAACGAAAACCTCAACATCTTCAGCTCTGCTACCTCCAGCTCCACCTCCTGTCTATTACTTAATGCCACTGTCTCTAAACCATACAACATCTCAGGTCTCACCACAGTCCTAAAACATCATAATATAGGCCTTAAATTCTCCCATCTCATTGAAGCGGAGGTCGGATTTGTATTAGACTCAAAAAAACAAATCCTACAAAATTCAGAAATATTGGTTTATGCAACCATTTTATATTTAGACACCATCGTCTTTACTGTGTCATTAAGTGTATAATACTAGAGAAATAATATTCACAGTTAGATATACAATCAATTAGGCCTTTTAAAAAAAGAATATAGTCTATTTTGGAGTAAATATTAAAAGATGATGAGAAGCAAGAAAATTCTTTCCTTGCTTTATATTGAAACCTCCAGATATCAGTTACATTAAGGTCCTTTATGTAGTTTATTCCTACTCTGTAAATGTAAAGCATCAGTACCAGTAGAATGGACTTAAGGACTTAAGGTGCAATTAAAATCCCCACCAGCTATAAAATTACCCTGAAGGGAAGACAGAATTAAGAAGAGATTATGAAAAAAACTTTTCATTATCTCTATATATAAAATTCTCCATATCTCTATATTTTCTCCACTAAAATGCACTAGGGTTGTGTGCGTGCAAACTTTCGGTATTAGATTAGGGATCTTAAAGCAGGGGCTGTTTCAACTAAGAGAAGAGAATAGACGGCATGCTACAGCTTTTATTCCCTTATAATACAAAATCATCACAGCACACGATGTTAAATGGATTTTATTCAATCAGTAACCCCCCCAACCGCCCCCCATACTGTCCATACATACAGTCATTTTTACTCAAAAGCACGAGGACGACCAGGCAGGTGATAAGATCCGAGATCAGACTTGCCATGAAATTGACACCCAATGTTCAACTTCCTTAATACTAAATGAAAAAGTGTGTATATTGTGTGAAACTGATCTGAGCTGACAGAAAGTGTTCTTCATAACCGCTCTTTACACTCATGATGAGCTGAAAAGCATTCACGCATTACGTTAGAAACTTCGAGGATGAGATACGTTAGGGGACGACCACATTGGATTAAGTTCTGGAAAGATACTGAAAAGCCTTTCCCTACTCAAGCTACTTGGTCAATAACAATGTCACGGTCACTTGTATACACCAAACAGGCTGAACGTTATGAGCAGTGAAGTGAATACCACTGATTATCTCTTCATCATGGCACCTGTCAGGCAGCAAGTGAACATTCTGTAGTTGATGTTAGAAGCAGGAAAAATGAGCAAGCGTAAGGATTTGAGCGAGTTTGACGTCTAGACGTCTGGGTCAGAGCGTCTCCAAATCTGCAGCTCTTGTGGGATGTTCCTGGTCTGGAGTGGTCAGTGTTTATCAAAAGAGCTCCAAGGAAGGAACAGTGGTGAACCGGCGACAGGGTGGTGGACGGGCCGAGGCTCACTGATGCACGTTGGCTCCTGTAGCTAAAAAACTGCTGAAGATGTTAATGCTGTTAATGATTGACAGGTCAGGACTGTTTTGGCAGCAAAAGGGGGACCAACACAATATTAGGCGGGTGGTCATATTGTTATGCCTGATCGATGTGTACATATGTGGAGGGGTGGACAAAAGTATTGGACACCTGATATCTCCAGCCATATGTGGTTCTTCTCCAAACATTTACCACAAAGTTGTCTTTGGAAGATCTCCTACTTCAGAGCTCTGACCTCAAAACTATTAGGATGAATGAGTACTCTGACTGCACCCCAGGCCTCCTCACATCACCCACATCAGGTCCTGACTTTACTAACACCCTTGTGGTTGAATGAATCTCCACATAAGTGGAACATCTTTCCAGAAGAGTGGAGCTCATTATAAGAGCAAATGGGTATAAATGTGGAACGGGATGCTGAAAAAGAAGCCACCAATCCTATGATCAGGTAACTACAAACCTTTGTCCATATTGTCTATATGTATATATATTTATGTAGGTGAGTGTATACACATTTTTTTTGTGATACTTTTTTGAACAAAATAATCATAATCTAACAATACTAACATCATAAAATGAACACAACAACATACACTTTGTGTAAAAGGCTAAATAAAGGCTAAATACATGTATATTTTGTAATGGATTACATAATTCTTCTGAACAGCATCTCATGTTTTCCATCTGGATACCTTTCGCTTTGTACGTCTCATTCCTGAAACAAAACGACAGACAAAAGTTGTAGATTCGAAACTTCCTTCATAAAAAAATAAAAACCACTAAAAATGACTAAAGTGGTATGCAAAAGTTTTGGCACCCAAAACTGAACCTTGGACAAAAGTTTCCTATTTTGATAAAAAAATTTCCAACAATCAATAAATAACAGGATTTTGTTATCACAAGGTTTAGAAGTTGAATTTGTTTCAAACTGGAATGGTGTACAAACCTTCGCACCGCTTCAAAATGCTCTAGATTTAGTCTTTTTATATTTTCAGCAAACGGCTGCATTAATATTTGCTCCAAAAAAAAATCAATTATCTCCAGAAATTGTATGTTGGAGAGATTTCTTGTATGTTTAGCTGAGTTAAAGTAGATGTACAAATACGACTCCAGTAAAAGTAAAAGTGTCCCTTCAAACTTTCACTTGAGTAAAAGTACAAAATTATTTGCCTTCAAATGCACTTAAGTATCCATAGTACTATAATGTTTCTATTATCATTTTTTTGTCATAAGACTCTTTGCTTAATCAAATTTATGTGAAAAGACTCGAATGTGACTCTCAGCACACTGATCTTAATAGAATGATATTAATAACTCAAACACTGATTTCTATTAAAATGATCATGAGCCCAAAACCTTCTTTTCAACTACTTTAAAAGAAAATCATGTATATAAGGTCACGTGTGTTGTGGCGAGTTCGAGTTTCTTCATCATTTATTTCTCCCTAAATGTTCTATTTGCTGTTAAAAAGATGCTGAACTGTTGATTATGTTGGTGATCAGTAGATACACCAAGCTTCGAGTTTAAACCGGAGCGAGCGCTCGACTCTGATTGGTGGATCGCTGCGTGTGTGACCAGTTACATTTTATAAATAAAAAAGGGAACCACTGATTTTGCAAAACGTAGTCGAGTAAAAAAGTACAATATTTGACTTTGAAATGTAGTGAATTCAAATTAAAAGTCTCCCAAAATAGAAATACTTCAGTAAAATACAAATATGTTTAAAAGCTACTCAGGTACAGTAATGAATTACATTTACTGTGTACAGTCCACCAATAAAATTCAATAAAGTGTAAATTGCCCAAAACTTTTGCACACACATGGTAGTTTAATTGTTATTTCATTTATGATAGTTGTGGTGAAAGTTATTTCAGGTATATGTATAGGCATATAAATGTAAAAAAATTGAATGTTTAAGTTTGTAGATGGAGCAGAAAGGCTCAGAAGGATGTGGGTTACCTTCTCCTTTTTGCCTGTAAAAGAAAAGAAATGAAATAATTTAACATGCGAGATGAATCGTCTCTCGGTACAGAACATGGAGAGCTCATGAAACTCAGAAATGTCATGTCTGTCGTAATCTGAAAACAGGAACTAAAAACCACACTCACCTCTGCAGCACGCATTAGTCGAGATCACCGTCAGCACAAGCAGGACGAAGATCAACCAGCGCATGATGCTCCAGACGAAATTAATCGAACCTGTGGAAGGATTCAGAAATCCAGGGTTTGTTCAGAAAACTTTTTTACAAAAAATGTACAATTCAAAATCCACTGGAAAAACTTAATACATAAAATATCTATATAAGAGCTGTGAGATCTTTCAGAATGGGTTTTGTCTACATTTAATTGGGCAAATGTGCTGAAACCACCGACTTTTCCAGCCATATGTGGTTATTCCTCAAACGGTAAACACAACGTCGGAAGCAAATAGTTGTACAGGACGCCTTTGGATGCTGTGGCATGAAATTTTCTCTTCACAAAACCTGTTCCAGCATGACAATGCACCTTTGCACAAATACAGTTTCATGAAGATCTGCTTTCCATGGGTTGGAGTGGAAGATCTCCTGCTATAGAGCTCTGACCTCAACCCTATTAACAATAATGAATGTGAATGCTGACTGCACCTCAGGCCTCCTCACCTCACCTACATCAGTACCTGACTTTACTAACAACATTTTATCTGAATGAAATTTCACAAATTTCAACAAAATCTGGTGGAACATCTTCCCAGAAGAGTGGAGATTATTATAATAGCAAATGTGGACTAAATGTGAAATGCACATATCCCATATCATATTTTATGACCAGGTGTCCACAAACTTTTGTCCATACAGTGTATAAAACATTTACAAGACAATTGGCAGAATTTTTCATATTGTGTAAATGATGTGTAGAAGCTATCAGACATCATACAGGGGTTTAATTTCCCTGATCGAGTGATCGAGCATCCACGAACTGTTTCCCGTTTTGTGTTTATTTAAAGTGAGACATTTGTAAGACATTAGAACTTCAACATTTAAATAGTCACATATTTTGTAGTAGAAAGCCAAAAAAATAATTATAATTTAAATAAATAGTATTAGAAGTATTAGTATTTAAATAAAAGGAATAGAAGTATCAGTATTAAATCATTTGAATAAAAGTGCATAGTACAATTCCATTAATTTTAATAATGGGCTTCAAAATAGTAGTCATTTTTGTCCACTTTTTCTTTTCCTTAAAAAAAAAGAAAAAATATTTCTTTTTTTTTTTGACAAGCTTTCACTATAATAAGTTGCATGAGTTACTGAAAAAAAAAAATTCAAGTAAGTGTGCTTTTTTTAAAAAAAAAAAGGTTTTTCTTTTTTTTTTGACAAGCTTTTACTATAGCCTAAAAAAGTTTTAATTTTTTTTATTGTAGTAGATTATTGTATTTTTTTTTATTTTTTTTTTTATAAACACTTATGATAATAAGTTGCATGATTTACTGAAAAACATTTAAGTAAGTATGCTTAAAAAAAAAGTTTTTCTTTTTTTTTTTTGACAAGCTTTCACTCTAGCCTAAAAAATTCATTGTAGTAGATTATTATTATTATTTTTTAATAAACACATGATAATAAGTTGCATGAGTTACTGAAAAAACTTCAAGTAAGTAAGTAAATTAACTTTAAAAAAAGTTTATATTGAATTTGATTTCTTTGCAAAAACAAAATCATTATTGCTTAAAAACATTAATGAGTCTCCTTTATATTTTCTTTTTTTTTTTAATAAAAAATCCATCACTAGGAACAGACTAGTATCAGTATTTTATATATATATATATATATATATATATATATATATATATATATATATATATATATATATATATATATATATATATATATATATATAATTATTATTATTATTATTATATATATTTTTTTTTTCTTAGCATTTAACGTTGGTTTTTTATTTATTTATTTATTTGTCTTGTTTCATTAATTCCAAAATAAATATATCAAATTGAGCCTTTATTACCACTGAGGTGTTCTGAGGAACAAAAGCGAGTGAATTCTCACTACACAATCTGATGGTCTGATTTTGAAGACATTGAGGATGTGATACAGACAGAAACCGTCACGTGTTTTCGTTTATCTCGTGTGCTGCTTTAAAGCAGCGGCGAAACATTCGCATTACTATAAAAACTCATCTGAACCTCAGTCTCGTTCCCTGTTCACACGTTCGATACGTGACTTCACTACACTGCTGTTTGTAGACACCTGACCATAAGTTTGGTGGCTTCTTTTTAAACATCCCATTCCACATTTAGATTCTATTTGCTCCTATAATAAGCTCCACTCTTCTGGGTAGATGTTCCATTAGATTTTTGAGTGTGTTTGTGGAGATTTGTGGAGGTTCATTCAGCCACAAGGGTGTAAGTAAAGACTGATGTATGTGAGAAGGTGAGGAGGCCTGAGGTACAGTCAGCGTTCACATTCACCACAATAGGGTTGAGGTCAGAGCTCTATAGCAGGAGATCTTTCACACATTTCCAACCCACATCTTCATGTAACTGGCTTTGTACACAGGGGGTATCGTAACTCCTTCGTAACTCCTAGTTCAAGTAAAGGGAACATTTCATGCTACAGCATCCAAAAACATCCTGTACAATTATGTGCCTTTAACTTTGTGCCAACTGAGAAGAAGCAAATATGAATGGAAGTCAGGTGTCCCAATACTTTTATCCATATAGTGTAGAAAAAGTGGAAGGAACCTGAAATATGCTTCAGAATTTACTTTTATTATTTATTTATTTATTTTAAGAGAAAATAATCAGAACATATATTTCATCTTGATTTTTGTAAATAAAATGTAATTATAATGATAAATTTGTGATTTTTCTTCAGTGTTGTTTGATTTGTAAAAAAAAAAACTACATTTAAATGATTTCAATAAAGTTTTAAGAAATTCATTTTGCACATTCAAACATTTATTAATTCATTCATTTGTTTATTTTTTTTTATTTATATAGTTTGGACTGAAACTATAAAATCGAATCGAATTAAATCGTATTTAACTTTTTATATTGTAGATATTTAGTATTTTTTTTTTCGTTTACCAACACATTTGATGTTGGAATTGGGAATAAAAAGATTTTTGTTCATGTTGCGCTATGATTTTTTCAGATTTCTTTTTCATTTACTTTTTGAAATAAATAATTGCTCAATTGTCTTGAAGATTTCTTAAAAATTAAAATCGAATCACTTTATTTTTAATACTTTAATCCCTGCTAGAGCCTAAAATAATAATAATAATATCAATAATAATATGAAGAAAAATAAATAAAAACACAAATAATGAATAAATTAAAAAATTAAATTTTTTTAATAAAAATCAATCTATAATAATAATAATAATAATAATAATAATAATAATAATAATAATACACATTTAATTCTTTATGTCTTCTGCTGAAACTGTACTGAATATATATATTTTATCCTTTAAAAACTGTACAGTCGACAGTAGAACGGTGAGAGATTATGTATAATAATAGATAAAAAAAAATCTATAATTATAAATTGCCTTCAAAGATGTAAAATACTTTCTAAATATTTTTAATTGGAATATTTTTTAATAGATTTTATTATTATATAACTGATAAGGACAGGATGCTAAATGGAAGCATGGTTGTGATCAGACTCACTTTTGATCGTTTTCTCGGCCAGTTTGATGATGACGTTGGAGCCGTTCCTGAGGCCGCACCAGTAAACCCCGTCCCCCTGAGACAGGGGGTTTATAGACACGGTGAAGGCCTTTCCATCGTCCTCCACACTCAGACCCTCTGGTTTTCTGTCTTCTGGCATGAAGGCGACACCACTGCAGCAGCTGTGATTGTTCGTGTGCCTTTTACATAATATTCTCTGCAGACTTTTGTGCTTGGAGTCGTAGGGACAATTCAGCGTAGACTCTGCGTCGCACTCGTACGCGACTGCGGGAGGAGAACATGGGGTCACTGCATCATCGGGTCACAGAGAGAAGCCTCACAGGCCTGCGGAGAGCTTCTGCATTTTCTGTCTTTATGGTTACTGAGAGTTTTTTTTTTTTTCCCAATTTGATTGTATACCGAGACGCAACAAAAATCTCACTTTTTCTTTTCTTTCTTTCCTTTCTTCCATTTTATTTCACTCCCTTTTCTTCGATTTCTTTTCATTTTATTTCATACGATTTACAGTGCTTTTCTTTTTACTTAAATTTCCCTCCATTTTACTTCCTTTCCTTTTTTTTTTTTAAACAATTTTTTTCCAATTCAGTTTCTCTCATTTAATTTCTTTTTCTTTCCTTGCATTCTTTCCTACCTTTCATTTCGGCCCTATTCTTTATTTCCGCTTGTTCTTTCTGCACTCATTTCTCTTTTACATACTTCAATTCAACGGCAGTGTAAAACCTCTCACTCCACTCGTTTACCCAATTTTTACTTCCTCTTTTTTTTCTGGTCACTTTTCTTATATTTCCTCTTGCAATTCTTTTCATCCTTTTCTTCCATTAATCTTTCCTTTACCTCTCCAGGTCTCAGCATCTGTTTTGTATTTCAAATGAAGTTACTAAAAGTCCCAGATGTTTCTCTCTCTCTCTCTCTCTCTCTTTCTCTCTCTCTCTCTTTCTCGATCTCACTGAGCCTCTAAAAAAAAACCGCTGATTCGACAGTTCGGTTCTCAGTTCATAAAAGCGGCAGTTGGAATTTTTTTTTTGCAAACAGATATTTTTTATTTATTTTTTTATATCAATAAAAAAGAATTGAAAGATAATCACAAATGGACCTCTGCATCATTTTTTTGGTTTAGATAGATAGATAGACAGATAGATAGACAGATAGATAGATAGATAGATAGATAGATAGATAGATAGATAGATAGATAGATAGATAGATAGATAGATAGATAGATAGATAGATAGATAGATAATATTAGGTAATTTGCAGTATGATAAAAGCAGCCCTCCAGAGTGACATGACTTTCTAAATGAAGATCATAAAATTAACACAAATTAAGTCGGCTTTAATGTTTTATTTATTATTTTTAAAAATCTACACCTCTACACCTTTGGCTCTACTTACATTATACACCTTCTAATTTTTTTTTACTTTTTGTTTCACAAACCCAGGCCATCCTCCATAATAGTGATTTTTGAATAATAGTAATACTTTTTTTTTTTTTTTTACACTTTTCTCTCATTTTAATGTATATATATTTTTACAGTAGAGTTTCAGATCAGGACCAGGATACACATTCTCTTACCTGCAGAGATGAAGACGATCAGTGTGGATGTAATCCAGAACATTTTCTTTGCTGAATTAGACCCACACATACACCCAAACACACACACACACACACACACACACACACACACACACACACACACACACACACACACACACACAGGCCAAAATGTTGTGCACTGGGCTGAGACCGATTAGGAAATGAACATGACAGGAAGTAACCACTACCTCAAACCAAGCACTCTTTCTTCCTCCTTTAGCACCGATGACCTGCTGCAGAGTCTCAATGCAAAACAAATCCATCTCTCAGCACCAGAGATATCGTGAATATAGGAAACACTTGTTGATGTTTCTCATGAGGAGATGATCAGACAACAAATATAAGACCATTAAACATCTTGATATGTTCATTCATTTTGGGATTTGGTTCGTCCTAAAATGCAAATGGAACAAAACTGAATGAAACAATTTCTATAAATAAATTATATCTAGAGATCATTTTTGTGTCTCAGTTTTTTTTGCCGTCATTTTTCCCAGTGTCTGTATTTACTTTCATCCAATTTTCATTTAAATGTGAATGTTTTAAAACACCAAAAAGCATTTAGACATCCGACTATCGAACTCTTGTCCCAAAGTCAGAAACATACGTCCAGAACGTCCCTGTATTCTATAGTGTTACAATTTTCCTTCATTGCCACTCTGACATTTTTCAGCATGATTATCAAACACGACACAAGATCCATGAAGTGGAAGAACTCGGGTGTCTTGGAGTGACGTTCTCAAGCTTACTGAACAGTTTTGTAATAGATATTGTGGAGTTTCATCATCTCCTCCTACATCAGATGCTCATCTCATCATCATTAGAACCTCAACATCAGAATCCCATGAATGTTCTTGTGTCTGAAAGATCACAGATCTACCAAGCCCGGCTATGAAACGGCAAGTAAGACATCAGTTCTCTTTCCACCCAATGCGCCGCATGGTCAAAGTTTGGCCCCTGAGCAAGGCCCTTAACCCTTAAATCTAAATAAGGGCATAAAAGTAAATCTATTCTCTTTTAATAGCTTCATCTGAAATCAGACTGGTGAGGTATCCTCCCACAAGCATCTAAAAAGACTTTGCTGAAATTTTAGTATTCAGCTTCAGTATTTCTAGATAATCCATTCTACTTAACGTGCACCAGTCTCAATTCCTATATGATCCTGCCACCACCATGCTTTACATTTGGGATGTTCCTTAAAAGAAACGGCTTATCCTTCTTTTCCCTATATGCAGTGTTAAATGTTGTCACAAAGTGTGTTGAAGTGTCCATCGATAAATATTTTCTGATGATGGATCATTAGGAGTCAAAAAAAGGAAAAGGAATAGTTTAAAAGAAAGTTTCTATATAGAAAAAAAGCACTTCTGAAAGAGGAAAGACTCCATCAGTGTCTTGAAAAATGACTTTCTTGTACCCTGAGAGATGGTGGGGCATCTGGACTACAGCAGTGGTAGAGGATGGAGGAAGCATGGTACAATGGTAGGGGGTGGTGGAATGATGGTGGAATGAGTGGAACTGGTGGTCCAGTGGTAGGGGATGAAGAGATCAGTGGTCCAGTGGTAGAGGATGGTTTAAATAGTGCAGTGGTAGATGATGGACAGATTATTGGTCCAGTGGTAAAGAATTTACAAATCAGTGGTCCAGTAGTACAGCAGGGAGGAAGGGTGGTGCAGTGGTAAAGAATGGACAAATCAGTGGTCCACTGGTAGAGGATGGAGGGAGCATGATGGAGTGGTAGAGGATAAAGGAAACATGGTGATAAAATGGAAAAGCATCAAGAAAGAAGAGGAAGAGAAAGTGTACACATGGAACCAGAAAAAGGGAAGTGGTAACTGGTTACAGGAAAACATCCAATCTAATACATTTATGCAGTGGATTTAATACGAAATCACAGCTCTTCTGCTTTGCCTTGACGTTATAAAACTGATGATGTGATAAAGTGATGACCAGTAAAAACCAAAGAGGCTGAGGTAAATATTTGTCAGTATGAAGTGAAGAGTAATCACGTAATCATCATACGACATCGGTTTATCTCTTTGTCTGATCTTCTTTCTGCTGCTCCTGTTAGGGGTCTCTGCAGCAGATCATCAATCTCCATGTTCCTCTTTCAAAACAAACACCTGCATGTCTTACCTCACTACATTCATAAACCTCCTCCTTTGGCCTTCCTGTTCTCCTCTTGCTTGGCAGCTCCATCCTCAGCATTCTCAGCATTCACCTCCTGCTCCTCCTCCTCCTCTTTTATCCCAAATTCCTCCTGCTCTCACTCTTCTCCACCCACTCCACCCTGCCTGCATTTTCTTCACCTTTCTAATACACTCTGCATCACTTTACACTGTCAGCCCTAGGGATTTAAACTCATCCACCTTCACCACCTCTTCTCCTTTACAATACAATTCACACACATACTCTATCTTGCCACAACCGACGTTCCTCCACCTCTTCAGGCTCTTCTCAATCACAATATCATCACTTTGCCTGATAAAATGTATATTAATGGAGGAAGAAGCTTGTATACATTTACAGCATTTGGCAGACTCCCTATTCCAAAGCGAGTTACATTTATCTCATCCATACAGCAGCTACAAGGTCAAGGGCCTTGCTCAGGGGCCCATAGTGGCAGCTTGGTGAGACTGGGATTTGAACTCACAACCTTTGGATGTACAGCAGAGTGAATTGTTTCTTTGCATATTTTTAGAAAACTCGAGTCAGAGCGCAGGGTCCACCATGATATAGCGCCACTGGAGCAGAAAGGGGCAAGGGCCTTGCTCAGGGGCCCAATAGGGGCAGTTTGGCAGGGCTGGGACTTAAACCCCTGACCTTCTGATCAGAACCCAGAGCCTTATAATAATAATAATAATGACAATAACAATAACAATAATAATAACAATAATAATAATTATAAAAATTAATAATAATAATAATAATAATAATAATATTTAAAAATAAATATCTTAATCCTTAACATCAAACAAATACACAATGACTGCTTCAATTCTGAAAGCGTTTGTAATCACGCTTCTGATTGGCTCCTTCTCTTGTCCAATAGGAAGCCGCGTTACTACTTGGTCCCCCGGCTACTGTTGACACGGAAGCCACACGTGGGAAAGAGCTAAGGAAATCGCTAGAAAATGGTAATAAAAATCAACTTCATATTAACATTTATTTAACTTTAACTATATTTAATAATCACACTAATGTAATTCTCTCCTAATTATGAGCCATACAGCCGTTAGCGATTGATTTGGGACGTACCATCGGTCTGAACCCCAAATACCACTCTAATGCTTACTAGTGCACTAGGTAGGTTTATAAAGGATAAGTGCAATAAGACTTTATAGTGCACTAATGTGTCTTATTGAGCGGTATTTGGGATGTGCCTTTTTTTTTAACGTCTCTAGCATGCTCTATTGTATATACAGTTTTATGGTTCTTTTAATACTGTTGTCCGTTTTATAACTACAAGCAAAGGTAAAGTAAATGTTAATAATAATTAAATAAACCAGCTTTAGATAACATTTTTCATAACTAATATAGTTATAGTGTACTTAAAAAGGAATTAAAGAGGTCCTGAAATCAAATTGTGTGTTTCAGATGTATGTCTTAGTGTTATGGAGACGTGTATGACAAAAAAAAAAAAAAAAAAAAAATTTAAAATATGAATTTTATTATTAGGACAAATCCTAAATTCTGATGACTCAGACTGGACTAGGTTTGTGTCCATCCAATCAAAAGCTCCAGCGTGTGAATGCCCCGCCTCTTTAGATATCCAAACTGGATAAAAGAACACGAATGGAATTATGTATTAAAAAAAATCATTAATTTATAATTTAGAAAAAATCTAAAGATCTTCAAACGCTAATGATGAAACAGGCCGTCTTGAGGACCGGTTTAGGAAAGGATAACCAAGAGCTACCTCTGCTGCAGAGGATACGTTTATTGGAATTATCAACCTCAGAACCCGCAGAGTTACATAAATGCTTCTCGCGTTCAAGTGGCAGATATTTTATCATCCACTTTATAGAGAAAAGACCTTCATGGTTGATTTGCAGCAAAGAAAGCATTACTTTAGAAGAACTAAAAGCAGAAGAGACTTGCTTGGGCCAGAATAGAGAGTGATCGGACGTTTCCTGAATGTGTGGTTACCACTGTGAAGGAGGTGTGATGGTGCTTTGTTGAAGACTTTATTAAAAAAATTAAGGGGGCACACTTAACCAGAATAGCTACCAAAGCATTTTACAGCCACATGCCATCCCATCTGGTTAGCAGTCTGTGGGACCATTTGTTCAACAATGACCCCAAACACACCTTTAGGTTATGTAAGAGCTATTTCTCTAAGGAGAGTAATGAATCAGATGACCTGGCTTCCACAATTATCCGATCTAAATCCAGTTGAGAAGATTTGGGATGACTTGGACGAGAGAGTGAAGGAAAAGCAGCCAACAAGCACTCAATACTTCTTGGAACTTTTATGATATATTGTTGAAAAACCAAAACCGAACTTCTGATAAAGTTAACGATTTTGACCAATTGTTGGTCTGAGGACCAGGGTGAGATTTTTCGAGTGACCATGTTGTCTCTGATAGAACATCATTTGGCTAAGGTTGCTCTTCTACGGTGTATGGTCTGTTCCAGTTGCGACGCGAGGCCCGGCTCAGGAAGGAGTACCTGTTTAGGAAGGCCCAGGAGGAGAGACTGCGCTCCAGAGAGGAGAAAAAACATAAACTCAAGTCTGCATTAGATGGTGAGGTTTTTTTTTTTCTTTCTTTTTCCTTTTCCAATTAAATTCAAAAGCAGGGGGTTTTGCGATGTATAATTAAGGGCATTTAATTTGTTCAGTTATCTAATGTGGTGGACGATATGACAATTATTTTATGACACAGACATATAGTGTATCAGGAGATAAAACATTAGTAAGATACTTTGTCATTATATACACCGATCAGGCATAACATTATGAGAGGTGAAGTGAAGAACACTAATGATCTCTTCATCATGGCACCTGTTGGAGGGTGGAATATATTTATTAGACAGCAAGAGAATATTTGCTCCTCAAAGTTGATGTTAGAAACAGGAAAAATGGGCGAGCGTAAGGATTTGAGCGAGTTAGACGTCTGGGTCAGAGCATCTCCAAAACTGCAGCTCTTGTGAGATGTTCCTGGTCTGCAGTGGTCAGAATCTATAAAAAAAAAAAAAGTGCTTCAAGGAAGGAACAGTGGTGAACCGGCGACAGGCTGGTGGACAGCCAAAGCTCACTGAAGCACGTGAGGAGCGAAGGCTGGTCCGTGTGGTCTGATCCAACAGACGAGCTCCTGTAGCTCAAACTGCTGAAGAAGTTCATGCTGTAATACTCGATGGGTCAGAACTGTTTCAGCAGCAAAAGAGGGCCGAGACAAAGATCATTATTCGATCATTACTCGATTATTGTGCGTTCTGAGGTGTATATATTGCACATGGTATAAAACCATTAGAACTGAATTACACGTTGTATAAAGTGACATTATACAGTGCAGGATGGTGCATGTAGGAGAAAAGTGTAAGTGTAGTGTATCTGTATCTGTACATTTTTCCAGATGTTCTGTTTTTCTGTTCTCTCCACAGATAATCGTCTGATCCCTACCGAGATACGCAAACAGGCCTTACAGCTACAACGGCAACTGGAGTTTGATGATGAGGGCGGAGACGGTAAATACGACTTCTACTATCGTTTATAGTATTTCACTCTGACTTAGCTGCAGAAGTATGAATTTAATACCTGGGGGGAGGTGGTAGTCTAGACTTTTTTTGGAACGGAAGGTCACAAGTTTATATCCCAGCACCACCAAGCTGCCCCTGCTGGGCCCCTGAGCAGGGCCCTTAACCCTCACCTGCTCAATAGTAAGTCGTGCCGGTTAAAGGTGTCAGATTCTTGCAATATACGTTCATGGAATTTGGCAGACGTTTAAAGTAAACGTGCGACGATCCAAGAGCGAAACGCACACATTTCCTGAAAGCTACGATACGCGATCACGATTTTAGCAACCGATGCACTACCACATAACTCCGATTTCCAAGTTGTTATCAGTCACGAACACACAAACATGGTTGGAGACAGTTAAAGTGGGAATTTTTTTTTTTCCAATACCCAATTTGTGTCTTTTTACACATTTGTATAAAAAAAAAACACAATAAAAGACTCTTTGAACGTTGGTCAAATCTTAATATCAAATAATCAGATAATCCAAATTCCTACGACGATGTGGTCGAGATTAGTGGTGGAGATTAGCATATCAAAGGGTTTTGTATATATTAAGAACTATTGGTGCACTTTTCTTATTTATTCCAGTTTAAGGTTCAACTCGGGGAAATTGCTGATGTTCGTATGTCAGTGCAGACCAGAGACATGCTGCATGCGAGATGATTTTATTTTCCCATCCTGATCTGGAGCTGATAGCTGATTCATCTGCGTTTATGTTTTAGGTGTTAGCTCACACGTGGATGACGAGTACAAATGGGCCGGCGTGGAAGACCCGAAAATCATGGTGACGACTTCCAGAGACCCGAGCGCCAGACTCAAGATGTTCGCCAAAGTGATGATTATTATTATTCGTTTATTTATTTATTTATTTTTTTTTTTTTGGGTGTGTGTGCGCTTCTAACCTATTTAAAAAAGCATTATGTTAACCAGACCCCTGAAACTTGTTAACCACAGGAAGTGAAGCTGATATTCCCAGGGGCCCAGCGCATGAACAGAGGAAACCATGAAGTTGACACGCTAGTGCATGCGTGCAAGGCCAATAACGTGACTGATCTGGTGATAATTCACGAGACCCGAGGACAGCCCGGTACGATCTTTTCAAATCCTCACCCTAGCGATCGTATTTGTATCCGCGATGTCTATAACAGGGCGTCGGTTTTCTTTTCGTGTCAGACGGATTGATCGTGAGTCACCTGCCTTTCGGTCCGACGGCGTATTTCACGCTGTACAACGTGGTGATGAGACACGACGTCCCAGACGTCGGGACCATGTCCGAGGCCTTCCCTCACCTCATCTTTCACAACTTCACCTCTCGCCTCGGCACACGGGTGAGTCCGAGTCACGTCGGGGAATTTTCAAGACTTTACAAATCCATCTGGATTAGCGTAGATGTAGCCCAAGTCACCCCGGGATGAATTTCTTCTACATTCTGCTGTAATCATACAGAAGTACAGCACTTGTCAAAAGATTAGACACATTAGTATTTTTTTCATGTTTTTTGAAAGACGTCTGCTCACCATGCCTGCGTTTATTTGATTGAGAAATACAGAAAATATATATATTTTATAAATAAATACAGTGGGTACGGAAAGTATTCAGACCCCCTTAAATTTTTCACTCTTTGTTATATTGCAGCCATTTGCTAAAATCATTTAGGTTCATTCTTCTTCCTCATGAATGTACACATAGCACCCCATACTGACAGAAAAACACAGAATTGTTGACATTGTTGCAGATTTATTAAAAAAGAAAAACCGAAATATCACATGGTCCTAAGTATTCAGACCCTTTGCTCAGTATTTAGTAGAAGCCCCCTTTTGATCTAATACAGCCAGGAGTCTTTTTGGGAAAGATGCAACAAGTCTTTCACACCTGGATTTTGGGATCCTCTGCCATTTCGCCTTGCAGGTCCTCTCCAGTTCTGTCAGGTTGGATGGTAAACGTTGGTGGACAGCCATTTTTAGGTCTCTCCAGAGATGCTCAATTGGGTTTAAGTCAGGGCTCTGGCTGGGCCATTTAAGAACAGTCACGGAGTTGTTGTGAAGCCACTCCTTCGTTATTTTAGCTGTGTGCTTAGGGTCATTGTCTTGTTGGAAGGTAAACCTTCGGCCCAGTCTGAGGTCCAGAGCACTCTGGAGAAGGTTTTTGTCCAGGATATCCCTGTACTTGGCCGCATTCATCTTTCCCTCGATTGCAACCAGTCGTCGTGTGCCTGCAGCTGAAAAACACCCCCACAGCATGATGCTGCCACCACCATGCTTCACTGTTGGGACTGTATTGGACAGGTGATGAGCAGTGCCTGGTTTTCTCCACACATACCGCTTAGAATTAAGGCCAAAAAGTTCTATTTTGGTCTCATCAGACCAGAGAATCTTATTTCTCACCATCTTGGAGTCCTTCAGGTGTTTTTTTAGCAAACTCCATGCAGGCTTTCATGTGTCTTACACTGAGGAGAGGCTTCCGTCGGGCCACTCTGCCATAAAGCCCCGACTGGTGGAAGGCTGCAGTGATGGTTGACTTTCTACAACTTTCTCCCATCTCCTGACTGCATCTCTGGAGCTCAGCCACAGTGATCTTTGGGTTCTTCTTTACCTCTCTCACCAAGGCTCTTCTCCCCCGATAGCTCAGTTTGGCCAGACGGCCAGCTCTAGAAAGGGTTCTGGTCGTCCCAAACGTCTTCCATTTGAGGATTATGGAGGCCACTGTGCTCTTAGGAACCTTAAGTGCAGCAGAAATCTTTTTGTAACCTTGGCCAGATCTGTGCCTTGCCACAATTCTGTCTCTGGGCTCTTCAGGCAGTTCCTTTGACCTCATGATTCTCATTTGCTCTGACATGCATTGTGATCTGGAAGGTCTTATATAGACAGGTGTGTGGCTTTCCTAATCAAGTCCAATCAGTATATTCAAACACATCTGGACTCAAATGAAGGTGTAAAACCATCCCAAGGATGATCAGAAGAAATGGAAAGCACCTGAGTTAAATATATGAGTGTCACAGCAAAGGGTCTGAATACTTAGGACCATGTGATATTTCAGTTTTTCTTTTTTAATAAATCTGCAACAATGTCAACAATTCTGTGTTTTTCTGTCAGTATGGGGTGCTATGTGTACATTCATGAGGAAGAAGAATGAACCTAAATGATTTTAGCAAATGGCTGCAATATAACAAAAAGTGAAAAATTTAAGGGGGTCTGAATACTTTCCGTACCCACTGTATATTATAGAATATTCTACTTACAATTAAATCAGTCAAAAATGTCTTTAAAAAAAAAAACTACATTAGTTTGCATGCATGTCAGCTTATGACCAAACAAAATGTTTATATTTTTGTTTATGATTCAGTTTATTTACTTTTTCTCCAAATTTCTAATTAATTCCCAGAAATTCTCTTCTGGTAAATTTCCGACTTTTTCTCATGTTTTCCAAAAATTGTTCTGGCCCTTTGCAACCCTACTTGTGATGTAATCAAGTAGGCACAGACTAATGCTTTTAACCCGACTTTTACTTCACTTCATTTCAGTAGAAAAACATGCCGTTCTTTGCTAATTTGAATCACAAACATAAGATTGCATCAGTTGAGAAGTTGTGGTGAAGAGCACAAGCATAACCCCACAGTTCTTCTGAGAGTTTTCACTGTGTGTGTGTCTACAGGAATTTCTCTCTTAGAAAATTATCTCCTACAACCAAACCTAGATGTAGTAAAATATGAATCAAGGTCTGTGAAAGCAAAAAAACTGCAATATTGGTGGCCAATGTTGGCTGGAAATGCAGTGCTGCAGCGCCATCTGCTGGTCGATGCAGTCGTTTAGAACATCCCAACTCACATATAGTTCCCATTTGCTCTTATAATAAGATCCATTTTTCTGGGAATATGTTCCACCAGATTATTTTTGGAGATTTGTGTGAGATTCATTCAGCTACAAGGGTGTTAGTAAAGTCAGGTACTGATGAAGGTGAGGAGGCCTGGGGTTCACTCAGCGATCACATTCATCCCAAAGGTGTTCAATAGAGTGAGAGCTCTATAGCAGGAGATATTCCACTTATGTAAAGCATGACATATATATATATATATATATATATGTCTGTATGGAATGGTAAAGGTTTTTTTTCCCCCCTTAGGTGTCCAACATCCTCAAGTACCTGTTTCCTGTTCCCAAAGAAGACAGCAGGCGTGTTATAACATTCGGCAATCGGGAGGATTTCATCTCCTTCAGGTAAACCTGTTTTGCTGTTGTCTTATTTTATGTTATGATTTGTGTGTTTTGTAAGTGTACATGTGTGATTACAGACAGCATCGTTTGAATTAATCTGTGATTTAAGGCCAAACACTGTAGGCATTTAGTTGCATGTTGTTTTATTTGGGGACCAAGCACTAAAGATGCACTGGCACTCTTTTGGTATTGTGTGTTTTTAGTGGGGCAAGCAGCAAGGCACAGGAATGCTGTTACAATTGTATTTATTATTATTGGCCATTCAGCAAAACCAGGTAAACATTAGAGGTCGACCGATTCATTGACACTGATAGTTTATTGCTGGAAACAACTGCCATCAGCAAAAAGGCATACCGATAGTTTTTCCGGGTTGCTGTATACAGTTCAAGGGCAGCCTCTAGAGGCAAATCACTGATGCCACATGCTGTTTATTTGATCTGTCTGTCTTTAATTTTGGATGCAACTGGGACCTCAGAGGGATTCCAAAATGTTTTGCCCTAATTCACTTTTAGGTCTAGCTAAAATGTACATTATTAAAACTTTTAAATCACTCAACATCAAAATTAAGATTTCCTGGAATGTCCAGAAAGTCATGAATTTGTACTTCTTAAAGATATGACAGATTATAGGGAGTCGGCCATTTTGAACAGCGTTTTCCCACATAAAATATTGTCCAAACCCCCAAGAAACAGCTGCAAGCAACGATTAATGTTACTAGCTGTAAGTTTTATTCTGAAATATGGCAAAAATGACAGACTTTTTTTCTTGCAATAAATAAAGATTCTAATGATGAGAGATGTTTGGTTGGTTTCGTGTGTCACAGGCACCACGTTTACAAGAAAACCGACCACAGGAACGTGGAGTTGACCGAAGTCGGGCCGCGGTTTGAAATGAAACGTAAGTGACTTATTAATTAGCGTAAATTAACAAATTCAAGATAAATAATTTGCTGCAATGATTATCGTTCAGTGGTTATCTTGATTGGATTTGGTTTGTGTTAAAAAAAAAAACTTTTACCAAACTTTTAACAAGGACCATTCACATATTGATTTAGTGATCTACATGGACAGGATTGTGTTTGACCTTTGACTTTAAAAAAAAAAAGTCCTTCTAAATTACATGTATGTGTGTATAATTTAGGCATGATTTGTCACATGCCTGCTTTTCCAGAGTTTGTATAATATATATATATATATATATATATATATATATATATATGCATTATGTGTGTGTGTGTGTGTGTATGTATAATATATATATGTGGCATTATTTCGCTGCCTACATGTGCTTTTATTAAACCAGTAATAATAGTAATAACTGCGGCCTGTTTTTCTTTATTTGTTTTTTCTTCTTCCTCTTCCTTTCCTGTCTCTCATCCACAGTGTACATGATCAAGCTGGGCACTCTGGAGAACGAGAGCACGGCGGACGTGGAGTGGCGTCATCACGCCTACACTCGCACCGCGAAAAAGAGGAAGGCGTTAAGCGTGGAGTAAAAAATAAAAAGCCTGTGCGTCAATCTGGAGGTCCGAAAAAGACTCTGTGTGGGTTTATCACCAGACTTTCTCAGTATCTCAGTGAGAACTGCTAGTAGTTCAGTGAGGAGCGTACGGTTTATTTTTTTAATACAGGAAATTGCTCATTTACTGCATCCTGATGACCAAGTGGATACGGATGTGTGCGTACAGACTCATCAGATGACAGAATTTATAGTCACAGGATGTGTAGAGTGCAAGATACTCAATGCGTCAGTATTTATTCATGCCTTCAGAGGTCTTTTTAAATATTTCATGGTGTACACGGAGGAGACGAGGGTGTGGTACAATCGGAGGGCTTCGGAGAGGTTATGCTGAGCAAAAACATCCCTTGGGTATACATTAAAACTCTCGGAAGGATCAAAAATGTTTTATTCCTCTTATGCCGCAGCAGTTGACTATTTTTTGTGGTGCATTTAATGCTGTGAAATGTCCACAAAATCATTTTGATCTGAATGGTCACACTTGCCAGCTCCTAACCTTCCCCACCCCGAGTGCTGAAACTGGAGACTCCTTCCCTAAAGGTTCATACATAGTCATTTTGTCCAGAATTTTTTTTTTTTTTTTAATTAAAGAGACCTCATCTTCTGACCAACACCTGATTCAGGAATTCAAGTGTTGTAGTGATAAATTGTTTGGGAAATGTTTAAAGTTGATAATTTTATATTGCTTTCTTTGTACATGATGTAATAAATAAAAAAAAAAAGACAGTGTGAAATTCTTCACAATAACTGTATTTTTTAGTCCTATAACAAACTATATTTTTGTACTATATTAGTAATACAGTAAATGTATAGTATAATTATTATTAGTATATTGTAGTATAATATAGTCAATTTTATTTTGAAATGCCTACTTACAAACACTTCCGCGTCTATGCCGACAACTACGCATGCGCCCTTTGAACCCGGAAGTGTTTGACGCTCATGTGTGGTGTAAGCCTGAGCTTGGAGACTCATGCAGTGCTCGCAGAGGTTGTTGATGTTGCGGGCAGTCCCCAGATGTGTCCTGAACATCTGCAGCCTTGGAGCGTCATGCAGAGCGCGTGGAAAAGCGCTGCGTTTCGGCAGGAAAGACTTGTGCTGTGTGGAAACGGTGAAGTCGCTCCTGAGGCTGAACCTGAGCCGGTGTTTGTGTTCATGTTCCCCAGTAAGAAAGTGCTGGAGCTGCGGCTCCTCAGCTCAGCTGTTCTTCTGCTCCTCCTGCAACACCATCCAGCCTCCTCGCCATAAAGCTACTTATTTTGAGATTTTAAACTGGTAAGTTACTAAAATGTATATATTTAATAATAAAAGTAAAAATATCAGATCAATATTACAATGCATAAGTCGGTTTTGTTTCTAATCTTTGACACATAAAAGACTGTGATAAATGGTCAAAAAAAAATAAAAATCCAGTCCACAATCAGTTTTTATATCAAAATGTTTATTTTGTGTGTCCTAATTGACAATGTGTGACGTCACAGATATAGGGGGGGCGACATAACTGTGACGTCACAAATTGCCAATAAACATTTTTAAACCCTGGTTCAAACGTTTTAATCAGAACTGAAGTTAACAGATTCAATTTTTTTTTTTTTTTTACTTTTAAAGCTGAGTTGGGTTTACTCTATAAATACAGATTTCAAAATGACTTCAATTACAGTGAAATATCAATCTAACAGGATTTTCTCAAAAGAAACATTTTCTTGAGCGTTTGAAGAAGGAGTCTCCAGTGCCAGGATTCTGTAACAGAAAATAGGCTTTCCACCAGGGGGAAAGTCTTCAGGATGAAGGGCTTCTGTAAAATTGTGATCTATAGAGAGAAAAAGAGAAAAATATGAATTATTAGAGATCCTTATTACTAAATAATAATAAAGACAGTGTTAATTGTGAGCCGAATGCATGCAGGTCCTCAGGCCAGACTACCTAAAGTCAAGTCAAGTTGGCGTTTTCTCATCCCGACAATATACAATTTAATCGGTTTTGCCGATTAATCGGTAGCTGATTGCTGGAAGTATCGACAAAAATCCATGCATTTTTCCAGCTTCCAGCCCACTGTCACTGAGAGCGGCCTCTAGTGGCGAATTATTGACACAACATGCTTTTTTTTTTTATTTGTATAATATTTTTTTTTATAATTGATTCATAATATATTAATCAATTATAATAATTAATTATTCATATTTATTTTATTTAGCACATTATCATGATTTAGTATTATTTTACATAGTGTTTTATTTATTTATTTTATCCAGTATCCATTTGAAAACTTTTGATTGATTAATCGGTTGTCAGTCAACACCTTCTGACCAATGTAGATACCAGTATGAACAATTCAGCATCTCCCTCTTTTCTCTTGGGTTTAGTTTTCTCTCTCTCTTTTTTTCCCTTTCCAATAAACACATTCTAATTCACACTACCAACAACAGCTATAAAAAAAAATTTTAATATCCACCAGTGAAATATTTAAAATTGTAATAACCGAGGAATCTCGCATTCAAAACAGCTGCAAAGCATTGAGATGAATTATTTATTCCACGAAACGCTTCTGAGAGTTTGTTATTCCTGGGACCCGTCATGCCATCGTCTCAATCCTCCTCGATAACAGACTCACGCCGAGCGCATCGGTACGGCCTTTATACGAACTCATTAAAACCTTATAGCTTGCTCGTTATTTTTTCTGCTAGTTTTAGTGTAGTCTGGAAGAGGGGGCGACATTTTCACTAAACCTCAAGCTAAGCTCCTGTTATTACCTCGTTTACTGCAACTACTGAAAAACTGAGAAACAAACAAACAAACAAAGCCTTAATGTCTCTTTTTGGTATTAAGAAAACTTTATTATTATTATTTTTTTCTCTCTAGTGATCAGACGTTTGATTTGGACGCTCGAATGCTTCAAGTGAAATACCTCGAGCTGCAAAGATCTCTGCATCCTGACAACTTCAGCCAGAAATCACAGGTACTGAGCTTTTTACAACCAAACTGAACCTGACCACGTTGCTCTTCCCATTTTATTGGGAAGTAGTGATAAAATAAAACCAGTCGTTCTTTTCTCGTTGTGTCTGCAGGAAGTTACAGCTCTACCTCTGCCATGTTAATCTGTATTCTATGTGATTCTCGGAACGCTCCGTAGTGTAGTGATACATCATATTCACGTAGCAGCGGCGGTGCTGAGAGAAACGCTTTAGAAACGGTTTAGCGACGAGAAAAATCAATCTACGTATCAAATATTGGTCAGAAATTATTATTATTATTTTTCACAACAGACATTGTCTCAAAGCAGCTTTACAGAAAACAACAGTGAAGGTGAATGGTGTGCGTTTGTCCCTGATGAGCAAGCCGTGGCGACAGTGGCAAGGAAAAACTCCCTTGGATGATATGAGGAAGAAACCTTGAGAGGAACCAGACTCAAAGGGGAACCCATCCTCATATGGGTGACATCAAGAGTTTGGTCATAAATCTTTCAACAATACAGAACAATTTGTGATCATCATAGATCCAGCATCAGCTTCTCCATGCCAGGGCCTTTAAACACTCGGCATCTACTTCTCCATGATCATCCATAGGTCCATAATCTTCACGAGGTGGGACGTGACTGGAGCTGGCCAAACCTCAGGATGCCTCGGGATGGGGAGAGAAAGAGAAGCAGTGGAGAGGAATTAGCGTAGCTGCTGTTCATGATATTAATAAATTTTGCTAAAATAGCAAAAGTATAGCGCATCTACTATTAATTATATATAAGCAAATCGTTTTTATTGATCCAGATATGTTAAAAACGATCCATTGCTCCCTATTGTATTTTTTGAATAAACATATCACTCTTTTTCATTGTTTTCATTTTCTTGTTTTATAAATTTATATGCAATCCAATTTATCATCGAATTAATGAATATTGAGAGAGCCCTCTGCTGGTCGTATGGCGAATTACATGCCATTTTTTCTCACAAGTGGTAGATCTTGAGCTTTATGTAGCACCTTGGTGCTAGAGGAACATTGACATTTTATAGTGTACTGTACTGTATATGGGTGAAATTATGCTAAAAAGCCAAGACTAGTTTTGACCCCCTTGTGCTTTTTTAAACTGGTCCCCTTGCTTGATTGAGAGCTCAGATTCTCCTACTGTTTCTAAAAGACTAAATGCTCAGAGCTCTGTGAATTAGTTTTTCTTTTGTTTAGGTATGAGCATATCAAGTGTTTGGGTGTGGGTGTCTCAGTAGACAAACAAAAGTTGCAATTTTTACATAAATCCATCTTAATGTCCCAAGACTGCAAACCTCCACACGATAAAACAGAGGGGAAAAAATGATTATATAACTTCTCATCCTTCTCTCACTTCCCTCAAGCTATTTTGCAAGAAACCAGTCGCTCAGCTCATCCTAACTCTAACCAGTCCCTTCGCCGTTCCCCAAACACAGAGACACCCAAGAAAGACGCAGAAAAATCCAATTATCAACGTGACCGAGGACTCGCCATTCGCGAGAGCCACAGTGCGCTTTGGGAATTGTTCTGAAAATGTGCGATAGTTGTGAATGACTAGCTGTGAGGAAAATAAATGTCAAAAATTTCAGATTTTTGACATTTCAAACAACCCCCCCCCCCCCCCCTTTTTTTTTTTTTTTTTTTTTGCTTTAGACCTCTTTTTTGTGAACTCACAAAAGAGCAATTTCCTTTTTGGCACACTGTAATTGCCTGCTAAGCTATTTTTATCCAGGTACATGTCAGGATTCTTTTCTGAAAACGGCGCATCATAGTTCATTAATTTGGACGACTATGTTTTTTTGTGACTCTTTGTTCTAGACAGAACAGAAGTATTCTGAAGAACAATCATCTTTGGTAAACAAAGCCTACAGGACTCTACAGAAACCTATCACACGTAGCGCCTATTTGGTAAGAAAAAGCTTCTCATTTTTGTAGACGTTTAATCAAAAGCTTCCTGGAACATGACAACGAGGGAAGTTTGAGAATTCGATCACAAACTTCATTGCATACAATTAACAGTGATGTTTTTCTTTAGCTTGTAATGTTGTGCCATAAAAATAATGGCGTTAATTAACCTTTTTTTTTCCTTTCCATTGTCCCTCTTATAATTGTGTGCAAATTTGTTTTATGAACAAAGACGTCTGGCATGACTGAGTAAAAATTTAACTCTGAGCTTAGTTTTATTTGTAGATTGCTTTTAGCGATGGACATTATCTCTGTAATGCTGCTTTTGGACAAAGAGGTTCTAAAGTTGAAATTAATAAGTTTGTTCCTAATAAGTTGATCCTGAATGGCAACTGTGGCTAGGAAAAACTCCGTGAGATGATATGAGGAAGAAACCTTAAGAGGAATGGTCAAGAGTCCAGTACCTTAACCACTGAGCTTCCACATCAATCATTGTTCAGGTGTGCTGTTCAGTGATGGGTGCTGAAATGCAGAACTGTTTAAACTATAGACCTAAACCATTGTCGTCTTCTGCTTCTTTCGGCTTCTCCCATTATGGGTCGCCACAGCGGATCATCCGTCTCCATACCCCCCTGTCCTCTACATCTGCCTCTTTCACACCAACCACCTGCATGTCTTCCCTCACCACATCCATAAACCACCTCCTTGGTCTTCCTCTTTTCCTCCTTCATGGCGGCTTCATCGTCAGCATTCTCCTACCAATATACCCCATGTCCCTCCTCTGCACATGTCCAAACCATCTCAATCTCGCCTCCCTCACCTTGTCTCCAAAAGGTCCTACATGCGCTGTGCCTCTAATAAACTTATTTTTAAATATATGTATACTTCTGATATTAAGGATTAAGTATTTGGACTGTACTTAAAGTTCTTGAGTTGTTCAGTAACTTCATGCATCTTTGGGCTAATAAGGGTGGAACCATCCATTTGAAAAGAACTCTGCCTAGATGTAGGGTGTTGGGATAAATCAGGCAGATCCATGTTCAAAAGTGTCCCCTTGTCCTCAAGCGGGCCCATTGACTACCTCAAGAGCATTGACTTGTTTTTAGTATTGGGCTGTCGACCACCTGAAGAGAGTATCGACTCGTCCTCAAAGGGCCCGTGGACTGCCTCAAGAAAGCGTTGCCTCATCCCCATGCGGGCCGCCTACCCCTCAAGAGAGAGTTGCCTTGTCCTCAGGTTGTGTGTTGACCACTTCAAGAGTATCGACATCCTCAAAAGAGCAGTTGATCACCTCAAAGATTTTTGACTTGTGCCCAAGTGGGCCCTTTGACCTCCTCAGGAGTGTTATTATATACACATCACGATTTGCAGCTGAACTGCTGTCAGAGCTGCTTTTTAGAGAAAAATCAGTCAACACCTTCTGACCAATCAACCAATATTTGAGAATTGAACAATGCTGTGGTAAAAACACTGTCGTGGTAAACATTTACTGATGCGGATGATGATTTGCAGCTGCAGTTGCAAGGAGTCGAGCTGGAGGAAGGTACAGACTCTACAGCCGATCCAGCCTTGCTCTCAAAGGTCATGGAAGTCAACGAGCGGTTGGCAGAGACTCAAAGCATCGACGAGGTAAACGCTGTAGGCCAGGAAGTGCAAGGTGAGCACCGCTACACAGCATGTTGGGTGTGTGTGTGTGGGGAACACGATTCTGTGAACATCTCTACACCCACATGTAGGCCTCATTTATTCGACTTCTCTAACACGCTTTATAGAAATGCTCAAGGCTACATTTTGTTTTTTGTTTTTTTGTTAATGCTTTTATCTTTATCAGTTTGTTTTTCATTTGTGCCCAGTGTGTGCTCTCTCTGCTTTTTTTTTTTGGACAAGACCAAAAAAAAAAAAAGTGCTTTGGCATTCCCATTTCTATTCATTTTAAGCGAGGGCACTATTATGCGGTAAATACATGTCATCTTTTCTTTCCTCCTCCAGTGAAACTAAAAAACCTGACTGAACAGATGAATGCGTCGCTAAACAAAGGTATCCTCCCATCTTCCTCTTCACCCCTCGTAAATGTAATATCAGTGCACGCTGCCAAGGTCGCTCTCGAACGAGAGGACAGTGTTTCCTTAACACGTAGGGAAAAAGTGGTTTTTATTTACCTTTTAAAAAAAAAACAAATAAATAAATAAAACATTTTATTTGCCTTTAATGCCAATTCCTCAGGGGACCTGCAGTCAGCCAGAGAGATCCTAACCCAGATGAAATACTTTGCAAATCTGGAAGAGAAGATAAAGGAGAAACTGAGGAAAAACTTGTGAGGTGCCGCAGAAGGACTTCCTCTGTATACCAGCCATAGCCATGTTGAAATTTTAGTCGTATATAAAAGTTGAATATGTGGTAAATTAAAGTCTATTTTCAAAGTTGGTGGCCATTTTGTGCTGTTTTGGGGTAATTTCATGCATCTGTATGAGAACTGGGGGGAACTGGAATCATAACAGTTAAATCTTGTTCTAACATTAAACATTTTTTTATTTATTTTTTGTCATTAGACTCGGTGATCTGCATATTCTGATTCGTACAGGACATGTATGAGGACAGTGTGACAGCAGTGAAGTGTGCAGTAGGAACGACAGACTGGTTCAAGGTGAAGGTTGGACTGCATCAAGGATCGGCTCTGAGCCCTTTCCTGTTTGCAGTGGTGATGGACAGACTGATAGACAAGGTCAGACAGGAGTCTCCATCGACTATGATGTTTGCGACTGATGTGATTTGTGGTGAGAGTAGGAAGCAGGTTGAAAAGAGCCTGGAGAGGTGAAGATATGCGCTGGAGAGAAGGGGAATGAAAGTAGGAGTAAAACAGAGTACATGTGTGTGAATGAGAGGGAGGGCAGTGGAGTGGTGCGGTTGCAGGGAGAACAGTTGGGGAAGGTGGAGGAGTTCAGGTATTTGGGGTCAACAGTGCAAAGTAATAGAGTGTGTGTTAGAGAAGTGAAGAAAAAAGTGCAGGCAGGGTGGAGCGGGTGGAGAAGAGTGATAGCAGGAGTGATTTGTGATAGAAGAGTATCTGTGAGAGTGAAAGGGAAAATTTATAGGACTGTGGTGAGACCTGAGATGTTGTATGGATTAGAGACAGTGGCATTGAGTAAAAGACAGGAGGTGGCGCTGGAGGTAGCAGAGCTGAAGATGTTGAGTTTTTCGTTAGGAGGGACGACGACAGGATTTGAAATGAGTTTATTAGAGTGACAGCGCATGTAGTACATTTTGGGGACACGGTGAGGGAGGAGAGATTGAGATGGTTTGGACATGTGCAGAGGAGGGACATGGGGTATATCAGTAGGAGAATGTTAAGGATGGAGCCACCAGGAAGGCGGAAAAGAGGAAGACCAAGGAGGAGGTTTATGGATGTGGTGAGGGAAGACATGCAGGTAGATGGTTTCAAAGAGGCAGATGTAGAGGACAGGGGGGTATGGAGACGGATGATCCGCTGTGGCGACCCCTAATGGGAGAAGCCGAAAGAAGAAGAACACTCAGTCATGTACTATATTGCATGAAATGTACGTTAACGAAGGACAGGGTAAGGATGTTTTATTGAGGCTACATCTACGCTTATCAGGATAAATTTGGAAAAGGCGTTTACATCTAAACACGCTCTGCATTCACACTCGTTTTCAGGCGGTTGCAAAAAGTTGCTCATCCACTCTGAAATGTCTGAAAACGCTTACATCCCTGTGCATGAACAAAACGTCAAACTTTTCGACCTGCATCATTTCTGCCTGGCATTCATTGGCTTTTTGGCTCTTTGAAATGAGAACCGTCACATGAATAAAAATGCGTCACACTGTCGCAGAACATGAGTTTTCGAACAAAAACGTATTAGTGTGGAAATTGACCGTAATATAGTAATCCCCGCTTTACCGTGGTTTGAATCTGGCGCCCCCGGTTTATTGCACAATTATATTTGCCACATAACTAATTTGTTTGGCTGATTTTCCCGGTGTCCCACAAATAGCACGATAGACCACAAAAACGTATAGGGAATTGTTTTTATGGAGTTTTGTGTTGAAATAATGAAATGTAATAATAAAAATATAATTATTAATTATAAAATTAAGTGAAATGTTAATACAGTACAGTACTGTATACATGCATTTTTGGGATGACGTCCGTTTATCGCGGTTTTTCGTTTATAGCAGGCGGTTTTGGAGCATAACCTCTGCAATAAACTGTATACAGGCAGACAGATTCAAAATGGTGGAAACACTTGGACAGAAAAAACAGGCTGTGGTTGCGCAAATGGCAAACAACAAAACGGCAGCAAACCAACGCTTGCGTGAACAAAACAAACGGAAAACGAGACATGAAACAAATTTCTTAGTATTTGACAAACTCAACATGTTACTTTTCATAAGCCCCGTCTCTCCTTGTATTTCATTTCAAAAAGCTCATCTTGTCTTTTCCCTAAGCACAATGACTATCACAAAGACACAAAATCGAACACACTCGACACTCACATTATTTGCAGTCGTTCTTAGATGTTCCCTGTGAACAAGCTATTGCTATAGAAACCATATAGTATTAGATTAGCTCATTAATATTAATGTAAATCATTTACATTCACAGCATTTGGCAGAATCCTTTATCCAGAGCAGCTTACATTTTTGCATAATTTTATACAAATGAGCATTTGGCAGTTGGGGGTTAAGGGCCTTGCTAGAGGGCCCAACAGTGGCAGCTTGGTGGTGCTGGAATTTCAACTTAACCTTTTGTTTGGAAGTCAAACCATCTTAACCACTGATCTATCATTGTAAAGTTATACAAGATGTACGTTTATACAGAAATGTCTGTAAATATATATATATATATATATATATATATATATATATATATATATATATATATATATATATATATATATATATATATACGTTATAAAAATTGTAACCAATCACAATTTGAGAGCACTGTGGTGCAATTATATCATTTACAGTATAAGATTTTTATTGCTTTCTGTTACAAACACAAAATGTGACCCATCTTTTTTTTCTCCTTAAGGTTCTCAGCCCAAGTGTTCCTTCTGTACCCGGCGTGATTAATGCTTCTTATTACGTTGTAACGCAAACTGATTCATTAAGCTGCAATTGGAGCGAGTTTCTACTCAATTGTGTCATTACACCGGACACACAGTAAAACATCGCACCCTTATTAGATCCAGCCTGAGCAAAAGCGCTTTATTGCACCAGTTTGTTGCGCCGCTTAGGGTGGGGGATAAACTAAATTATGTAGAAATCTACTTAGCAAGTCAAAGATTTATGATTGTGTGTGGGAGAGAAACATGTGTTTGTGTGTTCAAATACCTCAGTCAGACTGTAGAGGGAACCATGTCACCTGAAAAGGACGCAACAAGAATATTTACACGTACCACCATTTCACACGTTCCTCTCTCCCCTTAAAAAAAAAAAAACTATTAAAAGTCTGGAGTAAAACGATTTCTTTCTTTTCTATTTGTTTTTGTCACGTTCTCCCGTTGGGTCTCTGCGTGTTGCCTGTCAGGCACCATTTAATTGAAATCGCTAATTAAAATCCTAATGACTTCTTAATCAAGAAGGAGCCAAATGAACGGGCTGGGGATACAGGGGAAAGCCTCCAAGCGAGATCACGACAGGATTGGGGCGAAGCCAGCGGTGCTGAAGCTCATCGTCCATCCTGCTCTAATAGGCCTTGGACACTTGTTTATTAAACCCAGAACGTTTGCATCATGTAGAGGTTTTCCTTCACCGGAGACCCCGTTCCAGATGGCTGCAAATTAAACGTCGCCCACACACAGCAGTAAAGAGACACAGAGAATAGAGAGAGAGAGAGAGAGAGAGAGAGAGAGAGAGAGAGAGAGAGAGAGAGAGAGAGAACATATGGCCTATTTATTAGTCAAGCTATAATCGGGAAACGTGAACCACCTTCCCAAATTAATGAAAAAATCTTTACTGACCAATTCTGGAGTCGCCGCTTTGCTCTAGCAACTCTTTGAAATTGAGTTTGAAGGAGGTAGAGAGAGAAAGAGAGAGGAGGCTGTCAGCAGCAGCGTAGAGGGAGGGATGGAGGGAACGAAAGAGAGACATGGGAGAAAACAAGCTTTAAAAGAAAAAACAGTGCACAGACCAGAAATTGACTTGGACGGCATACGGGAGGCAACCGGGCAGGAGGGCGTGTTTGTTTTAGCTTCTCCCGTCGACTCAGACAAGGAATTGACACACAGGAAACCTTATTGTCCATCGACAATATGATAGAAAGGCACCAAAACAGGCAGACAGACAGACAAAATAAATACAGCCAGAAGCATGAATGAAAAAATAAAACAAACAAAGGAGCCGACTGTAAACTTTGGGGTCTCTGTCACTCTGCTTGCACATCATTTACTCCATGAAATCTTCAGGAAGTTTAAAACCTGCTCTTGCCTTCACCTTCTTTGACAAGACACCAGCCTGTACCTCAGGCTACATCTACACTAATCTGAAGAAGTTTGAAAACAGCATTTTTGTCTAAAAACGCTCAGTTTCCAAACCAGTTAAACAGTCACGTATTGCGCAGGAGAAAAAACGTAAGACGCTTCAACCTGCTCAGTTTCATTTACAGCTCTTTGAAACATCGCAGCAGAGTCATCGTTTTCAAAAAGACTCCATTTCCAAAGAAAACGTCGTTTTCAAATTGATCCACTTTGGAGAGCCTTTTCAAAAAGCTACATTTCGATCGACCAAAAAACGGCGTCTCAGTGTGGGCCGAAGGCCAAAAAAATGCTTTTTCAAACAAAAACAAATAAGTGTAGACATGGCCTTAATATACTGCCAGACCGATTCAAAATATACAGAAACATGAAAAAGCCTATGGTTGGGCAATTGGCAGATAACAATACGGCAGCTAAGGAAGAACGTAAACCCCAAAAAATCCCCAACATATGGAAAACACAACATAAAAAATGCCTCAATAATCGACAATAAATATACACGTTACTTTGCAACATTTAATAATCCCAGTCTCTGATGTGAAAACCAGCATTTTTGAACGGATCCACTTTGGAGTGCGTGTTCAAAAAGCTACGTATTTGTTAACAGAAAACGGCATCACAGTGTAAACGGAAATCCAAAACTTTTAGAAAAAATATGCGTTTTCAAACGAAAATGTGAAAAAGTGATCTCAGGAACGTTAGGAAGCTGGGGTCCAAGCGGAAGGTCAGCCATGCTACAGCCCCCCTGGAATAGGGACTGATATACAACACAAAAGTTTATATTAATCGATTCTATCTATTTCTTTGCACATGCCCGAGGCATCTTGCCCACAGTTAAAAGCACTATACAGTTCAGGTTCTATGGGTTTTTCAGCTTGCTTTCATTTATTATTCCTATCCATATTTTGTATAAAATTATTCAGTGCGTCTCCGGGAATTTGTAGGTGACTCAGCAAAGATCGCCGCACACAACGGCTTCACCAGATCTCAGCTCCACGTGTCTGCGAGAAGCTGAACATTATATATTAAACGCATAAATATATAGATATCTTGGACCGCTGCGGCCAGCAAGGCTCTGGTGGTATTAATGCTAATGGACTATTTAGCGTGTGGAAAATCCGAGCACTCCGAACTCCTCCTCTACACTCAATTTTTAATTTTTTTTTTTTTAAAGCTTGCCATTAATACTTATAGGAATCATTAAAATTAGATCCATCTCTGCTATTTTGGTCTGTCAGAAGGCATCGAATAAATCAGACTCCGCTTTAATTGGTTACGCAAGCACGAGGTATGGATTAGCACAAGACCACTGGTTGGAGATGTTTTCGCGCTTGCGTGTGGAGACAGCATTGCAATTCCAGCAGCTCAGCACCTTAATTGGCAGCAGAGAAGTTTCAAAGGCAGGAGATAACATTTGCCTGTCAGGGGAACGAGTCATGCGCCCGCTTCAAAAACCTGCAGACGTGATAACGATAATGACAGCAGTTTTTTTTCCACTCCCCTTGTGAGGTGTGTTTGTTCTTATATAAAGATGTTTTCCTTCCCTTTGAAAAAGAGTCATGAAAATCTTGATGTGCAGTTTGAGGGAAGTGGAACGTTCACAGATTTTTGGACACGGCGTTCCTCCTGAAACTGTCTGTTCAAAACAGGTGTTTTTCACAGACTCTGAGGAAGGCAGAAAGGATTCCGGGAAGGATTTGGCAACCAGAGTTTTGATAGCAAAGTTAGGAGTAAAAATAATTTTTCTTTATCCCTAATCATATTTTGGTCTTTAGTTTTATACTGTAATTACATTTATCCCCATGTCAGGAAATTGCGATCTTAAGGAACCCCTCACACCCTACGTACAGTTTGTTTAGACTTGTTCCCTCTGGCAAGTAATAGATCCTGGCAGCCACACAGATTCTAAACACCCTTCTGTAACCCCAATCTATACTGGACTTTATACTACTAGAGTACCATTATTTCCTCTAAAAATGTGCATCTGGATGCATAGGCAATGATACGATGCATTAAAGATACAAACGAAGCAGCTACTGATGAATTTGTGAATCTTATTATTCCTAATTTCCGCTACTTTGTCCAGTTAGTTAAAGTAAAATATTGCACAATTACTGCACTATGAGGTCACTTTCTGTTACGGGCGAATATGTACTGTTTTCTTTTCCAGATCATTTAGTTCTGTTGTGCAATCAAGATTTATTAGTCCAAGTCTTGCCTGTATAATAAATGTGCAATGTTTGCTCTAAACTGGAAACAAATGTCTTGTATGCTCAGGCATACTTGGGCAGTAAAGTGGATTCTGATCTCAGGATGAATCCTAATTACCCAATTTAAATAAACGATGTTTGTGTTTCTCTTCCCGACGTCGGACATCCGCTCGCCGTTGTGTCTGCGAATCCCAATTAATTACAACAAGCCTCATTTTGCAGGTCTGTTTCCTGCCTTATTTTATGCTTTATTAGAAAATCATCTCAAACCAAGCTGCACCGACTCAACCGGAATTCTAAAAAAAATCGATACCAAAAGCCAGCGATGTTGCAAACAGAAAGACTCCTCAGATACACGATCGACGACGAGTCGGCAGAGAACGTAGCATTCTCAAGAAAAAAAGTATCTGGAAACGTGACAGGAAACACCCCCTTCCTGCACGTGTGCGCTCGAGCCCCCAGGAACGTAGTCCCCGATTTTAATTAAAGATTGGCAGAGCATCAGGCACATCAGCGAGATCAGGAGAAGAATATCGAAAGATAAGATGTGCTTTTAAAAAGGTCGGAGGGAAGACTGAGGGAGAGGAGAAAAAAAAGAAAGAAAAAAACGTTTTGAACGAATTTAAAGAAAATCTCTGGCCTCTGGTTACATCCGTGAGACTCAATGAGATGAAATGAAAAGCTTTTTCTCTGAAGACAAGGATGATAATGAGTGTATTCTATGACATTCTGTGATCAGTCGAATTATTACCTTTCGGATGCAAAGCACATTCATTCAGAGCATTAAGAGGACATTTTCTTGGAAAATGAAAAGCCTTTAATTCAATTTGCTTTGATTGATTCTTCCTCAATGCAAATCCCCTTTGCAAAATCTCCCCTTTCATCTCAGACTCCCTTTCTGTTCTGGCTCTTCAGACAGTGGGGTTTTCACGAAAATCCTTTCTTTAAGTTTAATGCCATGTATTTTGATGTGATGCCTCAGATGTTGACACGCGAGGTTCAGGCTTCACATAAAAGTGCTTAAAAATCAATTATTGACTGAATTATTATTTGGCTTAAAAGATCTCCAGGTTCTTAAGTAATCTGGGGCGTTCTTAACCCCTAAACATAAATATTACATTTCATACACAAATGTGTAGACTTTGGTAAACAGTTTACCAATCTGTCCAAGTTCTCTTGCTTTAGAGCCAAAAGTCGAGGTGTTGGAACCAGTCCTGATCCTATCCAGATAATCTTACCTTGGTACAATTCCACCAATGGGCAAAGTCCCACTAGATTTGTGGTTTGTGAGTGGAGCGTGAAGCATATGCTGCTATGTTAATCTAAAAAGAAACTCATAATTACAACAAAAATGATCATCAAAAGATTGAAAAATAGGAAATTCGTAATTCGGGGACCAACTATTCAATTCAATTAAAAAAATGTTTATTTGTAAAGCGCTTTTAACAATGAACATTGTGGTGATAAGGAATGAATAAGATGTTCTTTATAAGTGTAAGTTTGTCCCTGATGAGCGAGCCGGTGGTGACTGTGGGCGACAAGGAATAAACTTTGAGACCAACCAGACTCAAGAGGGAACCCATCCTCATCTGGATTGCACCGAATGTCTATTTATTACAGATAAACGATGTTGCGGGGTGCAGTGATGGTGATCGAAAGCAAACTGTAGTCCTGAATCAATGTAGCAGACTGTTGACAGTCCAAATCCATCCTCAAAGCTCCCGTTCTTACTCTGTAATTTCATGGAATCCCTGGGCGTTGATGAGAAACTGTCCCAAGCTCAGGACAGAGAAGGTAAAGTTTTGTGTCTGAAATCATACTGTTACGAAGCTCCGACACTGGAGACTTCTTCCAAACATAAATATTGCTGTTGTGTGTACATCCAGTTCTTCTATGTAGGCAATACACATTCAAGTAATTTGTTCTGTTTTTTATTCCTTAACGATTATTAAAAGAAGTCTGGTATTCATTTTTCCACACTGATACCTTCCTAAAGCCAATGAATCATGTTATATTAAGTTTTTCTTTGAAAAACAGGATGGTCTCCCTGCCCTGGGTACAGGAAACTGAATGCTGAATACACACAAATTTTTTTATGTAATTACATTAAGGATCATCTTCCACTGGGTTTTAATCCACTTGAGCTAAACACACATGGCTCAGGTTGCACTTGCCCTCTAGGCTTTGTCCTGCACACAATTCCTGGTGTTTATTTGCTAGGATTTAAGTCCAGAACATAATGCGCTTATTAATTGCAATCACGTTTAGTAATTACTAGTAGTCCGGGTTAATAATTAATTCCTGGAGCAAGCAGCCAAACCCTGAACCGCACAGCGAGCAGCGATGGGGTTAGCCATTGTTTACAGGAAAGCATCGCTAATTGCCTGCTGTCAGTTAAAGCTGGGATGCTAATTGATGTGTCTGGACAATCCTGAACAGTGGCGAAATGACATGTGCCAGTGGAAGACGATTTAGAGGAGGAGCAATATTACTTTAAAACCACAATGCTGACAGAGATGAAAGCTGAGTAAAATGTATGGATTTCAAATTTATTTCAATTTAATTACACAGATTCTTTCGGCTTCTCCCATTAGGGGGTCGCCACAGCGGATCATCCGTATTCATGATCCGCATGTTCGATTTGGCAAGTTTTACGCCTTTCTTAACGCAACCCTCCCCATTTATCCGGGCTTGGGACCGGCGCTAAGAGTGCACTGGCTTGTGCAACCCTAATGGCTGGGGTCGGTTCCCTGACCGGGGATCGAACCCGGGCCACAGTGGGGAGAGCACCGAATCCTAACCACTCGACCACCAGGGAACCACATATAATCTATAAAATTACATTTTGTTTGTGGTGAATTTCATAAATTGGCCCAAGAGTTGCAGGTGATACTGGGGCTTAAACACCCCACCTAATGATCAGTAACCAGGGGCCTTAAACATCGAACGTCCACTTCCCACATTAATTGTGCCACTGTGGCATGGAAAAACACCCTGAGATAGCATGGAAGTTATTGGGAGAACCTTTGAGAAGAACCAGACTAAAAAAAAACTGTCCTGCGGTCCTGAACCTTTGTAGCAGATTGAATTGCTCATGTGGAACCATCCCCACTTGGCCAGAGTGGTCTGTAATTAAAGAGAACTCCATCCAGTGGTTGGGAGTGGGAATGAATCAGGTAGCTCCGGAAAGAAGGGAGAGACAGGGTCACTGCTACCTCAGGAGTATGTGTAACTCAGAGAGGGAGAAGGAGGAGAGTGGATTTGTGACTGATGGGGAGAGAGAAATAAGTGAAGTTGTTAAGTATTCTCATTGTTACATAAATGTTTAAAGACACTGTAGAGTATGATTAACGATGCCCATGATTGGCCAGTGCCGTGGTGATTGACAGATGTTGTTCCACTCTGGAACATAAATTATTATTTAAAATCAAAACCTTAGAAAAGATGAAGGTGTAAATGAATTGTATACTATACACCGCAGCAAAAAATGCAAGACATAATAAATAAAAAATAAAAATAAATAATTTTGAGTTTCATATAATTCCTGCCTCAACCCTGTTTTGAAACACACATCCAACCAAACCAAGCCTGCAATCTGTGCTTCAGACATCAACATTTGATTTCAAACGCACAATAAAAGAAGCACGGCCTCTGACAGGATAATGATGCTTCTCCTGCCTTGATGTCCGTCTCACCTGGTTCAGCATCGCCGCAGTCCCTGTTTCCATGACGACGTATCCTGGGCTTGCCTGTAACTCCACTGAAAGCGTAATAACAAAGAAAGAAGGGTTGATTATGGATTTTGTAGTCATCTCCGCTTTATTGATTCCGCTCGCACGGTTTGAACCGATGGTAGAGTAGGAGTACGCATCTCAAGTTGATGAATGTGACAGCCTTTATTATTCTTTTTTTGGTTAAATCCGTCCCTCACCATCTCTGTGGTTCTGTTTGTGCTCTGATTTTGAACCTGTGACCATTAAAAGGGATAAAATTCTGTCTCTATTTTAAGATCAGGACCTTTTTATTTCTTGCTCGCTTTTATGTTTCTCTCCTGTCTCTCACGAACACAGTCAGCAATGATGATCAGCAGTGTGTGGTGATGAGCAGTGTATGATCATATCAAAGCCTCTTATTGTGTTAAGGCCTCTGCTTGAGATTAAACTGATGTATTACGAGACAGAGCCGAGCAGACGATGGGGGAGAAGAAAAAAAGAAAAGATAAAATTGTGGCTTTTCCACCGCTCCGTCGCAGTTATTGCATTTGACAGGACGCTGCCCACATAACTCAATCCTGTCAGCACCCAGACTGAAGGCCCTGCAGATGTCTGAGCCGCCATTGACCTGCATTGTCTAGGGCTGCTGGCTTATGAAAAGGTACAAGTGCAACCTAAAGGCATGGATTGCCTGCTTCATGATTTTTTCCTCCCCCTCTATTCCTTGTTCAGTCTGTCCTTTTTTTTATTTTTTATTACTCCTCACATATTGCTCCGTCTATAAAATACAGTAAGGTATATGGTACCTATGTACTGATACTCGTCTGTATTTCCATGCAGGATACTAGCAGAAGTCAGCACAGCTTTGATTTTTAATCAGTTTCGTAGAGTTTAGCATTTATATATTAGCTAGGGGTGTAGCAAAGTATAATTCTGTTAGATCTTTTGAGAAAAATATATATATTTTTTTAAATGATAGGAATTCGCCTCAAGAGCAAAGCGAGAGTCTAAAAATCGGAATGCTGTTTTTAGACCATGTGGCTGTTGAAAATGAGCATTTTGTATTAATCAGGAAAAATGTTTTTAGTCCTGTTTTGGTTTTAAAGCCTCTGAAGAGTTAAAATGGAAACAAAAGGTCATCAGAAGATCCTGTAAGTTGCATATAGTGTGGTTCATGTCAATATAACATAACTGAATGCCAGAACCCAAAGTTCCCCAGCAAAACAACCCCCAGAACATCACACCACCTTGTGCTACCAGAACTGTGGAACTGGATCAAACTTGGGTTTTTATTGGGGGTCAAACCATGATGGGTCTAGACTTTTTCTCCCACCAGCATTAATTACAGGGTCCCATGGCCCTGTAACCAGTTCATCATTTGTCCTTCCTTGGACCACTTTTGTTAGTACTCACTGCACACCAGGAACTGCAATCCAGACATCACAGTTTGGCCTGTGCTCAGATCTTAATGGTTGCCCATTTTTTCTGTTTTAAACACCTCAAAATTTAAGAACCAACTGTCATTTAGTTCCAGTTTGGTTACTGGGGTTTCAATTATGGCCAAGAAAAGCTTGCATTTAACTACCAATCAGTGCACAGCCTAACAATTATTAACTGTTATGAATGGACCTTCTGTGCCACTCAGAGGAGCATGGGTTCCCATTTTGAATCTGGTTCCTCTTAAGGTTTCTTCCTCATGGAGTTTTTCCTTGCAACAGTCACCACTGGCTCACTCAATAGGGATAAACTTACCATTCTAAGGAACATTTTTGCTCACGTTAGCATGTTGATTTTAAACAAAATTTTTTACATAGCTACATTTGACACCTTGCAATTGACAACTTTATTATGTACAACTGTGAGTACAGTGCACTTATTGGAATCGGTTATTGTTAGATGTTTTTATCTAGCTAGAATTAGCTGGTTTGTGCTGTTACTGATGAATGTTATATATATTATATTTTTTACCCCTGATTTCTTGAATTGTATTATGTTGCAATAGAGCCTTTTCTTTATCGTCACAGGGCAGAGTTTGTAACATCCGGTCATTTCTTTTCCCCTCGACTTTCATTACCATGTCAGCACACAACAATCGTATGACCCGCAATATCACATAGTATTAGTTGGAGGTTCTGGTCCATCTCAATGGACGAGTAAATGAAAAGCGTTCAGGATCCGTGCCAAATAAATGTCTGTCTGTGATCTGCTTTTGAACTCACGTCCACAATTTGGCAACAAGAGTCCCTTTTGATTAATTTCCTGCCACGAAACAGTTGAAGGAAAGATCAAGCCATGACACATTGACTGTGCCCTTCTTATCCACTAACTTTACAATAATTGAAGCGTATAAAAAAAAAAGGTTATGGGGATTGTATATTATTCACTAAAATGGAGTGATATTGGAAGGGAAGGGAGTGGATTTTTAAAGGCAGACCTCATCAACCCCTCTGCCACATTCTGTCGATGAAACTTAATAGATCTGGCTTTCTTTCGCTTTTTGAACTGAAAGGGCACTTCATAGCACTCTTTGTCCCGGTGGTGTTTTTTTCTTTTCTTTTTCTTTTTAAACACCTCTTTATCTCAAGGTGGGGGTTCTGTAGAGAATCCTTTAGAATTGTATTCTTCTTGAGGTGAAAGCTCTGAAGAAGTGTTTACAAAAAGGCTTTATTTATTTATTTTTTAACAGATCCACACTCTCCAAGAGTCCTTCAAAGAATATTTTTCATGTCTGTGAAGGTACACTTTAGAGGAACTTGGTTACTGGGTTGCAGATTGAGCCTTCTTTTGAAAAAGTAAAAAAATGACTACTCCTGTGATTCAGTCTAAATGACACAATTTGCATTTTGAAGGGATTTCTATCATGATTGCAGAATGGGCTGTAAATAAAGTACCAATCAAATTATATCAGACCCAATTTATTCCCTTTCATTAGAGCTCCTTCAGATTTGGCATGATATCAGGTTAATTATGTAGTCACTGAAATTTGCACAATCAACTTACATAAATGTATAGTGATTGAGTCCTCTCAAGCTGTTTTCTCCTTTTGTCTTTCGTCTGGACCCAACGATTTTGTAGTCGTTGCCATGATGAATCAAAGGCTAGAAAGTAAAAAAAAACGGCGGGCGAAAGTGATGCTTACCCTTTACGTTTGGCTCATGCGCAGTACAGGGACGTGGACATTTTCAGACGTTTTAGTGTAAATCAGCAACTTTTTTAAAAGGATTGAAAACGCGACTTTCAAATTTATCCAGATTAGTATACACTTAATTAGTATACACAAAACATCATAGCAACAATTCAATGCTTTTAAACCGTTTCTGTATTGAAACTGCAATTATAATACACACCTGTGATTGGTGTAGCAGCCAAAGGCAGCATTATTTATGTTAAAAGTTTGTGATGATCTACTTCAAAAATAAATATTCAATGACCACCTGTTTACCATAAACAAACGATAACTTGTGCCTGGGCTTTTACAGACGGGAAATAAAAAGTAAGACTCTTCTGGGTGGACAGAAGCTTGTGCCCAAGTGGTATTAGCCCCGTTAGTTGAGCTGTAAATGTGTGGTCTAAGTGAATAAATGGGACGGGCATGGCTTTCGTGCTCACTTAGCACTTAGCCGGGAACTGTTCAGTGTGCGAGTGGATTGAGGTTTATTCTTCATGGCGGCGTGAGCAGCATGCTGAAGCACAGGCTTGCAGGAAATGTAATTTCCTCCACCAGATGGTCTGGTCTGGTGCCTCTCTTTCGATAAGGACTTGTTTATTCCCTTTGGTTTTACCGGGAGTCAGCGATGTTCTTGACGTCTTCATCTGTTCAAATGGATTCATCTGCACGAGCCGAGGCATCTGCCAGACCTCAGGGTAACACTTCACATTATTTACAAAATGGCGGCACTACAGGTGGCGAGAGAGATGAGGTTTGTCTGATATTTGCAATGAAGCTAATTTGTATTCCCAGTAGCGTACTAGCGTTTACTATGGAAATTGTCATTAAGCCCAGTTTATATACACAATGTTCTGTTTATCTGAGAATATGAACACAGTACAGATTGTTTAGCATATAAGCAAAAAAAAAAGGCTTATAGACTGCCAGGCAGTGAAGAGGCGGTCTTCCTGTTATGCAACACTGATGCAGCTTCTTCAAAATAAAACTCAGCAGGAGTTAAATGTTCTGAAAGAGGCCTTTGGTCCCAGTCCTTCAGCTTATATATACACCCACACACAAATGCACTCCCACACCCATTAACTATTTGGAGGAAAAATACAGCTTTGTCAGTCAGCATGATTCTAAACACCTCTGGCGGTAATATCGACCTCTTCAGACCCTTGCTACTTTAATATCTTCGCAGGCAGCCGCTTGGATAATCACAATATGCCGTCCTTTTGTCCCATCTCTGGAGCCCTGGAGTATTTATCCAGATCCTGCCCTTCTGATGGAGGGGAAATGATTTTATTTGGTTAACTGGTGGCCTAATGATGTGGAAGGATTCATTAGTTTGCGTCTATTATGCCTGGCCCGAGTACATTTACTGCACACTCTACCTGAATGACCGAAATTCTCAGGATGATTTAACCTCTTAATCAAACATAGAAATCCATTACTGAGCATTAGGACAATAAATTAAAATTCATAAAGACAAGATGCTCTATAGATAAGCGAAGTGAAGGATAAGTGATGGCAGGTTTAAACACAATCATTATGTTAGCATGTCATTTAATATATAATAACCGTAGATTTAGGAAAAGTATCACCTACATTGGTGAGCAACTGAATTGGAAGGTCAGGGGTTAAGTATCGCTTGGGCCCTTGAGCAAGGCGCTTAACTCTTTGCATGCTAGGGGTGCTCAATCACGGCTGACCCTGCGCTCTGCATCCAGCTTTCCAACATAGCTGGGATATGTAAAGAAAACATTTAATTGTGCTGTGATGTACATAAAATCAAAATCATTATTAAAAAATAAAAACATTATCGCATAACAAATCGTCTGACATTTTAGGATTTCTCATAACTTTTACAGACAAACTTCTAGGCTCAAAGGGTTCTGGGGTAAAAACAAACAAAACAGAACAGCCAAGCAGAACAGAGATCAAGAACACTGGTTGGGAACAGGAACCAGAGCACTCAGGGGGGCAAGAATAATCTCAGGGACATGAAAAACTGATGAGATAATCTGGCAGTGAGTTAATGTCTTTGGTGTCCTTGAATAATGAGCAGCGTGGGAAAACTCGAAGATGGCCTCCGACCCAGAAGTGCGTGCCACTACACCAGAAATGTCGCAAAGCCTGAAACTTCAGGATAGTGAGGGTGCATGTAATACAGAGACTAATCTTTTACTATACATCAGCTACATACAAGGATGAGCACTTGTGTGGGAAACAAGGACGGGAATTTTGCAGCTTTTCAGCGTTTGAGATCTACCTGATGCGGACCTCAGAGTGAGATTCCTTATACTGAGGCACTTCCCTTTCTACAGTCATGTACAGTCTACTGCCTTTTTCTTAACAGTTCTTAAAACAGTTGCAATTTATTTGGTGAAGTCTCTCCTGAGCAAAAGCATTGAACCATGACTCTACCCATTTTCTTCAATACACCAAGAGATGATGCTCCGTTTTTTTCAAAGATGTGTGTGAACCTGTATACAAAACTCAACTGTACTCTCACTCTTGCTTAGGAAACATTTAGTTGCTGTGAATTTAAAGGTGGGGCTCTGTAGCTCAAGTTAAAATCCATCCTTTGGATAAACTAAGGTTGAATTCAGCAAATAACAATTTTGTTAAATTATGCATGCAAATTGTATTAATATTAATAATAATAACAAAAATTTTTAAGTCTGCAAAGTAGACACATTAGTGGGTTAATCACTGCTATATATCTTTATTTACTTCGGTACTATTTAATGTGGTACATAAATATTTACATATTTCATATACTTCAGTTTGCACAATTGCTACCATTTGCACTTCTGGTAGATGCTAAACTGAATGAACATCCATCCATCCATCCATCCATCCTGATTCTTCCTGCTTGGAAGGGCAGAATTCATATATTTTATTTGTAAAATTCCAGATCCATTTAAGTGTCAATATCTGGGTTGAGTCAATATTTTATATATATATATATATATATATATATATATATATATATATATATATATATATATATATATATATATATATATATATATTTTTTTATTTATTTTTTTTCAGTCATTCTCTTGTTCATCAACGAGCTTTCAAATACCTGGTCAAGGTTCTAATATTTTTCATTTCTCTTTGCTTGAGAAGAAAAAAGCAGTCATTGGCCAAATTTAAGATCGTTTAAAATTCTTTTCGAAAGCGTTTAGCAGGTCATTTAGAAAAAATACCAAGTGCACACGGGTGTAATGAGAAACTGAGTGGTAATTTCTTAGGTTGATTGATTCTGCACAAGGCGTATAATTAGATGTTTATTTTGACCAAATCTGTACTTGATTGTTGTCTTTAGACAAATTTAACCCCCAAATGTAAAAAGATTGACCAAAAAAAAAAAATTCCTATTACAATCCAATTTCCCAATGTACAAAAAAACTTTCCTATGCAAATTTGTATAAATGACATCATCATTATTCAGATATTGCTACTATTACCAACATAGTTTAATTGCTGAATCAATAAAAGAGCATTTTGCTCACCTTTTATTGTGGAAAAAAAAGAAAAGAATTAAACAAATTCAATAAAAAAACAAAACAAGCACCAAATTGCATGTAACCTCAAATGCTATTTTAATAATCCCAAATCAAAACATTACTTTCAATTAAATTGTATTAGATTAGCACCTAACAATGGAGCTTTACAGACATAAACAGGTAAGAATTGTAAATTTTAAATTTAGAATTTAGTTTGTATTTTTCTCCCCAAATCCAGCCATTAGGGAGGCAGAAGCCAGTGCACGCTTAGCGCCGGTCCCAAGCCCGGATAAACGGGGAGGGTTTTATTTTGGTAACCCGGGCCTCGAACGATTCGGTATAAAATTCTGATTTGTGATCCACATATTTGATTTGGATCACAAATCAAAATTTTATACCGAATCGTTCGAGGCCCGGGTTACCAACAACCACCACAGGTATCATTAGCCAACAGGGTACCGGTGGTAATTGGGATACTGTTGGCCGAAAGAAAACATGCAGGTAGTTGTTTTGAAAGAGGCAGATTTAGAGGACAGAGTAGTATGAAGACAAATGATCCGCTGTGGCGACCCCTAAAGTGAGCAGACGAAAGAAGAAGTCTGTATTTTATCCCCAACCAACAATTCAGTGGTGACTGTGGCATGAAAAAACTCCCCATGATGGCATGATGAAGAAACCTTCAGAGAAACCAGACTCAAAAGGGAACCAATCCTCACCGAATGTACATTCGTTGCAGTTCCATCAATGTTGAAGTGTGCTATTCAATAAACTGTTCACTGATGGGCACTTATATATAAAATTTAATACAATCTAAATTCATCCTCTGTTTTTGAGTTGCTCAGTAACTTTATTGATCTTTATGCTGTTCATTTGGAACCATCACCAGCTACACAGAGTGGTCTCCAGTTGAAGATCTCTATCCAGAGGTAGGAAGAATCTGGAATGAATCAGTATCACAGGTACCTCAAATTCAAATTCTGGACAGCAATAAAACGGTCTTTGAACAACTTGATCTTAATAATAAACAACTATTAAAATGTGCATTATTCCTGTCCATATGGTCAAGAAAGGTGTGGAAATTATATGGTTTTTAGAAACGTGTATATTACCTCAGTTTATTTGGATAAGTTATAAAAAGAATGAATACAGCAAATGCTGCTTTATTAGTTTGAAAAACCGATTTAAATACTCCATCTACATATAAATTAGAGTTAAAACAACCAGTCTGTTTGATATGTAAATACAGACAACTAATTTTATATATTGTAATGTCAATTACATTAAATATGAAGCAAATGGTCAATTTAAATGCTAAATTATACACAGAATTAAAACCCGCCACTATAATTCCTTTTATTTTACAATATGAATCAACTAGAAATGCTTAAATAATTTGCACACACACACACACACACACACACACACACACACACACACACACACACACACACACACAAAAGAAAGATATTTACATATGCGGTTAACAGCCTCCTAATCATCCCCGAATCTTCAGTACTCTTCATTTACTTTAAAAAACCGGCTGTTGTTCCATCTTGTGTTTAATCATTGATAACGATGTGCTTTTTGCAGGCCACAGTGACAATATGCTTGGGAGCTCTTTAAGCCCTGTTCATATTAAAATAAAAAGGCCGACACTCTTCCATTATGGGCCATGGCGGGAGACACACCACTTTTGTTTCTAATTTACAAACTGTGTAAGCAAATTAAAACGAAAATGGCCAGACTTTATTTGGACTGGGGGCTGTTGCAATTACAGAGCAATTACACCCAGGTCTGTATGCTAGAATTGTTCAGACAGTTTTATTTCAAATCAAAAAGGGATAAAAAGTATATGATCTGTATTTATTTTTGGTAGCATTTGTCTTGCCTTTTGTTGAGATGGTCCGAGTTAAAAAGGGGAGGGAAAGGGAGGTGGTTGCTTAGTGGTTAAGGCATTGAACTTTGGATCAGAAGGTCATGAGTTGAAATCCCAGCCACACCACATTGCCACTCCTGGACCCCTTAGCAAGGCCTGTAAATCCATAGTTTTAAAACTAGATATTAACAAGTAAGTACTTTATTTATATACGTTTACACACCATCACCTTCATAATAGTCCCTTTGCACAGCAACACAGTTTCTGCCATTTCTGGAATGTGTCCTAGAAGTCTTCATTTCGAAGCGTGTCAAACACATTCTGCTATGTGAGCTGGATCTCCGCAGTGGTGTCAAAACAGTGACCATTAAGTTGGATCTTCATCTTCGGGAAGAGGTTGAAGTGCGTGGGAGCCAAATCTGGCAAGTAGGGTGAGTGCGGAAGTGAGATCATGTGGATTGTTTTCCGACGATCATCATGAAAGTTGTAGTATGATTTCGACATTTTCGGGGGTTGAAGCTCTTCCTGATCTCTCGTCGTATTCCAGTGACATTTTTCCGCTCCTGAAACGCACTTGCCTCTTGAAACACCATGAAAGACTCTTTGCAGCGTCGCCGTACATCAAATAAATGTCGTGCCAAATGTGTCTGTGGCAGATTTGCCCAGTTTCACGTTTGTTAAGACACAGACATGGTAACGCACTTGGTCAGAATAGCACCAGTTACCACCATCAGTCCCGACACTTTTTGATACCACCTCGAATGAGAGAGATAAATGTAAGGGCATAATTCTGTACATTTACATGCTGTAAATGTAAAATGCTCAAATTTGCAACTAGTCAGATTTATTTATTTTTTTAAATAAAGTCAACATGATGGATCCCGGGTCTCTCTTTGATTGCATTTAGAAGATACCATAACTTACACAGCACTGCTGCTGGGGGTTCTTTTTGAGGGCTCGGGTGCCTTGTACAATTCTGCTGAAAAAAATGTTGTAATCAAAAGTGTATTAGTTTCAAATACTTGTAAAAGTCTTTACTAGTAATTTGTTGCCTATTATTGGAGACATGTTTAATGCATATCATTATGGACCAATAGAATGCCATTGGCAACTTGAACACATCTTTATGTCTAATAAACACCAATAGGGACCACCATGATGTCTATATAGAATATTCCAATAAAAGTCTTCAACACTGATTTCTTTGATTTGGTGATGATTTTAAAACACACCGCACATTATGTAATGGAAACCAATTGGTAGTGGTCTTTAACAATTAACATCTGATGCTTTGTAATGTTAACTGTTAGAATTTGTGAAAGTTTCGATGGTTTGAGAATCAGAGCTTCACTGTCCCAACAGTAGGAACAAGTATATTAACACTAACCTGTGACAGATTCCAGCCAGGAGCTGTACCATCATCCAAAAAGGAAAGGCTTCTTACGTTCTGATTGGACGATTGAACCTTGCAATGGTAGACATACAAATGCGATACAAGTGGCTACGTCTTGGCAGTAATCATTTCATCATTGTAATATTATTGTGTAGTGAAATCAGCAGGACTCGTATCATCCAGACTGTTGAAGCATGACCGCTTTAATCGAATGCAGGACGATTACAATTGTCCAAAATCATGTTAAAACATTTTGTAAAGATGTTCGAGTGCCTCTCTTCTTTCTGCAGTGGTTCATTACCATGTTCGACACATGAAGTGGCACTTTTGCAATTTTCCAACCATCACATCCTTTCAGCCGCTCGGAGAATGACGTGTTTGGAATTTCTGAGCGACTTCTCCGACAGAGCTCAGAGTTTAATAACCAGAGCTTGTCCTCATGAATCGAGAGGGAATTTATGCATTCTCTTCTGCCTGCTTTAATAAGACTCTGTTTGTTTTCTTACTGAAATACCTTTAACGGAACACTGCTTGCGAATTCGCTGCGGTTTGCGTGACTCATTTGGATGAAAAGTTCAAGTTGCATTAGGTTTTAAACGAAATTCTAAATCGAACCTAAACCGCTTGCCTTGTTCAGATTTATGAATTTCAGGAGATTGTAGATTTATTGTTCGGTAAGTGGATTTATCCAGCCAGCAGTGAAGATTAAGCATTTATAAATATGTTGCCAAAAATTCTAAGACAATCCACCTAGATTGTCTTAGTTTTACTATCAGCCTATTTGCATTTAAAGTTAACATATGAATATAAATATATACAGTGAAACACATGCATGTTCTTTATAAGCAATAAAAGGCAAAAACGCACAGTAACTATACTGTGAATAACTGAAATAAAAACTGCCTCACCCCCAGAGTCAAAAATGTATGTGAAAGTTTAATAGTGTGGGGTTGTTTTGAAGCAGGGAAGGTTGGAGACTTATTCTGGAAAGTCAAAAAAGGAAAACCAACATGGCTCCCATTCCATTCTGCAATTCCATCTGGACTGCGGCTCATTGTCTTGTTGTACGGTGAAGTCGGTCCCATCGAGCCGCAGTCCAGATGGAATTGCAGAATGGAATGGGAGCCATGTTGGTTTTCCTTTTTTGACTTTCCAGAATAAGTCTCCAACCTCCTGAGGCATATGTCAGAGGTCTGTAAGTGTTATCTAGAGAGCAAACATCCTCTGGAAGTGATATCCATCATGGAATGACCTGCCCAGTCACCGCACCTAAATCCTACTGAACTGCTGTGGGATGAACTGGTCAGAAAGGTCAGAAAGAAATATCCAGAGGCATGGCAAAGTATTTTAGCTGAATGTTTGGAGAAACGAACTGTCCAGATGCACAGGGTGTTAACCTAATTCATGCAATTTTCAATTAACATTTTCAATGAAAATAAAACAGAACATCTGGACATTAATATATTTTATTGGGTCAAATGAAATCTTCCTACAATTATGTTACCTAGTTTGTTGAGTATAAACAAAAGCAACATGTTTCAAAGAGACATTACCTTCCTCTTTTCCTCCTTCCTGGTCCAAAACGTCCTACATGCGCTGTCTCTCGAATAAACTCGTTTCTAATCCTGTCCATCTTCATCACTCCCAATAAAAAAATCATCTTCAGCTCTGCTACCTGCAGCTTTCTGTCAGGATCTACCAGACACACGGCGCGCACTTCCGGTTTCTTGGCGCGCACTTCCGGGTCGGCAGCCATCTTGCAGTTTTTCCCGCGCCTCCCAGTATGTAAGGACACCCAAAACTTTAGCTCGGGGCTAGATTATCTCACCGGCTTTCTAAAGTCCCTGGAATTATTTCTTGCCACCCTGCCTGCTCTGGATACCTGTACCTGTACCTGTACTTGTACCTGATCCTGTTCCTGTTCCTGTTCCTGATCCTGTTCCTGTTCTGCTCCGATCTGATTTTGACTTTGGACTGGTTTTTAGATTGTGATTCTGCTCTGCCCTTCTTTGTTCTGTTTGCCGGCTCTTGGATATTTTGTACTGTTTTATAATTTGGTTTTGTCTCTCCTTTCCTGTGTTTTGACCCTGGACTGTTTAATGGACTGTGTTTTTGCCTGTGCCCCATTAAAGCCTGTATTTTCCTTACTCCCTGTGTGCATCCTGCGTTTGGGTCAACACTCACCCAGTCACACACGCACCTGAGTTTTCTGACAGAATAATCTGGCCGTGCATTGTGTCCTGAGACAGCTCCACCTCCTGTCTTTTACTCAATGCCACTGTCTCAAAACCATACAACATCGCAGGTCTCACCACAGTCCTATAAACTTTCCCTTTCACTCTCACAGATACTCTTCTATCACAAATCACTCCTGCTATCACTCTTTTCCACCCACTCCACCCTGCCTGCACTCTTTTCTTCACTTCTCTAACACACTCTACATTACATGCCCTGTTGACCCCAGGTACCTGAACTCCTCCACCTTCTCCACCTCTTCTCCCTTCAACTGCACCACTCCACTGCCCTCCCTCTCATTCACACACATGTACTCTGTCTTACTCCTACTGCCTTTCATTCCCCTTCTCTCCAGCACATACCTCCACCTCTCCAGGCTCTTTTCAACCTGCTCCCTTCTTTTACCACAAATAACAATATCATCCGCAAACATCATAGTCCACGGAGACTCCCGTCTGACCTCGTCTGTTAACCCTTCCATCACCACTGCAAACAGGAAAGGGCTCAGAGCCGATCCTTGATGCAGTCCCACCTCCACCTTGAACCAGTCCGTCGTTCCTACTGCACACTTCACTGCTGTCACGATGTCCTTATACATGTCCTGCACCACCCTCACATACTTCTCTGACACACCTGACTTCCTTATACAATACCAGAAATCTAAGTTAATTAGTCCATGTTAATTAACTGGCAGTTAAAAAGAAACATTAAAATAAACAATTTTGGGCATATTATATAAAATAAAAACCTTAGACATCCAGGTCAGTTTAACTCATGTTCACGTTACCTGGTTAGCTGGCATTTACAATGATCCATTATGAATATAATTTCCTTTTCTTTTTGTGCCAATATTATTCACCTTGTGGACAGAAAAACATTTCTATACATTTAGTCAGATTTGAGGTGCAGCATTTAAGTCTTGATTGAAAACTGTTAAGGATTTATTAGAATGAGTGCTATGCTAATGTTTTGTGCAACTGAACTTCCATATTTATAAGACTATACATTAGCCATCAAGCTAATACTGCTAACTCGCACTTCAGTAAATTAAGTTCGAAAAGGTGCATTAATAATTAATTTTTGTGATGGTGGTGAAGTAACATTGCTGTCTGATGACTTCAGGATGCCTGGTTGACTCCATAAAGTTCCCTGGTTCAGTTACAGAAAGTCTCCCTCACTTATTCATTCTTACCCCTTTTATCATCTTTTTAGTGACTGCAGGTTTCTAATGGCTTCTGATCAAGTCACATACGCTCACGCTTTCGGCCCGTCTGTCTCCTGCTCGCTGCTGCAAATGTATTCATAACGCATGCATCTTTCAGCACTCCAAAGAGGGAACGACAGAGCAGTAGGCAAACGAGAAGAAACAAAAAAAAGTAAAGAAAAGGGGGCTTCATCCTCGTGTAATATTAATGCTCCTCTTTCTGCTGTCACGGAGACAGCTCTGCTGCTGATTAGAGCTGCTTTTGGTGTCGTGATGCTCTCTTGACCTTCTGTGTTGTTGGGCTTGATTCATCCTCGTTCATGTGTCCCGACAATGTTCTTATCTTCTCTGCTGTTGGATAAATGTCACATCAAACTTCTGGTTTCTGTCAAAAACGCTGCAGTTAAATGGTTTGTATGAGCAAATAATTCAAAATTAAGCTTTTGCTGGTTTAGGTTTGTTGACCGAACAATCAATTCAGAGGTCCCCCCCTCACTTCGGCACCCACCCTACTCACCAGATTTTGCTCCTGCGGACTTTGCCCCCTTCCCGAAAATGAAGATCCAGCTCAATGGTTGCGGTTTTGACACCATTGCGGAGATCCAGCATGAATCCCAGAAGTTGCTTCAAAAAGACTTCCAGGATATACACTGTATGGAAAAAAGTATTGGAACACCTGACTTTTTCAGCCTTCCCCAAACTGTTATTACAAAGCTGAAGGCACACAACTGTGTAGGACATCTTTGGATGCAGTAACATTACATATTTTCCTTTACTTGAACTAGGAGATCCCAACCTGTTCCAGCATGACCATGACTGATGAGAGCGCTGTATTGCTCTGCAAGGGCACGATTTTGAAGGCGATAGTGTGCAAACATAGATAAAGTACTTTCTTGTAAACAGAGCTTATACTGGAAATAAAGTGGGAACACACTCATGGTGACATGAAGCCATGCTATATAGGTTTCTATAAAGGTTCCTGGGTGTGTGTCCAAAATTCAGACTGCTCATCGGATCAGCTTTAATACACAAGAACGGAATCACAGAGTCAACAAAAATGGCTGTTGTGAAATCAATAGATTGTGTGAATTTTCTTTACAATCTTTCTTGCTCTACCTTATCTTTATTTTTTTTGGAGACACCCTTTTTACTTTAAAATGAATTATGAATGTTAAAGAGCATTTTTTTAAATGTCTTTCTTTTTTATCCTCACCCTGAACACCACATATTTAGGGCCAACTTGCTTTCCATGAAGTTACGTACTAATTTTACGAACTTCAGCTTTTATATTGATTAGGTCACAAATGCCAGTCTACAAACGCACAAACAAACCGTAATCACGTTTTAATCAACTCGTCTGTCCTGAAAATGTCAAACCCTTATGCAGCACAAATCCCAAATTGGGATGAGATTAAGGAATTGGAGAGGAGGGTTGGTGAGGGACTGGAAGCATCCAATCAGAGGAAAGGAAGGACTGGAGGATAAAGGGCTGAGGGCAAAAGCGAAAATCCTGGTTTAATATTTTTGACCTTTAAAAGAAAGATCGTTCGCCAATCTCTGACTGAAATTAAAATCGTCGTGCCACATTTTCATTTCGTTACTCTGCATCACTCGCATGTTAATGAGCTTGAGCTTAATTGGACTTTAGCACTCGTCAAAGTAAAAGAAAAGAAAGAGGCTGTGCCAAAAGAAACCCGAATTCTTAGCGAAATCTTATCTCTAGCACGATATCGAGCCCCTAGTGGTCCGTATCCATTGCGGTGTACGAAGTTAAAAAGGCTGCATTAGGTTTTGTGCTGGAATAATGCTGTAATGCGGCTCCCATTTTTCCACTGAATGAGCCTTCAGTGATCCGCCGTTGAATAATCGAGTCGTGAGCCAGACTGCTTTGTTGCGTCTTCTTCTCCATTCCACCCACACCTACCTTCATATTTCTTTCAGTCAGAGACGTCTGAATCCTGCTAACTACCTGCGCTGTGCCAAGGCGATCGAGCTAGTACGTGCTCTTCTCGCTGCACTCTGTATCAGCAGGTTTTAAATAAGAAATAAAAACCACATAGAGTGGGCCGTTAGAGAAAAATAATCAGCGACAGGATGCTGTGATGCAGCCAGGCAGGGTTTCCTTCACCATTATTCCTTATCCACCAGGGCAATTTGCCAACCATTTCAATTTTATTCATTTAAAAATGCATGGGGTAATTTTTCTTAAACAATTATATACTTTGTGGCAAAAGTATTGGGACACCAGACTTTTCCAGCCATATGTATTTCTTCCCCAACCTGTTAACTGTATAGGTCTATGGTTACCATCCACTTCTTAGCTACTTAACTACAAGACTCAAACCTGTTAGCGCATGACACTGTGCACAAACCCAGATCTATGAAGATATGCTTCACATGGAAGATCCACTGCTATAGAGCTCCAACCCTATTGAACACCGTTGGGATGAATTGTACTGCTGACTGCACCCCAGGCCTCCTCACCTTCATCACTACCTGACTTTACTGAAGGAATCTCACAAATTTCCACATAATCTGGTGGAACATTTTCCCAGAGGAAAAGAGTGGAGGTTATTAGAACAGCAATTGAGAACCGAATTGGAAATGAGGAATTGGTGGTCAGATGTCAAGCTTTTTGTCCATATATTGGATGTACAAGTCAGTGAATGTCTACAAGCAGGTGAACCAGTGCCTCCTATAGCATTAGAATAAATAAGGTGGAATTGCAGTAGGTGACGCTATACTGTAGTGTGATTAATATTTTACTGTGTTTGTGGTTCTGCACAAAAATGTAAAAAATAAAACCCACCCAACATCGAACAAAGTTGTTGAAAATGCACGGTTCTTTCTTTTGGCACAAGCAAGAACATACACTTTTTAATAAAACTCTGAATGAGTCCAGTGTGTGTGTTGGTTTGTGTGAAAGTTGTACATAGAGGAGTATAAGGGCTGGGAGCTCTGATGACAATTAATTTCTTTTTTTTTCCGGTCACCAAGTCAGTGGTGGAGATGGACCAGTGTGGGTGTGTGTGATAAAGCTGATAAAAGCTCACCCGGCTTTCCCGACTATGACGTGCTTACTCCTCGTTTCAGAGAACATCTGGTGTCCCACAGATGCCAGAGCAAACATCCAGTCTGGACTGGTTACACAGGAGCATCTGCATCATTGCTCTAGTTCCATGTTCCCAAATTCTCCCCGATTGCAACCAATCCCCAGCCCTTACTGCCTTTTTTCCCACCCACTGCAACACCACTTTCAACCTCCGGATGGCAGTAAAGGCTCAGATGACCACCTGAGTGAATAATTTAGCGCTTTCAGGACAAAAAACATTGTTAGGCTTGATGTTCTTTGTTTATTATTTATGTGTCGATAGCACGCAGGGTGAAGTTTCCTCAGGCTTCTAATAGAAAGTACTGTGTGGGAGGTCTAATTGTATTTTGCTCAAGGCGTAGGGAAGGTGCGAACTCGCGGTTCATCGCTCCTTCGCTGCAGACGCTGATGATAAAGGGCACGCTGCCTGATTCGGGCTTTAATCAGTGTCCCAAAAGGTGGAGACACAACTTCCTGTGTATTTTCGTGTAACTCTGCGTGTGTGTGAGAGAGAAAGAAAGCTCTCTGATGAGTCATTGGCATTATGAATGGTTTCATATGCTTGTTTTGGCATTAGGATGAATGCTTCTGGGTGTGCATGGGCAGAACTCACACCGAGCACGATGCTGTACTGCCAGTCCTTCGTAACTGTTCTCACCAATTAGTTGATTTTGTGCACACACACACACACACACACACACACACACACACACACACACACACACACACACACACACACACACACACACACTTTTCACAGGATTTCTATATCAAATGGAGCTCATTTCCTTGACCTGTTAAAATCAGGGTGTATGAAATGCACTAATTCCCCCTTACTCTTTTTCCCCCTACCAGATCAGACAGCGCCCTTTTTTTTTTGAAGGAGCCATGACCAAAATGTGAAGAAAATGGCAGTCAACGGGAAAAAAATTACATGTGCAACTGCTGTGGTTTGTTCCTCCACCTTTGCAGAAGGCAATTAACACCCTTCAACTAATTCAGACATACAAACGTGAGCCTAAAAGCATATGCAAAACTAGAAGAGTTGCCCAAGACCTGTAATCAGAATTAAGTTCTTATACAGACCACACAAACAACTGATCAAAATATGAACCATGGTAGCTTAGGCGTTAAGGGATTTTTAGATCTGAAGATTATGAGGTCAAATACCAGCCACACCAAGCTGCCACTCCTGGGCTTCTAAACCCCACAGATGCTCAGTCCTATAAATGAGATACATCTAAGTCACGTTGGATAAGGACATCTACCTAATGCCATAAATGTAATTGGAGGGAATTAAAGACAAGTCTCAGGTTCTGAATATCAAAAGCCCTTAACACACAGAAGCCACTAAGGAACTAAGTGTTGTGGCAAGAACACTGGGAACTCTGAGAACCAGACTAGGAGACAGACAGCTTGACCATGGGAATCAAACATGGAGCCTCCAGGGCAGAAGTGAACACTCTTAACTGATTTCGCTGCCAGAGATATAGGATTGATAAGGAAGTTTAAAGAGAATAAGTAAATGTAAGATGGCCAGCTACTCAATCTACCAACCAATCTCCACTAGAAGGTTAAATCCTGTCCTTTATTCCTTATATACAGTAAAGCTGCCCACATAAGCAGCAGTAAAATATACACCATTTTCTAGCTTTGTCTAATCAGAGGTCTCACCATGTTTCTCCTGCATGCTTAAAAAGAGCGCCTCCAGGTGTAGGAAGTTGCAGTTATGATCACAGTGCATGATGGTTAATGTATTCATGGGACTGTACTATTCATGAAAGGCTTCCCTCTGGTGGCATGTGTGAGTATTGCGTAATCTGAAAAAGGGCACAGAACAGTTACATATTCCGAATCGCTGCTTAATACAACTTTCAAACTTGGTTTTTCTTGAACAGAAGCATCCGAGATTGTTCAAGAACATATATTGAAAAAACTCCTGCCTTTAAACCTTAATCTATACAAAAAAATGGAAGCACTACTCTGCTAATAGGATTCCATGTTTACCATTGACATACCAGACTTGATCATTAAAACCCCTTGAACGACTCGCGACAGCATCGCCGTTTGTCAAACGAATGACATGTCAAACGTTGCCCAGTTTCACTCCGAATTTTGCTCTTTTTTTTAACTTGCTGATCATGATGAAATCGCAGACGTGGTCAGAATAGCACCAGTTAGCACCATTTGTCTCCAGACTTTTGATACCACATGACAATGCCCCTATGCACAATGCCAGCTCCATGAAGATATGCTTTACATGAGTTGAAGTGGAAGATCTCCTAGACATACATTAGTACCTGCCTTTACCAACATCCTTGTGACTTAATAAGCACAAATCTCAACAAGCACACTCAAAATCCAGTGGAACATCTTCCCAGAAGAATGGAGATCATTATAGCAGCAAATGGAGACTAATTGTTGCTTGGGATGGGATATTCAAAAAGCACATGGTCAGGTGTCCACAAACATTTGCCCATATAGTATAGCATGATGCAAGTCACCAAACCACTTACTTTTACTGGGTGCTTGGAATTGGACCAGATGGGGTCAGAAAATTATCAGACGCTCCTTAAAATCGCATCTGAAGGCTGAGCCTGTGAGACTGACATCCTCATCGTACGCCTTTTTTATTGAAGGCTCAGGATTTCCAGCCTGTCCTTCAGATCTTTAGTTCCTCATGGCGATCAGTAATCTAGCCATCCATGATATCATGATGCTCCTGTGCAGAGCTGAGAACCGTGTGTGTGTGTGTGTGTGTGTGTGTGTGTGTGGGAGGTATTTTCAGAGATGGTGAGTGGGTGATGCACTTGGCCAGCTGGAATTTAAGCTCCAGCGTTTGTCACGGTTGGCATCACTACATGGGGGCCGGAGATAAGGAAGTGGCAGGACACTAAGCATGTTGACAGCATGAGACCGAGCGAGAGAGAATGAGAGATAGCAAGAAAACCAGAAGGAGAAAGAGGAAAAAAATACAGTGTAGAGGGATGGTGAAGATGGTGATGAGACTCATATTTATGCAGCTCACAGTCCGGATGCAGTGTTTTGGAGAGAGAAGCCGAGAAGAAGACGAGCCACTGTTCTGTCTCTCGCTCTTCTTCTCCCAACGCATCTCTTGAGGGCCCCTCCGAGCACATCGGCGCCATCGGATCTCGGCGTTCAGAACGATACAGTAATAGTCCTGGGCTTTTTTTCTTTGCTAACTGACAGGGTCATTACAAGCAGCCGGATCGGTGCGCCGGGGGTCTCCGAGTCCACTTACAGACGTGTGCTAGCGGCAGTATGTTACACTGCGCCGAAGAACATTACATGCTCATTTGCATTAAGTGCTCAAACCATGATTCCGCACATCTCCATTCCTCAGTGTGTTGCACATCGTTGGGGGGAATACTAATGCCTTCGGTGAGGAGACGTTACAGTAAATATGCAGATTAAAGAAAATGAATATGCATGCCGTACTAATTAGTCCTTCAGTTCCATTACAGGCCCCGGCGTCGAACAAATCAAATTAATGCCAGCTTTACTACCGATGCCCCTTCGAGTGCAGTTAAAATGCATGCACTTAGAAAAGATGTCAAACCAAAACGCAAAGTGTTTTATGTACAGAATAGCAAACAGAGACGCTACTTTAAGTATATCAACTGTATGTACAGTATAGGATTCAGAACCAAGAGAAGGAGAGATAGAATAAGGTAGATTTGTGTTTAAGGCATTGGACTTTGGATCGGAAGATCCATATCCCAGCCACACCAAGCTGCCACTCATGGGCCCCTGAGCAAGGCCCTTAACCCTAATAGCTGCTCAGTTCTAGAAATTAGATAAATGTAAGTCGCTCTGAATAAGGGCGTCTGCCAATTACCATAAATGTAAATGTAAAATTAAACTAGCTCATGCTAGAGAGAGCAAATTTCTTTAACAATTAAAATTTCATTAAAAGATGTAGCTTTCACATTATTATTATTATTATTATTATTATTATTATTATTATTATTATTATTATTATTATCATCAGGAATTCTACTTTATTTCATTGCATATATATATTTTATTTATTTACATATTTTTTTAAACCCTCGACTCTTTTTATTCTTTATATTGTTCTTTTTTTTTTCTTTTTTTTTTTGTCATGGACCACTTATTAAAATTCAATTCAATTAATTTGTGTCTGTAGAGCACTTTGAGCAATGGACATTGTTAGCAGTGGTTATAAAGTTATATAAAAGGATGTATAAGTTTAGTGCTAATAGGTTTATAATTGTAAGTTTATCTTTAATGAGTGAGCCAGTCATGACTGTGGCGAGGAAAAACTCCCTGTGACGTCATGAGGAAGAATCCTTGAGAGGAACCAGACTCAAAAGACAACCCATCTTTATCTGGTGGTCATTGAATGTCCATGCAATAGATGCTTAAATTTAAACCTGTTTATGCAAACTGTTCATAGAAGAAATTCACTGCATGTCCTAATGTGCATGGTTATGTGTGGGACAAATAAAATGTAAATTTGATTTACACCAAGAAAACTGATAATCTTGTTTTTGTCAGTATAAATAAATCACACGACTGTAATAGCATCATTAAATTAAATGAAATTAAATGAAATTTAATTCAATTTAAGTTATACTTGTTTATTTTGTTGTTTAGTTATTTATCCCTCGAACAGTGATATTTTCTCCTTCCTGATATTTAAGCAACACCCCCCCCTCTAGACCCTACCCATTAAAGAGGTGTACAAAAGAGAACATAAATCTTTTTTTTCCCCTTAAAAGACACATGGAGGCTGAATCCCAAATGGCTTAATTAAAGAATGGAACATAAATAGTGTGTGTGTGTGTGTGTGTGTGTGTGTGTGTGTATATATATATATATATATATATATATATATATATATATATATATATATATATATATATATATATATATATATATAAAACCTACTTAGAGCACTTTTTTTCTTATTTTGCCAATAGACAACATCTGATAAAGAAAGACAGTAAGTTGGAAATCCTATAAAGCTCTGCTGAACTTTGTAGTTAAAATAAAAAAAAATATTTTACAATATAACATTTCATTTAAAAATTGCAACGAAAAACGAACCGTTTTAACAATTTATTTATTTCTTTAATTAATTTTTTAGATATTTAAATCAGTCACTGATTATTGATTTTGACGAGGTCAATCGGGTGCCAACATGTAGCACCGAGGGACATCATGTGATAATGCGGGTCATCAACCTCACGTCAACGTCAGTCGCCTCTACAACAAATCACACCACAGAAATGGAAGAAGAAAAAGAACCAATTAACCGAGTAAAACCTTTTCCAGAAGGTTCATTAGCCACTGATATTACATTCACTATGTACTGAAATGTCAAATGCTTGGATGTTGGCAGACGTCCTAAGAATGAGATTATTGACCAAAGCCTTTAATGACTATGACACAATGATTCCTTTCTTAATAACAACTATTTTTAAATGAATTTTTTTGGAAAGAGTGCGTGATGATACGGTAGCTTATGCCTTCAATCACTGGGCTTCAATAACTCCTTCTGCTGTCTGATAACCAACTGAAATACACAAATACATCACGGGACTACATTATAATGTAATTGAGGTGTGAAAGGATGCAAGTGCAGCTAAGGGACACTGATTTAGTATTATATGATTCATATCACTGATCATTTGAGAGATAGAGGCCCAGTATTAGTAGATTTGTGGTGCTTGGATTTGAATTCACCTTTTAATCTTCTGGTTAAAAGTTTAACCACTGAGCTACCACTTCCTTATTATTACTACTATCAAATTTAAAATAATGAGCCATTATCATAAACATAACCCAGACAGCGAGGTCAGGTGATGGACAAACAATGTGAATTAGGTCAAAACAAGAAGGTATTTAGGCTTCAATTCAGTTCAATTCATCATATTTTATTTATAGAGCGCTTTTAACAATAGACATTGTCTCAATGCAGATTTATAGATATAAAACATTTCTAAAAGAATGTATATTTCTTCCTTATAAATGTACGTTTGTCCCTAATGAGCAATCCAGTGGTGACTGTGGCAAGGAAAAACTCCCTGAGATGGCATGAGGAAGAAACCTTGACAGGAACCAGATTTAAATATGAACCCCATCCTCATCTGTGCGGCACCGAATGTCCAGTTTTAATTAAGAGATTAAGAAAACAACGCGAGATCAAAAAACTGAAAATGGAAAGAAAATTACATCGAACAAAAGTCTAAGAATCAGGAACATGCTAGTTTTATCCTTTAACAGGGTATTAATACATTTATTATATATTCATTATAATATGTTCCCTGGTGGTCTAGTGGTTAGGATGCGCCGCTCTCACCGCTGTGGCCCGGGTTCGAACCCCGGTCAGGGAACCAACCCCAGCCATTAGGATTGCACAAGCCTTAGTGCCGGTCCCAAGCTCAGATAAATGGGGAGGGTTGCGTTAGGAAGGGCATCCAGCGTAAAAACGTGCCAAATCAAACATGCGGATGGTCCGCTGTGGCGCCCCTAATGGGAGAAGCCGAAAGAAAGTTTATTATATATTCAATATAATATATTTTAGTAAACTCTTAACATATTTTAATTATGCTATTCCATAATTCGATTTTTATACTTTATAACTGTTCATTATTTCAATTTGTTTATTTTTTCTGCCACTGACCGGTCATTAAAAACATTTAACTGCATGTCGTACCACTAACAGTTGTGTGGGGGAGTTTGGACAAAATTGGAGTTTGATTGACACCACTTGCATTTTCTTCAGCTGAAAAAAAAAAAAATCGAACCAAAAGAAAATCACAAGAAGGCGACAGATATTGAATTTTTATAAAAGATATTGTTTTATTTAACAATAAAAAGGCGCCACGGCACTGAACAAGACTTTGCCATTTACAAACTAAAATAAAAGGGGGTGAAAAATACATGAGGAAAAAAAACAATAGCTAGACAGCGGTGGAGTTATGATACAAACAAAATATAAATATAATAAATACACACGTAACAAACGAATTATAACACCAATGTTTTTATGTAGACAGCTGTATGTGGCAGCTACGTTACGCTACTTCTGGATACTGTGCAAATGTTGGAGCAATAAGGTTTTAATTTTTTTTTTAAATTCAGTGTTTCAGACATGTGCAATGACACTTTCTTCTGATCAGCTGTACTTGTTAGACTATTAAGTATGAATGCTTTGAGGCAGCACACACACTTCCTGCTCTCTATGTGACTTCCTCTGGTGCTGCTGTGAGTGCATAAGAAATAGAGCTTTTATAAATATTCAATGGAAAATCACAATACACGTCTCATACCTACAATGTACTGCCACATGGAGTCTGTAAAAAGCATTGTGGTCTCTGAACATTTCCATTAATGCTGTATACACAATAGAATATACAATCTAAGCAATGAATAGATAACTATAGAGAAAGGAAGACTATACATTGAAATTATTCAGACTGCAATCTGATTGGTTAAACAATGTCCCCCCAAAAAAACCACTCTCTCATTCTGATACTTTAGAGGTTGTATGGCAATAAACTGACTTCATGAGGGTCTTTGTATGTTGTTTTATTTCCAAAAAAAGGGTAATTGTTGCCAGTTTGTAAGAGAGTCTACAGTGGTCTTCAGGACAGACAGATATAGAAATGTTGGTGTTGATTTTTTGTAATGGTTTCCAGTGTCAATGGAAGTTCTTCTAGTTGGCAGGATAAAGTTATTTATAAGGAGTCTCCATTTTCCAGTTGCGCTTAGACAATAATCTTAAAGTAGAAAATCAAGGTTGAAATAATACTACCACCCAAAAAACATTTTCCATCCACCAAGAGATGTGTCTTCAGAGTTTGGAGTCAACTGGGTTTCTTGCTTTAGTAAAATGATTTTCACCCTCCATATGTGAAATGCCTCTCTCTCTGTAATGCACGTGTTGTTACATTGTGTTTTTTTTTATTGAATTGATTGTTTCTATAATCGCAATGTGATAGTGGTGGTATTAAGAGGTGGATTATGTCGGGTAAGTCTCCACTGAAGGCCCAGGTACCGAATGCACGGCCCGCCACTGAGAGTAGGGTTAGGGTTAACTATAGCGTTTGAGATCAGCTTACAGTTAGGTTTAGGGTTAGAGTTGGGCTAGGGTTAGGTTTAGGGTTATACAATATGGATAAGATTAAAGCTAGGGTTAGGTTAGGTAAAAACACAACTCATCTGGTGTGGAGGAAGCATGGGCACAGACATCTTCCTCCCTCGTCTGTATGTATTCACACATTTTTTTGTGTTTTATATGCATATAAAGGTAAAAGTTTAGAGTTAAGGTTAAAGTTAAAGATAGGGTTAGAATTGAGTTAAGGATTAAGGTTAAATTTATGGTTAGAATTTAAGTTCAACATAAAATTTCTTCAAATTTCTCACCTACTCTGGTACAAATACCTTTTAAACTTTAAACAAATCGATGCTGGTTGTCAAAATGTTCCAGTATTCAACTACCTACTGAAATATTGTTCATATTTTAGATGACAGTAAGTCAATTCAACTTCATATCTATACCACTTTTAATAATCAGTACTGTTACAAAAGATCACAGATTTCAAGGGAAAATTATGTATTATTGTTTCCAGGGGGAGGATTTGAGCCTGGACACTCTTTGGTGTCTTTATTGTAATTAAATGAAATAATATATTTTTTTAAATGAATAGAGGAAATATTACGCAGAGTGTGGAAAGTGTTAGTAGTGGAAATAAATTGTGGAAAAGATTTTAAAAGGTATTATCAAGATTCGTGGGGAATGGAATTGATTGAAAAACAGGAAGTGCATCAATGCTATAATGGTCCTGCATGATCTCAGTAGAAAAGTGATTTGGAACAAAAATATATTAAAATATATATAAACATATTTTAATTTTTTTTATTTTGGGAATGACTTAATTAGCTACTAAAGACAATACACATGGAGGCTAGCTGTCTAAAAAAAAAGATTTATACATTTTGAATATCATTCGAATTTCTTCACATTCTCAGGAAATGAATAATAATCGTTGTTTTGTGGAGGTGAGGTTCATGGTGGTCGGCCAGCCTGCTTCCTGGATTGCAAATTTGCCAAATTTAGACTCTAGAATGCTTGTTTTCGATCTGTCCTGTAGTTAATGCCTGCGTCTCAAATGTACTGAGCCACACACACACACACACACACACACACACACACACACACACACACACACACACACACACACACACACACACACACATTTTCCCTCACACTAATTGACAGGCCAGAGAAGGCGAGTCAGATTCCCATACTGTAAGAGTGAGACAAAGACATGTGTGTTTTTGCTGTCTGCTTGTGTACAGTGTCCGTAAATTTAGCATCTGCAGCCGAGCAGAGCGAATCAGAACCATTTCAAGGATTTTGGTAAATTTTTTTACCACCAAACCCAAACCACATTGTAATTATACTGTTTACGTGCCACTTAGAACCATCAAAATATACAGGAAAACTATGAAAATATTTGTAACTAATGTCAAAAATTTGTGCTAATACAGTAATCCCCGGTTTACCGTGATGGTTACGTTCCAAAACCTTCAGCTATTAATGAATAAAATGAATAAACCGCGATAAATGGATGCCACCCCAAAAATGCTATTTTATGTATACTGTACTGTATACAGCTATTGCTCTTTTACACAACATTTTGTTTACATTTTTGCTACTGTTCACTTTATGTCTATTTACAACAGGTGTACTGGCAGAGCTATTTTGTATTTTGTGTATTTGTCTTGCACAGTCTTGCACTGTCTTGTGCTGTCTTTGCACTCAATGATTGTTGTTGTATGTAGCACCAGGTCAGGAGGAACATTGTTTTATTTCTCGGCTTCTCCCATTAGGGGTCGCCACAGCGGATCCTCCACATGTTTGATTGACACATGTTTTTACGCTGGATGCCCTTCCTAACGCAACCCTCCCAATTTATCTGGGCTTGGGACTGGCACTAAGAGTGGCTGGGGTTGGTTCCCTGACCGGGGATCGAACCAGGGCTACAGCGGTGAGAGCGCCGCATCCTACCCACTAGACCACCAGGGACCGTGTACTGCATCAGCTATATATGGTTGAAATGACAATAAATGCATCTTGACTTGACTTGGTAGGGTTAGAGGTAGGACTTAAGGTAAGAGTTGGGGCTAAAGGTAGGGTTTGTGTTGGTAGGGTTAGAGGTGGGGGAATGAGCTTTAACCAGTCTGGCTAAACTCAAAAAGGGTACAGTAGAGACTATATGAACAGGAACGCTCTTATAAGCAGTGATAATGCATTGTTTATTAGATGCTTTTCTCTATCTTTACCCTATGACACCACAGGCTTTAGTCAAAGGAATCCTTCCGGATCCCTCTGTGAACTTTTGGGTGATTAACTTCCAAATTACGATAACACCTGAAATAATTAGTCACATGGTTACTGGAGATCATCAGTAAATATTGGTTAATGAGAAATTAGAAGTAGTATTTACAGTAGATTGTATGTGTTCAGCACAAAGAATCTGCATAACTCATTAGCATGTACAAAAAAAATGCTTTGCTAACACAAAACGTGGGAGAAAAGCCTACGACAGTCCGAGGCATACAATAGTCAAGAATCATGGACAGCATTATCGATGCATGTTCAAATGTCAAGTGTATGCGCAAACTTGTTCAACATGTACCGTGTGCCACATCAATCTCTTTAATGGATCTAATGCAACATATAGGGTCAAAACTGCTCATTACCATAACACACCAGTGAGAGAGAGATTTCTAGTGCCTTTTCTCTAAACATCAAATCAGCACTCATTTACAAACTCGAAATCTGTTTCTTGGCTGAGTGTGCGCCTTTTTATTAAATAACTCTCACCATGAAAGTAGAAGGATCTCTGGAGGTTCTCGAGTGGTTAAAAACCTAGTGTTTTTTTCAAAAAATACTCAGAGCCATATAAACATACCTCACTTGAAATGATTTGAAACATAATCAGGTAGCCCTCTTACAGTATGGACTATAAAGCATTCTTCTAGTTAGTGTTAGGCTGGTCTAGATGGTTTTAGACTGTTCTAGATAGTAGTCTTAGGCTGGTCTTGATGGCGAAAGGCTGATCTAGATGGAGTTAGGCTGGTCTAAATGTTGTTAGGCTGATCTACATGGTGTTAGGCTGATCTAAATGGTGTTAGGCTAATCTAGATGGTGTTAGGCTGGCCTAAATGGTGTTAGGCTGATCTAAATAGAGTTAGGCTGGTGTAAATGGAGTTAGACTGGTGTAAATGGTGTTAGGCTGGTCTAAATGGTGTTAGGCTGATCTAAATGGTGTTAGGCTGATCTAGATGGTGTTAGGCTGGTCTAGCTGGTGAAAGGCTTATCTAGATGGTATTAGGCTGGTCTTAATAGTATTATGCTGGTCTAGATGGTGTTTGAATAGGCTTGATGGGGTTAGGCTGATCTAGGTGGTGTAAGGGTAGTCTAGGTGGTATTAGAGTTGTCTAGGTGGTGTTAGGATGGTTAGGTGGTGTGAGACTGGTCTAGATGGCATTAGGCTGGTCTAGATGGTGTTAAACTGGTCTTAATGGTGTTAGGCTAATCTTGATGATGTTAGGCTGGTCTAGATGGTTCAGGCTGATTGCATCACACAACAGAATACTCTGTTTGTTTTTTTTACTTTTATAATGCATTCAAAAGAGAAAAAAAAATAATTGATAGCAGACACCAAAAACACTTCCAACACTGCCAATTACTTGTGAATGTGGGGATGCTCCATTGAGCAAATGAAGATAAATATCTGTACAGAAGCCCAACCGAAAAACTTCCTAAAAAAAAAAAAGAATTAATTGGAATAATGGACAGATGACAGATTAAATTTCAGTACACTACAAGTAAACTTGACTCTTAAAAAAACACGTCTAAAATACAGTTTTCCTTAAATAGCTAGCTACCATGCATATACAGTAAGCTAGGCAGCTAGCACATTTAATGCTAGTTATCAAATGCTAACTATTCAGTTGATGCCAAGCAGGCAGGAAGGGGAAGATCATCATGTGATGCAAACTGATACTCAGGTTGCATCACACAACTTCCTGTACACATTTACATTCACATCCATACCATGTGGTAGACACCCTCATCCACAGCATCTTACAATTATCTCATTTATACTGTACATCTGAGCAAATACGGGGTTAGGATTTTATTCAAGAGCCCAGCAGTGGCAACTTGGTGGTGCCATCTATGACCTTATCCAGAGCAACTTATAATGATCTTATTTATATAAGTTGGGACGGCGTGTAAAATGTAAATAAAAACAGAATGCAATGACTTGCAAATTTTATAAATACATATTTTATTCACACACAAAAAAAATAATTCAATAAAACAACACTGAATGTTAAACAGATTATTTACCATTTGACGGAAAAAATCAGGTCATTTTGAATTTGATGGCTGCAACAAGTCTAAGCAAGCTGGGACAGGGCCATGTTTTCCACGGTGTAGCATCATGTCTTCTGTCCTTATTCATCTGAAGATTTAGATAAGGAATGCGGTCCCAGACAATAATTTCTGTAGGAGTTAACGAGCCCATGCAGTGATTTCAATTGCAGTTCTCCTGAGGGCCTGAAGATCACGTCCATCCAATATTAATTCTCGTCCAGGTTTCTCCAGATTCTTTGAAACTTTTGATGATATTATGTGCTGTTAATAAAGAGATATTCAACTGTTTCACAATTTGATGTTGAGGTATATTATTCTTTCACAGATTGGTGAAGCTTTGCTTATATTTACTTCTGAGAGACGCTGCCTCTCTAAGATACACTATTTATACCTTATCATCTTATTGACCTGCTGTCAATTAACCTCATCAGTTGGAAATGTTTCTCCAACTGATTCATTTGAATAACACTTTTTCCAGACTTTGTTTTGCCTGTGTTGCAGCCGTCAAATTCAAAATGGGCTTTTTTTTTTTTTTTTTTCCTCACTTCTATGTTTTATTGTGAATGAAATATGGATTTATGAGATTTGCAAATCTGTGCATTCCGTTTTTATTAACATTTTGCACAGTGTCACAACATTTTGGAAACAACTGAGCAGTTGCGAGTTAAGTTCCTTGCTGAAGCACCCAGCATTGGCAGCTTGTATGTGCTCAGATTTGAACTTGTTCAACTTCATAACCATATAGTTATCACTTCCACCTACCACTGTGTCCAACCACACACCCCAAGTGTTTTATTTGTTTACTTGGCGTCACAACAAGAGACGACACAATGCCACGTACAGCTACAACACAAAACAAAAGTGGAACGGCAAAATTAATTGGTTTGGCTCCTGCTCTAAATAAATGAAAATGTTCTTCACTTAGCTTTTGTAACTATGACAGGCAATTTGCAACTTTGAGTTTCAGTTACCATGATCGCCAACTAATCCTCCCATTGTGCTTCTCCTGAGAACTTTCCGGGAACGTTTTATCCGCAGACGTGATTGACAGCCGAGCCGTTGTTGGCCCATGTTGGCTGGTTTGCACGCAGGATAATTTGCACCGGGGCGGTGCGTTGACCAGAACTTCATCCTGACGTTGCTGATCGAGTGAAAGCCAAATGGCATGCCGCCCGCTGATCCGTCTGCTGATTTGTTATCGTTGACAAGTGCAACCTTTTTATCGATGAAGTCATAAAAAAACAACCCGCGTGAACAAAATACGGCATGACCTTTGAAAATATCATGCCGGCCATCCCGTTTTCCTCTAATTCCGTTGTTTTGAAAGTGCCCGGGGGCTGGAGCGCGTTGCAGTAAAAGGTTACGATGCTTCTGTAAATTGTCATTTAACGAAATGAACAGAACTTTATTGTATCGTCGTGTGTTTTGTTCCCTATTACACGTTGATAAAGCTCACTCCTAGCACTTTAAATGCATTTAAAGGGGAGGTTTATTTTTTTCTTCCATTTTTTTTTTTTCTCACAGACGAATGTGCTTTGTTCCGATTTTATTTACCAGCTTGGAGGTTTTTTGGTCCCAGGGTGTTGTTTTGAATGCCAGTGTATCCAAGAGAAAACCCACAGAGCTTTCACATTGTTGCATCATTTTCAGGGCTGTTGATGAGAGAGAGATGTGGACAGGAGCCACAGATTCTCATTGCGAAGTTACAAATCTCAGTCCTATTAAATGCTCTGTCACAGCGAGTCTGCAGGAAACAGCTCAGGCACAATTTCAATAGAATCCGAACATCACGGCTGCAAACGCACCTGCAAGAAAACTAATCAACACCGTGGCGATGTGATAGTGTTCTATTCCTCCTATTCCACAGCAGTTTGCCAATGATTCGAGTTTAACTAATAATTAAAGAATGGCAAGTCTTACTTTTTAATCCGTTTTAAATTATTGATCTAATTATGACTTTTCCTTTAGCGCTAACACTTAAACCAGGCCAAAAACTCATGGACATTACAACAAGCACTAATAGACAATATATTTGTCATGTATATGCATTTTGAACGTTCCCATTCCACATTTGGTCTCCATTTGCTCTTATAATAAGCTCCACTCTTCTGGGAAGATGTTCCACTAGATTTTGGAGTGTGCTTGTGGAGATTTGTTGAGCCACAAGGGTGTTAGTAAAGTCAGGTACTGATGTAGGTGAGAAGGTGAGGAGGCCTGAGGTGCACTCAGCGTTCACATTCATCCCAAAGGTGTTCAATAGGGTTGAAGTCAGTGCTTTATATATCCAGAGATTTTCCACTCCAACCAATGTGAAGCATATCTTCATGGAGCTGGGGGACTGTGATGCTGGAACAGGTCTGAGTTGGGAGTTAGGTTCTTTGCTGAAGCACCTAGCATTGGCAGCTTGTATGTGCTGGGATTTGAACTTGTTTAACATCTTAACCATAGAGTTATCACTTCCACCTACCACTTTGTCCAACCACATCTTCTTATCGCCTCGGCATCTTTGAGGAGAGCAGCAATTCTAATCTCAAATCCTCTTCAAAGAGTCGACATGAGGCGCCATGTTGAACATCCAGTGGTCAGTATGAGAGAATTGGACTCAAAGCACCAAATTGTAACTGTTTTAAAACAAGATACACAAATTTGTATGGTTTTGTCAAACAAACAAAAACATGACCATGATGAATAGGACGTGTGGCTTTGCATAGTTACATGACGTACAGCTGTTATCACTTTGGGTGTACTTATCTTTGTTGGCAGCTATTTAGAAAGTAATGGCTGTATGTTGAGTTATTTTTAGACTACAGTTAATCTTTACTGCTATACAAACTGCACACTGACTACTCTAAAATATATCAAGTATAAGTTACATTTCTATAGTATTTTCCCTTAAAGAGATGTATACACACAGTTTTTTTGGAGGGCAGTATCCCAAAATGAAAGTGTCTTGTTTTAAATAAATGTATAATTTAAATTTAGAATGCAAAAAAAAGGAACAGCAGAAAACAAAAAACAAAATGCAGGGTATAGGATGGAGAGTAATAACAGTGGAAAGTCATTCATAATTCAACAGCAGGGAAACCCTTTGGTGGCCTTGATAGGCATGCATTGGCGCCACACACACACACACACACACACACACACACACACACACACACACACACACACACACACACACACACACACACATTCAGTGCTGCAAGGATCCATACACATTCTTATGCAGCTCCTCAGGATCTGAGTCATGTCTCCTGGGGCTCCTCTGCCCATCTGTGTTCGTGTCCTTCATGCCCTGCCTTTCCCAGTGCTACAGGGAGAAGAGGATGAGAAAGATGAAAAGATGAAGCTTGTTATGGAGGGCAGATTTTCTACAAGGGTCAGCAAAATGAAGAGAGAAAAAAAAAGCACTGATAAAAATGAAAACATGAAATGAAACAATGGGATGTGATCAACGGCGGCATCCTGAAGTGAAGAAGAGTTACTTGTTAACACCTTGGAGCTGAATCATATGTCTGTGGATGTGCATGTTCTTAACTGAGGCCGATGCAATGCATTAAAGATACATATCATGTCAAGTCAAGTCAAGTTTATTTCTATAGCGATTTTTACAATAGACATTGTCTCAAAGCAGCTTTACAGAAATTAAGTTAAGGTGAATGGTGTGTATTTATCCCTGATGAGCAGCCGTGTTGACTGTGGCAAGGAAAAACTCCCTTAGATGTTATGAGAGAGAAACCTTGAGAGGAACCAGACTCAAAAGGCGAAACTATCTTCATTTGGGTGACATCAAGATTGTGATTAAATATGAAGCAGTTACTGATGTGATGCGATACGATTCACCCTTATTACAATGCAGTGCGATCCAATTTTGATCCAATTCTACACAATGTGATTCAATTCAACACGTCTGCAATTCAATATGGTACTTTTTTCCTGAGCAACTAAAAAACTATGAGGATGGATTTGGACTGTAATTAATATCAGCAGTCTGCTACAATGGTTTAGGATCACAGTTTACAAGTAAACAGTTCTGCATTTAAGCTCAACATCACACCTAAACAATGATGGAACTGTAATCAATGGACATTCCTGTTCCACCTGAATAAGGACGGGTTCCCTTTTGAGTCTGGTTCCTCTCAGGGTTTCTTCCTCGTGCCATCTCAGGGAGTTTTTCTCCACAGTCACCGCTGACCTACTCATTAGTAATCAACTTATAATTCTAAGGAACAAACTTATAGGCAATGAATTGAACTGAACTGAAAGCTACTGACCAATCAGATGTGAGAATTCATTGAACGATGAGGTCATTAACTATACTCATGAACTTTCAAAAGTTGGTTATTTCTACTAAATGATTGATAAATAAATGAAAATAAAAGATTGATAAATATGCTTCTGATATGTGACTATTTCTTTTCTATTTCCTGTCCTGCATAATTGCCGTTCAGTGTGTGTGTTAGTGTGTTGTCCTAAATAAGACCCCATGCCTCATTACCCTAACACGTTATTCACCCTCACTCGCTTTACTCCTTCTTCTCTTATTCCTCCTTCCTTGGTCCTGTATAATTTCCAAATTGGTATTTAACCTTTAGATCAGGGCCGTTGCTAGTTATTCCTCCTTAGGTTCCCTCGATGCACTACGGTTGGCACGATCCCTAAACCAGCACGATTAATCAAAAAAACGCCTTTGTATGAGGCATCATTTCCTGTCATCGATGAGGATCAGGGAGGCAGCTACGGTTGCAGGAAATTAGCATAATGCACAGGACAGCATGTCGATGCTGAGAGGATGAGCCAAGAATGAAAAAAAAGCTTAAAAAGGAAGCATGGAAATTAAAAAAAAATATTCAACCTGACCAAAAATTTTTTAACAATAACCAATTTGTCAGATTAATTCATTCGATTAAACCCGGACACATCGAAATCACATGCCGTACACTTCTCATCATCGCAAATAGCATGTGGTAAATGTGTAACTCGAGTCAGACAATTTGCAAAATGAAGCGTTACAGTGTTTGCCAATTCACTATATGCAAATATTGTTGTTGTGAATTTATTTATTTTTTCCGTCATTAGACGCAGCCCCAAATTTAGTCACAGCTTGCTTTCCCTTTAGAGAGCAGTACATGGAAATATGCAAATATTCGCTTTTTAGCTTCAAAACAGACGCGTTTAAAACCCTCCCAGCGCAGAGTTTTTACGAAACAGACAGACGTAAATATAAAATTTCACTGGAACCCTGCCAAACTTTCATTTCACTTTCACCAGGCAGCTTTTAAATGTTTTATGAGTGGAATCAATCAGGAAATGGGTCTCCAAAAACCCCCCAACCTGGTCATAAATCCATCACTGTCAGGCTCTGGGCTTTATTTCGGATGATCTTCAAACATTTTGAAGATCATCCAAAGAAGTATTTTCTGAATAGAAAAAGATCATGTTTAGGATTAAGAGCAGGACAGTCCAGGTACATATTGTTTCCCTAACAGACGTCTCATGCTTGTGTTTCTTCCATACGAATGCATGTGTGTAAAGAAAGTTGGAGATCTTTGTGAAGAAGTTTTTTATTTCAGAGCAGCAGTAACAAAATACATGAAGCACTTTGGAAAGAATCAAAAATATCCCAGGACAATTCCAAAGCAAATATTATGCGAGGTGGTATCAAAAATGTCGAGACTAGCGTGCCACAGATCCGGTCGCTTTCGCCAAATGTTCTCCGCAGACGCTTTTAAACCTGGCAGCAGAACTTGGTATTGATGGATTGGCCCCTGTAGATGAATTCTCGATGCTGCAAATGTTAAAAAAGATGATGAGAATGCACTTGGTCGAACCTGCCTCACTTATAGATAATGGGATTTCCACTGTGAGGGCTGTTGCTTCATCTCAGGATCGTACCCGAACACCCAAGTTTCTTCTGCGAAGTTCATGACAGACATGTTTCTTCTGCTCCGGGGTCTGAATCCTGGGAATGAACTGCCTGGACTGTTCCTTATGACACACCAACAATGGCAGCAATTCGTCAACAATCATCATGCACAATTTACTGAGTAGTTTTGAGTTTGTTGAAGGTCTACCTGATCTCTTGTCCTCCAGTGATGTTCTTCTGCTTTTGGAGCGCACATGCCGCTCAAAACACCCTGAACGACTCATTGCAGCAGCACTATAAACTTAAAGAATCACATCAAACGTCTCTGTGGCAGATTTGCCCAGTTTCACAAAGCATTTCACGTTTGCTCTTTGTTCTAACTTACTGTCCATGATGAAATTGCAGCCATGAAAACGCACGTGGTCAGAATAGCACCAGTTACACAACTGCTCTCGAAACTTTTTGATTCCAGCAGGTCTTTCTAAATGTAATCAGGGGTACATGAACCTCTCGGATCTTTGCTCAGAAATGGTCTTTGATATCCGATTGTAACTCCTGAGCAATAATCAATACATGTCTTTCAAGTGGTCCACATATTGCCGAACTGCCTCTCTTTAAAAATTCAGCCATTTTAGGAGTGGAATCTGGGTCAAGACAGTCTGTAATTTCTTTCTTCTTGAAGGTCATTTTAAGGGTAAATGAAGGCTAGACCTCATTTAGTTCATTATTAACACACTGATCTTATTCCATTTGCCATTTCTTTTTTTCTTTTTAATTTTTTTTACATGTACAAGATTATTCTAGGTTTGATATCTGATAGTGGGACCAATGATTCTGTTTGTACCCTGTGGGTATCTTTGTACCCATATTCAATGGAATTAAATCTTTATATTTAAGGCATTCACTTATCCCTTATCCAGAGCAACTTACAATTATCTCATTTATACAACTAAGCAGATGATGGCTAAGGGGCTCGTTTAAGGGTGCAACTTGCCGGCGCTTGGATTTAAGCTCACAACCTTCTCATCAGAATGTCTTATCCCTTCATTTTGTCTGTCTAAAGAATCCACTTTACTAGAATGCGGATAATTATGGGCTGTTCACACTTTAAAGTGAAGGTTTTGAGTCTGTGCAGATGTTAAAAAAGTTCCATTTTTGTGTACTCTCTATCTGCTTTAGAGCCTTGGCTGTAAAAGAAATTGAGCTTTGTCCAGGAATAGGGATATAGTGGAGTTGTTTAAAATTTTTATACTGAAGCAGAAGGAACCATCACTTCAAAACAGGTGCTTGAAAGTGGGCCTGTTAAGCTACAGGCAGATCATCTTAATCCAGCTTACTCTTTAGTTTTCCACCTCCTACATCTGCAGCTCTATTAAGCCACACAAATGTACGTTAGTCCTTTTGGGATCCTCATAAAAACCTCACTTACAAAACAGACACATACAGTACATATATCACCCTGGAACAGTGGTGTTAAGTATTTGAATAAATGTACAGTAATCCTCCGCTTTACCACTGTTCGAATCTCGCGTCTGGGGAATTACATTTGTCACATAACTAATTAATTTGGCTGATTTTCCTGGTCTCTCGGATATAGCACCATAGACCAAAACACTTACAGGGAAGTTTTACGTTGAAATAATGAAATTTATTCATAAAAATATAATTATTAATTATAAAATGAAGTAAAATGTAATACAGTTCAGTACAGTACAGAAAGTGAAGAACGTGGTGACGTGTATCTTTAACTCCGCCTCTTTTTGGACCTCATAGGACACTTTAACCAATAAACAAGCAGAGAAACTACACATAGGCTGCGCTACTACAGAACTGTATACTATACTTACTGTAAATATGATACAGTGTACAGTATTTCTACCAATTGACCCATAATTCATCTCGCTATATTCTTGCAAATGTTTTCTATGTGTGTTTAAAGTGTGTGGGAGAAGAATTTATGGTTTAAACAATAAAAAAAAGCATGTTTGGGGTGGCACCTGTTTATCGCAGTATTTCGTTTATATTATATATAAAATATATTATATAAATATAATTTTTTTGATAAACAGGGGATTAATGTACTTAGTTACTGCACTTAAGTAAATTTTTTACTTACTAGTTTTACTGAGTATCAAAGATATTAGAAACTTTTACTCTTTCCTTAACTCCATTTACGATTTAATGGATGTAATTTCACTCCACTATATTTGAATTGACAGTGACCATGACCAATTACATTTCTGTTGAAGAACTCATTAAACACTCCCCTACCCACATCTGCTGCCTTTGAGTGACTTTTTAGCACCGCTGAGTCATTTTCAGTCCAAATACAATTGAATAATTTCCAAACTTTGAGAACCAGCTTGAATTTTAATAAAAATACTGCCCCTCTCTGAGACTAAAAGCTGCATCAAGTCACAGTCACCTCCGAATATTTGCTTTTACTTTACCTGAAATTACTCAATTGTATGTTTCTATTGAATAGTAATGTTTCTTCTACTTTTTGACACAATACTGTAATTTTATTTGTGAACTGAAGATCATTTTTGAAAAGATTTATTGCTCTACTACATTTTTGTATTATTTATTTATTTATTTATTTTATTTTTTACCAACTTGTTTGATCTTTGTTTCATTCTGGCATGTTGAAGAGGCTGTTAAGTTGAGGGTTATTACAGTGTTGAGGTGTACTTTTTATTAGAATCTAAATCACAAATCAGCTGTTTTTGGCTTTTTACTAAAATGTTCTTTCACATCTTTCAATGAGTTCAAATATTAAATTCAATTCACATTCAGTATAAGTTAAACACCCAAGTACTGTTCAATTCAGATACTCTAAGACTCAAACCCGGGCCATGGCGGTGAATAGAGCACTGAATCCTAACCACTAGACCACCAGGGAACCTGAGCAAGGCTCTTAACTCCATTGCTGCTTAGTTATATGAATGAGATAAAGGTAAGTCGCTTTTTATACAGGCGTCTGCCAAATGCCATAAATGTAAATTGTCAGATAATTATTGGCGAATTATTGTCACACATTCAGTATAATGGTACATTTCTTGTCTTTTAATTCACTTGGGTATCACCTGTACTGCATATGAAATACTGACATATTTTTGTTGTTATTGTGAATGCAATTATATTATCAGTGTAGTCTAAAATAACTTAATGACTTCATTTCAGATTTAACTATTATGCAAAACATGATAATAGGAAAAAGGGAAAAAGTATTATATAAAAAAAATGCGATAAGTGTATTCAGCAAAGATGTGCAAATTCACAACAATTTCAGCACTTCCATTCTCAGCAGCTTCTCTTTGGGAACTGACACGAGTGTAGATCTGATTATGAGTGTAATGCTGTTAGAGAGATTGAGGCTTGTTTCATTTTTGCCCCGAGCTGCATCACCTTTGACCATTTCCACCAGCGCGAACACTCACTACCGTAGCGCCGATCCTCTGGATGGTTTGATCCTTGATGGGATTCAAAGCAATCTCCAATAGCTTCCCTCCCCCTCATCCATCATGAATAGACTGCTTCAGCTGCAGGGCTGCACAACATGCATTGACATAATGGTAAAAGAATTGACTATGCCAATATAACCAGAACCTCTAATTTAACTCTGAGAGACACGCTATTGCTTGGGGATGGATATTTCAAAATGGTAATTTTTCTAATACAGAAAAGGGTTGGAAACAAAAGTCAAATAAATATATGCTTTTATTCAAAACTAGCAGTCAAATATTAATTGCTGTGTTAAAAGTCTTTTGGGTAAGAAGGACCAAAATTCTGCGATATACTGCACAAGATTAGACCATGATAGTGTTTCCTGTGTGCAGTCAGTATGGAATAAAACATGCAAATTCGTGTTATAACTTCCTATTAGCCATTCCTGTCAAGTCATGTTGCCAAGACAACATAAACTCCTCTGTAGAAAGATCTGGAACTGGAGATTCCTTCATTGTCATATTAACAGTGAGACATTTCCTTCACTGCTTGCTAAATAACATGTTAATCAAAATGCTAAATTGTTCGGATGAGCTGTTGCTATGGTAACAGTAATAGTAACGATTGTTTAGCTATGTGGAAAGAAATGTTCAAATATGAGTGACATGCTGGATTTTTGGTCTGTTTGGACAGGCAGACAGTGAAAGACAGATGATATTATTTGTATGTCTTAATACATCGAGGTCATTTGGCCCTTGAACTGTGTCTGAAGTGTCTATGTGGTAAAAAGACCTTTTGACAAGTAATTGTCAAATTCATGAAAAATGTGAGGTGCGGAACAAATCTACTTCTTCCACCATGTGTTTGGAGCTCTCACACTCTCACCTATGCAGCGTGTGGAATATTTTCATCCTGTTTTTATTCAAAACATCTCTGCAACTCATGTAGGATAATAAAGAACAATGTCCAATCACCAAGCGGGAGAGACTTATCTCGAACCCAGCTCTTAGCAAATAATACCGGCACCGGTGTGAGAAAGTTAGAATTGAAGCATGTTTTCACACACACACTTTTCATTTCAATAGGTACTCTCGGTAAACAGCACTCTCGAAAACACGTAAGCGTCCCTGTTTAAAGTATGTTGTGGATCACACCGGGGAATAGCAAAGCTTAGAAGAGAGATCCTCAGCTGCCGAATCAGTCTGGAATTGGAGGAAATGATCCGCTATTGTTTTAGATGCATTAGCTCCACTCATCTCGCTGTGCGCAAGCGTGGAGAGGAGAGACCCACGCTGTGGCACGGCTGTAGCTTAACAAGTGTGTGACTAAAGAGAGAAAAGGGCTGTTGAGATAGATATGAAACACACAAACACAGGTCTGACTTACTTTATGAGGACCTTCCTTGTGAGGACCTAATTATGTCTGCAGCAAATTAATGGTTTACTAATTCTTAAATAAAGTCTACACTTACAACTAACTATAATCTTGACCTCAGTAAAAGGTGAAAACAATTATAATTTTTCTTGTGGGGACTTAAAATTAATGTATGTATACATTATTCTGCACTTTACTTTGTCCAAACAAATATATAATTATACAGATGTTAAACTTTGTTCTGATTCAAAAATGCTCCCTTAGCATGAATAACAGCTTTACACACTTTTGGCATCCAGACAGTTTGTTTTCCAAACATTCAGCTGAAACACTTTGCAGTGTCTTTGTATTTGGTCATTTGTAACTTGTCAAATTTGGACTTTACAGAACTTTCTTCCACTGTCAAATAGAAACATGCAGGTGTCTCCAAACCATTTCATACTGACTTTTATTATATTTTTGAATGTTCCTTCGTGATTCCTGAGAAACATTGTTTCTGTGTACTGTACTGTGTATGGATAAAGTGACAATAAATGGTACTTAACTTGACTATTATATTAAATTTTAGGTACTAAAATAAAATACAAACTAAAGAATTATTTTTGAAAAAATTACAATTAAAGCAAAACAATTTATTGTCCAAATTTTTACAGCATTTCATTTGCACAGTAATGCATTTTATGCATAGTATGTAAAGTAACAATACTATCTACTGTATTTTTCAGACTATAAGCCGCTACCTTTTCCCCACGTTTTGAACTCCGCGGCTTGAACAAATAAGCGGCTTATTAATGAATTTTTCCTGGGTTTTTCCTGGTTTCACAAACTTCAAGCCAAAAAACTGAGCGACATAACATTAGACCAATGAAATTTCCGAACGGAAACGAAAAAACGCACCTCACCTGTGTTCTGAGCTGCACGGCATCGGGAGAAAAAACTTTTTTTTAAACGCACGACGATGCCAAAAGATAAACTCCAGAGAGAAATTGTTGTGAAAGAAAGGAGGAAGACAGTGAACAATGACTTTATTGGTAGGTTACTGTTTAGATACAAGCCGTTGTAGCGTGTTGAGTCTGGGTGAAGGGATAGCTCGCTAACGTCTCTAGGTTCCGAACGTAACCCTAGTTCCCCGAAGGAATGAGACGCTGCGTCTCCGTGCCACACTCCCTGCATCCCTGCGGCGCTTACCTTCTCTCTTTGCAGAAGCTAATGTCGCTACCACCGCACAGCCATCTTGTAGCTTCCTGGTTTACGCGACGTCGCCTGTCTTTGACGTCAAGGCTTGCCTATTGGCTAGATTTCACATGTGGTTCAGAGCGTGGTCACGCAGGGGCGTTCCCATAGCGTTTCGACGCAGCGTCTCGTTCCTTCGGGGAACTCCAGTTGCAACAGAAATCATATAAGCACAGACAGGTTTCCAAAACTCGTGATTTTTCTTGGCAACAGCGATACGGGTTAGTCAAAGAAACTTAGAAATGAGCATCAGAAAATAATAAGGACATAATCCTCAGTCTTGCACACATGCAGTAATAGCGGAAAAATGCGGCTATTCCCAAAATACAGCTCTGCTCCTAAAGGAAGCGCAACATATTTCACCCGTTACACCGTGTGTAACGTTTCTTTCGTTAAAGCCTGTGTAAAGTTTATTAGTGTAGACTGCGGCTTATAGACAAGTGTGGCTTATTTATGTTCAAAATAAAAATATTTGTAAAATTCAGTGGGTGCTTATATATGGGTGCGCTTTATAGTCCGGAAATTACGGTATATGTAATAATACTTTTCACCCTAACCGTAAATTGCGATGTAAGAGTAACCTTGGTAACCACAAATAAATGTTTTTTATAAGGAAAAAAAAAGACTTTTATAGAAAAATAGCCATTTATTTTGTCAGGACTATTTTGTTGGTCCTGACAAGAAAGGGTAGCTATAATGTTTTTCAGTTTGCCTGAACAATTTGCAAAAAAACACACACACACACACACACACACACACACACACACACACACACACACACACACATACACACACACACACACACGCACACAGTCCCCTTGGTCTTCATAAGTCATAAAAAACAAGCCTCTTTTGACTCTTTTAAGTCAGAGTCTTTATCTGAATGTGTTGTGACAGGGACCATAACTGGTTTGACTTTAGCTCATAAGGCACTGTGTGTGTGTGTGTGTGTGTGTGTGTGTGTGTTAATTTTTTTTTTTTATAGCGACCAAACTTCATGCCAGTTCTGGGGACCCCCTTCAGAGTTTTCCCCCTCAATACTCAGCACATACCATGCTTTTTAATGACATTTAATCTTTTTAATGACATTCCCAGTTAGAACATAAAACAAATTTTGCATCCTTATTGAATATGTTTATGAGCTGAGTCCTCATTTTGGTTTTGCTCCATTTGCTTGTAAATGACCTTTAATTTATGATTCAAATCAATGTAAGTAATTTGTCCTTAAAAAAGTTCAATGTATGTTATCAGAGTCCCATTTCTTGATAATAGACTGAGTTCTGTTTACACATGAGGTAGTGATATGTAAAATCATAGTGATGTGTATAATAACAGAGATTTTCTGTGGTGATTGTTGACTCTAAATTGATTTTAAACAAGAATGATTATTATCTGTGCGTTGTTAGAGTCAGAGGTACAGAGACAAGAGGCTGATCAGAGAAGAATTCTGCATGGCTGATAGAATGTAAGTGATAACAGGAACAAACATGTTTGTTCAAAACTACTTTTATTTTTTACATACACATTCATACAGAGTAGACAAGTAGTGAAAATAGAGAAATAAAAGAAATAGAGTGTAAAATAAAATACATACATAAACAGTAGCTATTTTTGGATATAATGTATTTTACATAAAATTATAATTGTTGACAAATTGATTAAATAAAAATGTATGTCTATCGCTCTTTAAATAATAGATATTTGTAACAAAGAAGCTTTACAGGAGTAGATTAAATATTCAATTCATGAATTAGTCCTTTTAAGTTGGTCCCTAATGAACAAGTGGCAACTTCCTGAGACATCAATGAGACATCAAGAGTAAGAAAGCCTGAGATCAACCAGATCCAAATAGGAACCCATCCTCATCTATCTGGATATTTATTTATTGTAATAATTTTTGAGGTTATCAGCTGTTCTCTGATGGACATAAGTGCAAAATTGTTCATGGGGATTGTAGCCCCAAGTATTGTTTTTTTTTATTGCAGTCCAAATCCATCTTCATAGTTCTTGAGTGAAACCACCTACCATGTATAATTGGGTTGTTCCTGTAGAGCCGTGCTGTATAAAGAAGAAGAGCAACAGGTAGTCACAATTTCAGAGAGCAGAAGGGGACTCGATTTCTGGGGGGAAATATGGTTAAAGCAGTTTGTTGTGGTACTGGAAAATAATCTAAACTATCTATAGATTATCTATTTATTCATCTATATAGAAAATTCTATATTAGTATCTCATTTCAAACAAAAACATATATCTGACATACACTACTACTTGACATTCCCAGCCGTATATGTGCCTCTTTACCAAACTTTTACCTCAAATTTAAAGGTACACAATTGTTTATGATGTCACTTTAATTAGGAGACACAAACCTGTTCTAGCATTACAATGCCCCTGCACACAAAGCCAACTCCATGAGGATATGCAGTACATTGGTTAGTGTGGAAGATCTTCTGCTATAGAGATCTGACCTCAACCCCACTAAACAACTTTAAATGGAAATTAACGCTGACTGCAGCCCAGGTCTTCTCACCTCACCTTCTTTAGGACCTGACTTTACTAACACCCTTGTGGCTGAATGAAAGATCACAAATCTAGAAAATCCCAGAAGAATGGAGGATATTATAACAGTAAATAGGGACCAAATGTGGAATAAGATGTTCAAAAGTCACATACCAATCTTATAGTCAGGTGCCCAAAAAGCTTTTTCCTAAAAGGTTTCGAGACTATGATGTATGCATGATGTAACTGGTGCTATTCTGACCACGTGTTAACACGTCTGCAATTTCATCATGCATAGCAAGTTAAAACAAGAGCAAACATGAAATTCTGTGTGAAACTGGGCAAATCCGCCACAGAGACGTCGCTGTAATTAATGCTTTTAGTTGAATGCACGCTTCAAGAGCAGAAGATCATCAAAGGAAGATGACGAGAGATCAGGAAGACCTTCAACAAACTCAACCCCCGAAAATGTCGAACTTGTGCATGATGATCATCGGAGAACGATCCACATTATCTCACTTCCGCACCCACCCTACTCGTCAGATTTCGCTGTCTTCCCGAAGAAAATCCAGCATAAAGGTCGCCATTTTGACACCATTGTGGAGATCTGGTGTGGATCGCAGAAGGTGCCTGACACGATTAGTTTGTATTGTTTAAGCTGTATATCATCCTCCCCCACACTTTAAACACACAGAAAACATTTGTGAAAATATAGCAAGATGAATTTTGTGTCAATTCTTAGAAAAACCGAACAGTGTTTTACATTTATAGTGAGTACATCTACAGTATACAGTTCTGTAGTAGCGTATCCTATGTGTAATTTCTCCGCTTGTTTATTGGTTAAAGTGTCCTATGATGTCAAATAAGAGGCGGAGTTAAAGATATACGTCACCGCATTCTTTACTTTCTGTACTGTATAAACATTTTTCTTCATTTAATAATTAATATTTTAATTTTAATTTAGAAATTTCATTGTTTAAAATAAAACTGCATAAAAACAATGCCATATAAGTTTTTTGGTCTATCGTGCAAGATTCAAACCGTGGTAAAGTGGGGGATGAATGTATTTAAATTGAAAAATATTTACTGTCAGATAGGAATGGTGAGTATCACACCAACTATTTATTGATCAATTTCCTGGTAATGTAATTCCAAATGACACATGAAATAATGAAATAATCCTTTGTGCTGTGGAGAACATTTGGTCCTCAGTAGTACAGCAATGCAAGTATAAATGTGTTTTATTTGTGTAAAATCAGTAATAAATATGATGTCTGTGTGTGTGTGTGTGTGTGTGTGTGTGTTTGTGTGTTTGTGAAACATGTAGCATTCTTACTAAATTTCAGACTTTTGTTAAGCTCTTGTCTACTGCAGTCTTCTTGTTTTCTTGTCAGACTTTGCTGTAGGGTACTGAAAGTATCTGGCTGTATTTGGTCTCAGAAGAAGCCAAGACCTGCAGATTGTGAAGATTAAACGAGACTTTCATTCCCTTTGATTTAATTTTTACCTCACAGATTTTTAAGCTGATAAACCCAAATGTGCTTCTAATACACGTCTTATTGCAGATGAGTGAAGTTGCCCGACGAGGCACACAGGGCTGAACCAAATATAGATATGCGAGTGATAAAATCTTTACTACTTTACGGACAAGGTTTTTACACTTTGGTTTGAAGATAATGAGAGAGGGGAATCGCAAGGCTCCCCTTATCGGACTTCCTCTAAGCCTTATTGTACATTAGGCAAAAGGCATATCCGTTAAGTGGATTTAATTCATTAATAGTGAAGGTTAGGAATTAACCATGGCCCTATTTCTTAAATGAATGGGTGGTAATGGAAAGGCTGTTGAAAACTAATTGAGGGAGTGTCATTTGAACTTGAATCAATGGCTATCAGTACGGACAATGTCAAGATAAAATGGTCAATTAACACCTAACGGGAAAGTTTCATCTGTTTAGCGAAGGAAATCTGTGTGGAAATGACACCCGTGACATATGACTTTATACCCATTAATGCTACTAGACCCTGAGGAGGAGGAAAAAACCCCCAGATAATTGTTAACGAAAGGGCAAAGCCAGCGCTGATGTATAGAAATATTTCAAATAGAAGATCACTACCAGAATTGTTCAATCTGCAATCAAAGCAATAAAACATGATCAAGTGACATTTTCAATTGAATCTTGTATATTGATGTGACAATTTAAACTTCTTTTACTGAGAAAATTTGTTGGTTAGAAAAATAATTACACTCATAGAAGCCACCCTATTTTAGAGCTGACAGGACATGTCTACTGAGTTTGCCCCATTGTGGTCACATAAACTATGCATTGAGAAGATTCCGAAGATGATTTATTCAGGCTTAGAATGACAAAGTCGGTTGCATTGTTACGTCATGATTCTTGAAGTAAATTGTCTAGCTTTTTCAGCTGATCCCAAAAGATTAGTATAGAAATTGGAAGGGACAGGAAGAAAAAAGATGTATGGAAGTATGATATGACATATAATATAAATATAAAGTCCTAAACTACATCTGAGATCGTTTGACACATACAAGATGAACAAGTTGAGAGGTAACCATGGTATTATACCATGGTCTGGCTAAAAACTGGATTCTAATTGGCTGGAAGTTTTATTTTATTCCACAGGTAGTTCTAGTCAGTTTAATCAACATTATAAATGAATTCCCTGCCCATAGCCAACTCTAAGCATAGTAACATACTGTTGCTTTTGCAAACAGAATAAGACAGCTGGTGTAAACATTTAGTAATGTTTATAGTAATGACCCTACTAAAAATGGTGAATATACGATAAAGATGGCAAATTTGATAAATAGGCCACAAGAGAAATTTGATTAACAGGTGAAAAAAACGTTTGAATGAGAGGTCTAAAAAAAATTCTAATAAATAAATGTAATTGTCTTAAACCAGATTACCAGCAGAATATGATTTCCTTATATAAAAGGAATAAAATTACTCTATATTTTTTATCAATTCAGTCAGTTTTGCCAGCTTTTACACATCAATGTTGATAAAAGGCAATGGTACATGGGATTTATTCATGGCTAGGTGTAAGGAATTAGACGATTTTGATTGCAACCCACATCAGGCTAGGTCGCTATTTGCCTTCCGTGTCAGGCATTTAAATCGTCTAACACACTCCTAGCTGTTAATTTAATGCCTTACATACTGTAAAATTACATTTATTGTCCACAAGTCAGTTCTTGTAAAAGCAGGATCTACAGATTTGGTTACAGAAAATCACCTTCCGACCAATCAGAAGAAAGAATTTAAAGATTGTGTTATATTAGAGTGGATTTTAGTATGCTTTGACAACATAATCTATTGTCCAATTTTAGATAAGTATTAAAGCACCTGCAAAATGGCCTCTTTTGTCAGTTCTGAAAATAATCCCCCATTACAAGCCATAAAAGAGGTATTAAGGGAAAACGCTGCAGCTCTTTTCTCCTGGCTATCGTATGCTCATTAGCTATTACTATTGATTACACATCCAAAAGTGTCATTATTGTGATTTATGGGAGTATTTTTGTCTTCCCATCTTAGTCATAATCTGAGCTGTGTATTCAACAGATGGCCAATTAATGCTATCAAAGACATGCACTCAAGAACCATTATTGTGACAGTTTGGTGATTATGATACATGTAGCATGGCTAATGCAGAGTAATTGCAAATAAATGAGGAAAAGCATGTCCACCCACTTCTTTCTTATAGCTATATATTGTTATGATGGCTATATGTTGTGAGGGACTGAGGGCTGAAAGGGGGGACTTATGAATGCAGCCTGAGGGCACATGGACAATGTGTGGTGTGCGTGTGTGTGTATATATACAGTGAGGAAAATAAGTATTTGAACACCCTGCTATTTTGCAAGTTCTCCCACTTAGAAATCATGGAGGGGTCTGAAATTGTCATCGTAGGTGCATGTCCACTGTGAGAGACATAATCTAAAAAAAAAAAATCCAGAAATCACAATATATGATTTTTAAACTATTTATTTGTATGATACAGCTGCAAATAAGTATTTGAACACCTGTCTATCAGCTAGAATTCTGACCCTCAAAGACCTGTTAGTCTGCCTTTAAAATGTCCACCTCCACTACATTTATTATGCTAAATTAGATGCACCTGTTTGAGGTCGTTAGCTGCATAAAGACACCTGTCCACCCCATACAATCAGTAAGAATCCAACTACTAACATGGCCAAGACCAAAGAGCTGTCCAAAGACACTAGAGACAAAATTGTACACCTCCACAAGGCTGGAAAGGGCTACCGGGAAATTGCCAAGCAGCTTGGTGAAAAAAGATCCACTGTTGGAGCAATCATTAGAAAATGGAAGAAGCTAAACATGACTGTCAATCTCCCTCGGACTGGGGCTCCATGCAAGATCTCACCTCGTGGGGTCTCAATGATCCTAAGGAAGGTGAGAAATCAGCCCAGAACTACACGGGAGGAGCTGGTCAATGACCTGAATAGAGCTGGGACCACCGTTTCCAAGGTTACTGTTGGTAATACACTAAGACGTCATGGTTTGAAATCATGCATGGCACGGAAGGTTCCCCTGCTTAAACCAGCACATGTCCAGGCACGTCTTAAGTTTGCCAATGACCATTTGGATGATCCAGAGGAGTCATGGGAGAAAGTCATGTGGTCAGATGAGACCAAAATAGAAATTTTGGGTCATAATTCCACTAAACGTGTATGTAGGAAGAAGAATGATGAGTACCATCCCAAGAACACTATCCCTACTGTGAAGCATGGGGGTGGAAGCATCATGCTTTGGGGGTGTTTTTCTGCACATGGGACAGGGCGACTGCACTGTATTAAGGAGAGGATGACCGGGGCCATGTATTGCGAGATTTTGGGGAACAACCTCCTTCCCTCAGTTAGAGCATTGAAGATGGGTCGAGGCTGGGTCTTCCAACATGACAATGACCCGAAGCACACAGCCAGGATAACCAAGGAGTGGCTCTGTAAGAAGCATATCAAGGTTCTGGCGTGGCCTAGCCAGTCTCCAGACCTAAACCCAATAGAGAATCTTTGGAGGGAGCTCAAACTCCGTGTTTCTCAGCGACAGGCCAGAAACCTGACTGATCTAGAGAAGATCTGTGTGGAGGAGTGGGCCAAAATCCCTCCTGCAGTGTGTGCAAACCTGGTGAAAAACTACAGGAAACGTTTGACTTCTGTAAAGGCTACTGTACCAAATATTAACATTTGACTTTCTCAGGTGTTCAAATACTTATTTGCAGCTGTATCATACAAATAAATAGTTTAAAAATTATATATTGTGATTTCTGGATTTTTTTTTTAGATTATGTCTCTCACAGTGGACATGCACCTACGATGACAATTTCAGACCCCTCCATGATTTCTAAGTGGGAGAACTTGCAAAATAGCAGGGTGTTCAAATACTTATTTTCCTCACTGTATATATATATATATATATATATATATATATATATATATATATATATATATATATATATATATATATATATATATATATATATAAAGCTCAAATACCACTGACTGACTCACTCACCCATCACGAAATCTCAAAAACCACTGAACGGATTGCAATGAAATTTGGAACATACCTTCCTCTTGGGTCTTAGGTGCTCACTAAGAAAGGGTTTTGAAAAATTCGCCCTGAATCGCGGCTAACTCGCGAAAAACGCGATTTCTCTCGCATTGTAAACTCTTCGAAATAACATTACTGATCCTAAAGAAACTTAGTACATTGTTTCTTATTAGATGTTAGATGCACGATAAAAAATATTTTCAAAGTAGTTTGCCCTGTATCGGTACTACAAATGGGTAGTACGTAATTTGTTGACGTTACGTTCTGATCTCTGATCATCCAGTCCTGCTCAGTGCTTACTGCTTATTGCCATATTGCTTAGCATTCTGCCTTCCGTGGCAAAGCACGGGTACTTTCAGCTAGTATATATATATATATATATATATATATATATATATATATATATATACACACACACACACACACACACACACACACACAGATGCCACATCGAGACGTGGTTCTTTCCCAAACCTTTACCACCAAGTTGGAGACACGCAATTGTAAAGGGTGTCTTTGAATGCGGTACCAATACATTTTTCCTTCACTTTAAATATGAGACCCGAACCTGTTCCAGCATGACAATGCCCCTGTGCACAGAGCCAGCTCCATTAAGATATGGTTTAAATGGTTTGGAGAGGAAGATCTACTGCTGTAGAGCTCTGACATCAACTCTACTGAACACCTTTGGGATGAATGTGAATGTTGACTGCACCCCAGGCCTCCTCACCTCACCTACATCAATACCTGACTTTACTAACACCCTTGATGATAACAAATCTTCAAAAAGTAGTAAAATGGAGCTTATTATGAAAGAAAATTGGGATTAAATGTGAATTAGGATGTTCAAAAAGCACATACAAATATTATGGTTAGGAGTCCAAAACCTATAGAGTACATGCACAAGCACTGCAGCTAAATAAAGCTTCTTGTTGTGAGAGTACAAATTGGTGGCTCAGCAAAACATGACGAGAAACCAGTCATCCTTGCTCATTATAACAATTGCAGTGAGTTAAATGCAACACAAGCATTACTACGAAACACCTTAACCAGTCGGTATTTGGATCTTTTAAATGTAAAAAAAAAGGACAAATCCTCAGGCAAGGTTGATGCGTCCCCTAGTGAACGGATCGAAACAATGATCTCAAGCTGTGCAAGACAAATTGGTCTGAATCCTGCGGAGTTTAAGGCACAGAAACCTGATTAGCAGCAAAGCTGGAGGAAAGCTCCTGCCTCCTCATGCTCCCTGGACTGCACAACCCACAGGAATTACACAGCGTGCAAATGTGGCCCTACTGACAGCCACAAGATGTGAGGCTGGGGCAGTTAATGAAAGGAGAAAGAGTTTGAGAAAGTGTGTGTAAGAGTAACACTGGGAGACCAGTCTGAGTTGAATAATGAGAAGGAGCAGAGGCTTACATCTTGGCAATCCAGAGCAGTATTAACTTCCAGCAGAATGTCACCCTATACACACCGAGTGTGCAGGGGCAAAAAAACAAACTACTGAGAACGGCTGTGTAATCAATATTTCAGCGGCTGATCTTCGACAGCACAACAAACACACAACACATTCCAATGGTTCGCCTTGTTCATGTGTACAGTAGCTGTAGATATAATGATGGCACGTATCGCATTTACTTCTACTACTACATAACTTGTACTAAATCTACTAGAAACTACTTTCAGTTATATATCACACTGCAAAATATTATTATTATTTTTTTACTTTTTTCTGCTTCGTAATTGAAACAACTTGCTTTAAAATGATGTTGGCCCACAGAGGTACCATTAGTCAAAAGAAATGATCATAAAAAATAAAACCAATTTATGAAAGAACAACTTTCATTCACCTGCAATTTGAATGAAAAATGTAATTTCTGAGAAAAAACTGTGTTTCCTTCGTGAAACATTGGGAGCTGTTGAAGTGGGTACAATGCAGAAGTGGTGAGAATTTTCATTCATTAAAATTTTTATATGTATATATACAAAATATTTCAAAGCATATTTAGGGTAACAAGATTAGCTGTTCAAGCTAGTTTGAAGAACACAAAGAAACAGGCAATGGTGAGGACCATAGATCCAGTGGTCATCCAAGGACACTTAATGCAGAAGATGCTTTAAGTCGATTCGCTCATGCTTACTTCAGAGCCATCTGACCCATGTAGACTCGTCTACTGTCTGGAGACGTCTGGCCAGAAGTGGTCTTAATGGAAGAATTGTGTAATCAATTCAACTATGCAAAAAAAAAATTTAAGCAGGTGCTTTTTGAGCATCGCATTCCACATTTAGTCCCAATTTACTCTTATAATTCCCTCCACTGGAGGCCTGGGGTGCAGTCAGTGTTCTAATTCATCCCAAAGGTGTTCAGTAGGGTTGAGATCAGAGCTCTGTAGCAGGCTATTCAAGATCTTTTTCGACTAACCATGTAAACCATATCTTGGAGGGCGGAGCCAGACACGCTCTGTTCCAGTGTCCAGTGATGCGATAAAAAGGAGAAACAAAATGTAATTAGCTAAAATTAGGCTTTGAAATCGAAACAAAAACACCAAGACAGCTAAACTCTGTCGAATGCTGGAGAGAGTAAGGCATCTCACAAGGCGAGAGATGCGTACATCCTACAGCAGGAGTATATACTGCTACATTCACCTGCTGTGCAAAATGTTAAATATTTTTTTAATTTTGTCGTATCACTATCATCATTGTAAGATTGTGAGATCATCATCGTAAAATTGGGGACAACGTATATAATATACAATACATGATGCAGCATAGCACATGTGGTTATCTTAAATGATTATTAAAAAAATCAAATATAATCAGATTAGCTGTGTATCATCACCTATATGAAGTTTACTTTATATTGAATACTACTTCCAGTATCTAATTCTTATTTAAGTTAAGTAAATAATTAGTTGATAATTACTTTCTGAACTTCTTACCAGTCTACATATAGACCTCAGTGTCTATTCTAACTTAATAACTTTCTAGTGCTAATTTATTCATATATATATATATTTTTTTTTGCATAGAGTAACACAGTGTTATACTGGTACGTGTACCCACATTTTGTTTATGTCAACATGCACAATTTCAGACAGTTTCTTCTTTTTCTGTTGCTGGTTGCTGTTCTGTGGAATTCGTACTCTTGTGTCCCTGGAAGATTAATCACCGATCATTCCAAGCATGCTGCTCAGTCTTAACAACGGTCATGTCCAGGACATGCAGTATTTAATCACAAATCTGGGCCAGGCTGTTTGTTGTACATTTAAAAAACATGGAGATGGGTTAAAATAGTATAGTATAATATAGCACATGGTATGAGCAAACTACAGTAGATTATGGTTAATCCCCAGGGATATAATGTAACGATATGCAAAATGTACATGTGACGTGAAGCGTACATGATTAATATTTGAGTTAAATGCTGCTTATATGCACTTTAATTGTGCTATTAAAAACCAGGAACCCCTGCCAAATGTGGATATTAACGAAGTACTGAACAGTAAAAAACTATATATTTAAGTTGAGAAAAAAAGAAGGAAGGAAGGAAGACTGGCCCTGGGGAAAAAGAATAGCACTGAGATGACATTTTTGGGGCAGCCGGAGGAGTAATAGATGAGATTCACATCTGGTGATTTGCTCAATTGAAAATTGCCCCAAACAATAACATGCTGCAAAAAACCCTCATAATGTTATCCCTAAGTCTCTTCTGAAAGAATCTGTACCATACACGCAGACATGTAATTATATGTAGCCAGCAAACACAGAACGTTCCTATAACACTAGCATATGGTGTAACCTTCAGAAAACATTGCAGGAGGGTTATTTTGTAAGGACCCAAAGTAAATCTATACAGAATTCTCCCCAGTGGTTATGTTTAAACATTTTCAGAACGTTCAGGGAACCAAATATTATATATATATATATATATATATATATATATATATATATATATATATATATATATATATATATATATATATGTTATCTATAAGTTATCTATAAGTTATCTATATACAGCGGTTGAGAAACTTAGTTTTTGCTAAAATGTGTCATTTTTAATACTTTAGTTATTATTTTTGTTATTTCTATTTTGAGGGTACATTCAAAGCTATCAGTGGCGAACACTAGAAATAAACAGAAATTAAAAGAAATCAGAACATTCTGAATTTTTCTGCTCATAACATAACGTAGCTTTCACATCTGCACTTTATTCTCTTTATTTCATAGCGTTTCTCTTGGGTGCGCTGCTACAAGGAGTGTCTGTTTAGGTTTCTATCCAATCAGATTTCAGCCGACATATCACGTGTTGCCAGGTCAAAATCTTCCATAAAACGTTCAAAAATGAACACTACGGGCGCTTGCAGCATACAGTTCATGGTCGGTTCAAGGCGGTTGTTTTAACCAATCAGACTTTGACTTGGCCACTCTGAGGCCATCTAGTAGGCGTCCAATAACATGGGTATTTTTACGTCCATAAATTGGTTAAGCTTTTCATAATCCATTTATACTTTTTGTGATTTCTTATCTGTAGAATTTGCACAAAAACACACAATTTGCCTTCTTTTCAAATTGCCAGGAAAACCGTATTCTACAGAAATAGAATACGGGAAGGAATAAGGAATTCTAAGTGCATGAAATTTATGGAAAAACCTGGGTGGCCTGTTTAGGACACCACTGAAGGCCTATATATATATATATATATATATATATATATATATATATATATATATATATATATATATATATATATATATATATATATATATATATATATATGTATGTGTGTGTGTGTGTGTGTGTGTGTATATACAGTGGTCCCCCGAAACTTGTGGGTATAATAACCCTAAAAGAATCCGCAAATTTTACGATAATCCGCAACTTGCTGTTAGTTTGGTTCCAAATGTAAACCCACAAATTTACCGAGCCGCGAGGAACCGTAAATAATCGGGGGTTGACTGTATATGTTTTATGAAACCACCATGATGATGTCTGACCTTGTTTTGCTGTCTTCATAGTGGAAAGACAAAGTTGAATCAAGACCAAGTCTCCTTATTCTTGATCTACAGTCTACGCAAAAGTAAAAAGTGAGCAGCTTTTAGATCCTGTGTCTGTAGTAGACAATGGTTCTGTTCAAGATTTCACCATATAAAGTGTTATTGCGGGTCACCACACATTTGTTATTCTGTTGCCAAATGTTTTTTTGCTCTAATGCCAAGAAACAAAGCGACTTTTACAATAAGGAAATTTTGCACTCCATCGCTCTCATTCTCAGATTTTTAAATGTGAATAAAGAAACTTTTTTCTACATTATTCCAGTAGATCTATTCAAACCTACACCACATTTTATTTAGTGCTTTTTTTTGTTGTGTTCCTGTTGGACTTGAAAAAGGTTTTCTTTTCCAGACCAGAAATTCAGCCCAAGATTTGCTGCCGGTTATTACACTTTTCCTATCCCTGCTTTATTGTGTTTATCTTGTCTGGTTCGCTTTTCATACCGATAGTCATGGATACATCTGACTATCCTGCAGACACTTTTCTCTCTCGTCCCCCCTCTTTCTCAACCTTCTTTCTCTCTTTTCCACACTTTCTTTGCCTGGAGGAGCTGTAGACGTGACCATCCTGACGATGGACAGTTTTAATATAGCACTTTTACCCCTCCAGGGAGCACTTACCCCTGAAGATATTACAAGCTCTGAAATAAACCGGATCCATTTCTCAGCCTGTGTGCGTTGACGGGACGAGAGGAATCGGCAACGATTCACTCTGTTCATGAACAGTCACGGCAGGATCAGAGAGCGGCATGCTGTAAAGCCTCACAGGTGAAGAGTCCTTTCATTCATGAGGGAACGTTCGGAAGAGGCTTAGCATGGGTCAGTAGGAAAATTCTCTGTTAGCTTTTCTCTTCATGCTCGTGCATGCTTCGACACATATCCGCTTATGTGTAAAGTCTGAGGGTGGATGAAGGCCAAGCTTGTTTTACGGATTAAAAGACGTTTCGCACGAGTCCGACGTTGAAAACCGAAGTTGAAGGCAGGTACCAAACATGGAAGGTGAAGGATGCCATGTGGTTCCACCAAGACATGTGATGCGACACAAGGAGATCTTTTCTAATCGCTTTGTCACAGACAACAGCTCTATTTTCCCGCTTCCTCACAGAGGATCTGATTAGCTCAAGGCACTCTGACTGACAGGCAAGAATATGTATGCCTCTACTATCCACAGCCAATTTTACTTTCATAAATCCTGGCTTTGTACTATGGCTGTTATTCATATGAACAGTGGTTATGGTTATGGGGAACTATAGGTAAGACTGAATTTCCCAGTAACAATTTTGCACTCAACTGTTCATCAGTAACCAGCTGATAACCAGAAACACTGATGAAACTATAATGAATAAATATTTAGTGTCACATTTACAGCATTTGGCAGAAACCCTTATCCAGAGCAAATTACAATCCTTTTATTTTATACAGCTGACCATCTGAAGGTTAAGGACCTTGCTCAACACCCCAGCAGTGGTAATTTGTGGTTTCTGGGATATGAACTCACAATCTTCTGAGCCAAGGTCCAGCACCTTAACAACCGAGTCTACATCTACACTAATTTATCCGAATTAGTGTAGATGTAGACTCGGTTGTTAAGGTGCTGGACCTTGGCTCAGAAGGTTGTGAGTTCATATCCCTGGGCATGAGCAAAAGAAGCCCCGACCTGCATCATTTCCGCCTGGTGTTTATTTACTTTCTGGCTCTTTTAAATGTAATGGCAATTTAAAGAAAAGGCACAGTCACATCACTCATTTTTATTCATTGTTTTTAAAAGCCCCCATTTTGACAGTCTATATTCTAACTTGAAAACTGCTTTTAAAATTCGATTTTCATTTAATAATAACGCTGTCTCAGTGTGGACGGAAAGCCAAAACTAAAAGAAAATGTATTCTAACCAAAATGAATTAGTGTGGACATGGCCGCTATCGCTCACCCAGATAAGCATGGGTTCCCTTTTGAGTTTAGCTCCTCTCAAGGTTTTTGTGTCATGAAGTCTCTGGGAGTTTTTCCTTGGCACTGTTGCCAATGGCTCGCTTATTAGGTATTACTCAGAGAGACTAGTTTACAAAAGTTCTATCTACAGTTTATTTCTGTAAAGCAGCTGTGCAACAATGTTTACTGCTAAAAAATCTAATTAAACAAATTTTATTAAATTGAATTGAAGGAAGAGAGGTGGGAGCTCAGTGGTTAAGGTGTTGGACTGATCACCAAGCTACCCAGCAGGTCCCTGAGCAAGACCTCAACCCTGAACTGCTCTGCTGCTGTGGATAAAGGCATCTTCCAAGCATTATAAATGAAAGGATCATAATTTAAACGTAAGAAGAGCATCTCAGACACCCACATTTTGGATAATTTTATAATTCTTGGATAATGTTTATATATACACACACAGAAATAATAATGATATTACATATAAGACACCAATTTTACAGTGTTAAAAGTGTTGTGTGTTGTTCTGTGTTACCAACTCCTTCTATTCAAAGCAAAGCAGGCAAACTTCATTATTTATTGATTTAATTTTTTATTTTTTTTTTAACCACGGTTATTACTGTAATCATTATTTATTACTGCGAATCCCTCCAGGATCGTTAGTGTGTGTGGGAGAGCCGGAGACATAAAGTGCACAATTCATTAATATGCTTCTCCATTACCGTGGAAAGAGTTATAGATCCTCGGCGTGGTATACTGCATCATCCGTTCGGTTTCCTAGTAACAAGAGGTCGTGCCGGGGTCCCAGAAGGGTGTTTGTCTGGTAAATACAAACAAAAACAAAAGAGCTATGTCGACGGAAGGACAAATAATCTATGGCAGGGTAACACACTGCAGCACAGAGCTGGATGATGTACTATACTGCACAGCGTACTTTATTTTCTCTGAATGTGCAGCTTTATAAAATCACAGTAAAAATAGACATAAAGCAATATTTACCACCCTGCATACCACTCCAGAACCAGCATGCATGGGCCTCAGAATGTTAAGAATGCCTGTGTATTTGCTTTAATATGGGTTTATCTCGACACAAACTTTGGCCCGAACATCGCCGTCAGTGCTGCATTATTCTTCACGCAAAGCTAACCAAGCGACCCATAATTTTTATCACAATGCTCGCGGCACTGACCGTATCATCAGAGATCAAACCTGTTGAACTGTAGATAATGTTTACATTTTAGCTTTTGTCCATGTCGATGCTCATAAGATGTGAAACAATTTTCTTCTCTCTTTTTTTTTGCCTTATTGAGTTCAAGAAAGTAAATAAAAAAACTTTCTTTCGGCTTCTCCCATTAGGGGGCGCCACAGCGGACCATCCGCATGTTTGATTTGGCACATGTTTTTACGCTGGATGCCCTTCCTAACGCAACCCTCCCAATTTATCCGGGCTTGGGACCGGCACTAAGGCTTGTGCAACCCTAATGGCTGGGGTTGGTTCCCTGACCGGGGATCGAGCCCGGGCCGCAGCGGTGAGAGCGCCGCATCCTAACCACTAGACCACCAGGGAAAGTAAATAATTCAGGAATGACATTTATACCGTATGAAAAGTTATAAACTAAGATAACTAATAGAAGGTTCTTAAACAGGAAAAACTTTCTTCAGCTACTGTATACGGATGTTTGAAAAGGTTAATGTGCTGCTACTTTAATAGAGAAAACATTGTGCTTTGTGTCAAGGCTGCTTCCATCTGTTTATACTTCTTACCTATCAATTCTACAGGAAAATGAAATGCATTTTTTTGGTTTGGATTTACATTTACGGCATGTGCCAGACTCCCTTCTGCAAAAATAAGCAGGTGAAAAGCAAAGGTGTTAAGTTTCCAGAGTTTATTGTCATATGTTCAGGAAACATGGGATCTGTTACACATATAACGTGTTACAAGTGTTCAATGTGTGAAGACCCTGTTGTTATTCAAATTGTAAATGGATGTGTGTGTGCGTGCAAAGTATTAAGAAGAAGCCTCAGTGCCCATGATGTTGTTTGCATTATAATAATCTGTGGGGGTAATTTGTGTCTACAGTAATGGGGTGGAGGGAGTGGATGGGGGTGTTCACAAGCCTGTAAGCCTGGGGGTAAAAACTGTTTCTCAGTTCTGGCTTAAAAACTCCTGTAGTATGTAGTATACCTGATGATAAAAGTGGGAAAAGGCTATGCTGAGGTGACTGGTGTCCTTGATGATGTGTATGGCTTTTTACTGCAAAATGAAAATAGTCCACGTTGAAATCTTAGATGCTCAGGGAAGAGGTGGGGACTTAGTTAGTCAGTTAGTTTAAATGCATAGTCCAATAATAAAGGCAAAGGTGGATGCTGGTGCAGATTTTCTTTTAATGATGGTTGTAATGTTCATTGACTCTGGGGGAGGGAGGAGATACAGGCAGGCTTGGATAACAAAAAATAAATACATTTTGTAGTTCACTTTTTGCGAAACAAACACAGCAGTTTGTATCTTTCTATCGCAGAATTGCATTTTCCACATAACTAATTTGTTTAGCTGATTTTCCCGGTCTCTCGCGGATAGCACGATAGACCAAAAAACTTGAAGGGAATTGTTTTTATGGAGTTTAAAGTTTTTTATTAATTTATTAATAAGAATACAATTATTACTTATAAAATGAGGTATAATGTTAATACAGTACAGTACTTTATACATAAAATAACATTGTTGGGGTGGCGTCCTTTTATTGTTTTTTTTTTTTTTTCGTTTTAACGAGGCCGGTTTTGGAAAAACCCAGCCATTAGGGTTGAACAAGGCAGTACACTCTTATGTGATAAATGGGGAGGGTTGCGTTAGGAAGGACATCCATCCTAAAACATGTGCCAAAATCAAATATGCAGATCACGAAAGAGAAATTCATACTGGATCGGTCGAGGCCTGGGTTACCAATGACCACCACAGGTATCGTTAGCCAAAAGGGTACCGGTGGAAATTGGGCTACTGCAAAAAGAGGAGCAGGAGAGTAGAAAAACGTCTACAGAGACAGCAGGAAAAGGAGAAGTGGAGGAGAGTGGAGGTTCGTGTTGGTACTTTAAATGTTGGTACTATGACTGGTAAAGGGAGAGAGGGAGCTGATATGATGGAGAGGAGAAAGGTAGATATGTTGTGTGTTCAGGAGACCAAGTGGAAAGGGAGTAAGGCCAGGAACATTGGAGGTGTTTAAACTGTTCTAACATGGTGTGGATGGAAAGAGAAATGGTGTAGGGGTGATTCTGAAGGAAGAGTACAGTAAGAGTGTAGTAGAGGTGAAGAGAGTTTCTGATGGGGTGATGAAGGTGAAGCTGAAAGTTGAAGCGGCGATGATAAATGTCATCAGTGCCAAAGTCCTGGTGACTTTGCCCTCTTCCTGAAGATAAAGATCCAGCTCAAAGGTTTTTTTTTTTTTACAATTTTTACAATATTGTTGAGATCTGGCACAAATCACAGAAGGTGTTTGACGGGCTTTAAATAGAAGACTTGGAGGACACATTCCAGAAGTGGCAGGAACGCTGGGAGCACTGTATTGCTGTGCAAGGGGACTATTTTGAAGGTGACAGTTTGTAAACATAGACAAATAAAATCTCAAAGCTTTTGGTGGTCCCAGTCAGGAGTTCCTAACAACTGTCTTAATTATTGGTGCACCTTAGGAGGAGGTATCACTTCCTTTTTTAGCAGTCATGCCTAGTCTCCCTGTGAATGCAGACGAAAAGAACAGGAGGGAAAGAGTAGGCCTTATGGTGTGTTTTTGCTCATTTTGCCTCAAACTACACTTCTTTAAAGGGAATAACTTCCATCACTCATCCCATCCATGTGTGTTGTGCTTCTGTCCTAAGGGTCCTGCTTTAAATCTGCTACACAGATACACAAAAACACACAGTCTGTGGCTGGATATGGCAGACTGGCTACAGGCATTCGTATGACCACTCTTTACAACCGTGGGGAGCAGAAAAGCATTTCAGAGCACGTTGAACCTCAAGGCAGAACACCCACAGGAGTCTGAGACTACAGTGGGGCTCAGTAAAACCGACCATATATAAAGCCACCCCAGGTCACATATCAGCTCCTCTGTCCCGAAAAATGTTTTATTATGAATAAAACCTGCTATTTTTTATTTACGGCAGCAAGCTATAAAAGTGTTGCCTCATGGTTCAGCATCAATCATTGAACTTTAATGTCATTGGGGAGCTGAGAACATGAGAACAGGCCTATAAAAATGTGAGTTATTCATTGCTGTTTGTTCCTGTGTTTAGCTGTTCAGGCATTGTAAGTGGAAAAGGGAAACAAATTAGTGTGTAAATTTTGATTATTCTGAGTAATCATGTTTATTTTCATCTTGTGTTGATTGTCCTTTGATCTTTGTTTTGTAATGTGTGTGTGTTTGTGTGTGTATATGTGTCAGTGATGTGACTGGAGGACCCAAAATTAAGGATGTGACCAGAGTATAATTAAACAGTCATTAATGGAGAGAGCGGGCAGTGAAAACAAAGTTCAGAAACAGTTCAACGTTCAGAGCTGACAGACAGAGCAATAAGGGGGAAGGTGAAAAACACACTTCGAAAAACAGTCCTTTCTTTCAGACACCAGTAAACAGGACAATGTAGAACAGATTTAGAGTCAGAATCCAAAACAGCCCAAAATCTGGCGACCCAAACAGAGCAATACAGGGCAGAGCAACAGACATGCCAAAGTTCAAACCAAAGTCCAAACCGTGTAACTAGAAAAGCAGGGCAGAGCAGGGATCAGAAACAGGAAACTATTGTAGGTGAAATGGCAAAGATAAACTCAGAGAGATAATCTCATCCTAAATTAATTTTGTGTTCTTTAATATTAGATGGTGAGGAAGTGCACCCTGCAAACCCGGAAGTTTATGACAGTGTCAGTAATAGAGGCTTTCTAGGACTTTAATAAAAGCAAGTTTAAGGTCCTGCACTCATGACTTTCATGGTTAAATCCCAGGATTATCAGATGACCCCTGATGGAACCCTAAGCATGACATTAAACTCAGCAGTGTCCTCCTTTAGAAGCTAAGCCTTTTTCCAAATGCATTTATCTAAATATATTCTGCTTCTTAGGCACTTCTAGCAAAAGAAAATGCTATAATTATATCTCACAGCTTTATAATAACATCCCTTTAAACAATCTCGATGACTTCTTGGTTTTAATGGGTCAGAAGGTGTTGATTTAGGTTACATCCATACTAAAAAACTTTCTTTCGGCTTCTCCCATTAGGGGTCGCCACAGCAGATCCTCCGCTGTGTTTTTACGCTGGATGCCCTTCCTAACGCAACCCTCCCCAATTTATCCGGGCTTGGGACTGGCACTGAAAGTGGCTGGGGTTGGTTCCCTGAACGGGGTACTAATCCGGATAAATTTCAATATGCTGTTTGCGTCTAAAATCTCTCCACACATAAATATGTTGTACTGCACAAGAGCAAAATGTAAGATATTTCAACAGTCCACACTGCGACACGTTTTATAATCTATCCACTTTGGAGGGCGTTTTAAAAAAAGCTACCTTTCGTTGATTGAAAACTCAGGCCAAAGTGGGAGAATTTTTTTTTTTTTAAACATTAGTGTGGTCATGACCTTATTTTTCACAAAGGCAGATCAGATAGTAGATGCATCTACTAAGCAACTCACAAATAAATGATTAATACACACTCAGTTGAACAACTCGCCCATACCTTTATAAGATTCTGGTTTTATACTTAATCATGCTACTGACCTGTTGCCAGTTAACTTAATTAGTTGCACACTCTGAACCACGTGTGTAATCTGTCCGACGGGGTGACGTAGCGACCAAGAAGCATTAAAAGCACGTGCGGTGGAGACAGCACTAGCTTAGGGAGAGTGGGGGACACACTCGCAGAGCTAGGTTGAAGGACTGAGGGGCCAGGTGTGGCACTAAGGTCAAGGCTGTAAGACCTGACAAAGGACATAGGAGTGGCCCACCCCACAGCATTGCAAATGTAGTGGAAATAAACCCCAGATTAAAAGGCCTTAAAGGCCACCACACTAAGGGGATCAAGTGAGCTCTAACACTGAAGGAGTGCAGAGACCAGATGACTCAAAAGAGGAGGTGATAGCATCCATGATCCACCTGCAAAGAGTCTGCTTGTCCGCAGAAAGACCCCTCCTATACAGACCGTAGCAGATGTGCAGCTGGTTGACTTTCTACCACAGGGCAGTTCTGTGGATGTACGTGTCCAGTGCTCACATTAACACACGATTAAGCTTCTCCTGGTCGGGGGCCTGAAATAGAGGCGGATATAATGTCTGGACTGGTCATGTGGCAACAGAGAGCACCTCAAAGGCAACTTATACAAAGGCTTGAAAGGAGGCTAGGACAGGGCCTTCAGAACTACGGTCAGATCCCAGAAACGGCCTTAGCCTCCGGATACCGTCGAGGAAACGTGTCACTAAAGGGTTTTTCCCTATTGACTGCTCAGCAAGCAGAGCATGACGTGCCAAAATAGCAGACATGTAAACCTGTGAAGTGGAAGTTGACAGCCCTTTGCAAAGCTGTTCCTGAAGGACAACCAGGCATTTAACTGTATCTAACTGATGGTTTTCACACCATATAGTCAACAGGCATCATTTCATGGTATACGACCTCCTCGTGGAGGGAGCTCTTGACTGGAAAATGGTCTCTACAACCTCGGCTGACAGACTCGAGGCTAGATGCTATGCCCCCTTAGGGGCCACAGCCACAGCCTTCACAATTTAGAGAAGGGTAACCAGGTCTGCAAACCATGGCCTACCCAACCAGCAAGGGCTACCAGAAGGAGACAGACTCTATCCCGGCAATGGAGAAAAGTGCACAGGCGTGGCCATGGTGTCCAGTCCGAGAGGTGGATGAGTGGGGAAAAACAAAAGGGGACAGTGTGAGGTCTCTCTAGTCACAAACAGGTCCACTTATGCTCTAGAAAACTTCCTCTAAATTTGCTCCACCACTTCTGGGTATAGCCTTAATTCCCTGGGCCTCGGATTTTGCTCTGCTCCCTGGTTTGAGGATCAATTAAGTTAATATCAACCAATCATCTATATAATTTAGTATGCGGATGCCCTGGAGTCTCAGAGTAGCCAGAGCAGCATCCACACACTTTGTGAAAGTGCAGGTCCAAATGGAAGAACCCGATACTGGTAAGCTTCGCCTCCAAAAGCCTCAAGGACCACCCGATGGCCTCCTTCTTTAAGAGAGTGTTTACTTCTTGTTCCTGCTTGGCACCCACCAGAGTGGAAAACCCTGTTAAGCCAGGGTGGCAGAGACCCGACCTGAATGTTGTAGCTTCTTTTTAGAGTGCGCAGGACCCATTGTGACACATCTGGCAGATGTCAGCCTGCCAGATAGTCTACTAAGGGAATCAGTCTCTCGAGACCAACCTCTGGTGTGCTGTTCTAGAGGCAAACTGGAAGTCACCCCCAAAGCCGCTATGTTCCCAGGCCAAAGCTAAGGGAGGCACTCGCTGGAGACCACTGTGCCCCAAAACACCAAAGGTGGCAGGGTTACCGAAACGATCTCCTGAGGGCACTGAGGAGAGGACGGCACCGTGTATTGAGGCATACACATCAGGATTTTTTTTTTAAAGCCCTCCTATTGAAGATAATGGTCCTCAGATCTGTCACTTCCTTTGGCTTTGACATAAGGTGCTGCCTAGAAACCCTGGCGTGGGGGAGTGCGATTGGTGATGCCCTGTGGTGATATCTACGGGGCCCCATAACCGCACTCCCTCCGTCCCACTACATTAGAGTAGAAAGTAAAGTCGGGGCTGATGACCTGGGCCGAATAAGGATTATTCAACAACCTGGACACCTCAGTGGGCAGACTGGGAAACAAAGGCAGGCCCCAGTGCAGAGGCAGTTACCGAGGTTGCAGGAAACGCTCACCTAGTTTGTTCTGAGGATGCAGCTCCTGTTTTTCAGCTGGTCAAACAATGTTTAGTTTAGACGCAGCTTGAATCACTACCTCCAAAAGTTCCTCGAACTGGACGGGCTGTAGAGGCAAGTCCACAGGTTCACGGCGCCCTCTCATACCCCTCCTCGGAGGAAGAGAGGTGGAGCACTGAGCTCTCTATGCAGGGGGAACAAGAAAGGCACTGGACCTGTCAGGTAAGGAAGGAGCAAGGGATGCGCCCATCCACATTCCCTCTGCCAGATCGATTTGCAAACCCCATGAACCTAACCGCCAGAACCAGAAACACGAGGAACACTGGTAAGAGCGACCTTCTCGAAGAAAAGCATGTGTGCACAATGCAGGCAGTCAGCACCTTTGGGAGCCGACCAAGCATGCTCCGTTCCCAGACAAGGAATAACACGCTTAGCCTGAAGGATTGCTTACCTCTTTCCATTACATACTTACCTTTGGCTTGCCATAGCGAAACCAAGAGAAGGAAGAACAGACACACACAGATCACTTTCTGAACAACAGAAGCTAACACTGTCTCCACCGCATGTGCTTTCATAGCTTCCTGGTCCTTTGTACAGAATACACATGTGGTTCAGAGCATGGTCATGCTCCCAAAGTGTTGTTGGCACAGCTCAGGGTCCCGAAGGGGATCAAACAGGCTTTAGTTAAATGTAAATAAAGAAGCATTTGGTAAGATTGTTTGCTGGGTAATATACAGTATAATGGCACATGAGTCAAAGCAAAAAATGCCGTCATTGCTAGAATAGGATTTATTTATTTATATAATGTATTTGGCTGTAGACTGCAGACTGCAGAGTTATGTAAGAAAAAAAAAAAATTCCAGACATTCCACAGACATCTTATCTCTGCCTTTTTCCTTCAAGCATTAATTTTTGGGTTTACATCTATATTCAGTTGCATAAAAACTGTTTGGTTTTAATTTATTTGAGATAATTATTTTATCAGACTCAAGAGCAAAACAGAATATAATTCAAGCCAACACTTATGTGCTTCTTTTTGAATATCTCATTTCACATTTAGTCCCCATTTGCACTTATAATAACCTCCACTCTTCTGGGAAGACCTAGATTTTGGAGTGTGCTTGTTGAGATTTGTGTGAGAATCATTTAGCCACAAGGGTGTTAGTAAAGTCAGGTACTGATGTACCTGATGTTGGTGAGGTGAGGAGGCCTGTGGTGCAGTCAGCATTCACATTCATCTCAAAGGTGTTCAATAGTGTTAAGGTCAGAGCTTTATAGCAGGAGATCTTTCACTCCGATCCATGGAAATCATATCTTCGTGGAGTTGGCCTTTTGCACAGGAGCGGTCATGCTGGAACAGGTTTGGGTCTCCTTGTTCAAGTGAAGGAAAAATCTAATGCTACCATATCCAAAGATGTCCTATACAATTGTGTGCCCCCAAACTTGTGGTATCTTATACTCCAAATACCTTTGTCCATATAGTAAAGAGTAGTTGTAGAAAAAGACCAATACAGAGATACATAAAAACAGCAGGGGCAATATTAAATGTAATCCATCAGCCAGGGCCAGTTCAGGTTGGTGGGCAAATGCAGGTTTGAATCTGATTTATATTCAACTGATATTCTCCGATTTGTGTTGTTACAGCTGTTGCACATTTCTTGCAGGTAATCCGAAAGTAAATACAGCAACACTGTTACATAAACTTTCTTTTCAGCACTGTATATTCCTGTGTAGTTCTTCTCTGAGCTGATGTGCAGTGCTAAACTACTTGATTCTGCTCTATGTCATGGTCCTGATTGAAGTCTATTTAGGGATAATGACTCGATATGATCTGTCATAATAATAGTTATAAAAGTAATAGCTGTAATCATAAAGAAATACTTGTAACCTTGAGCTACAAGGCTAATTGATCACCTCAGAAGGTAACAACACAGCAAAAAGAACACACACACACACACACACACACACACACACACACACACACACACACACACACACACACAAACAAAGTGCTGAGGGTGTTTTTGTATTGACGTTGAAGTGCTTCCGGAAGAGTCTTCAGGCTTACTTATGATAATAATGAGAGCGAGAGTATGATAGCATCTTGCCTCCTTCGCTGCTGTCGGTAAAAAAGGGTTTCAGTCAAATGATCTGGACTTCCTTTCATTATATTTCACAGGAAGATGAGTGATTGTTCGTTTTGAATCCCTGGCGGCGTCGCTTATTAACTTTCCAGGTTTATAAAACAGTGCATATGAACCCCCTTTTTTCGGGCTATGAAGAGACAAAACAAGACAAGTCTGCACGGAGAAAACCGTGAATCATGCTGACATTTGGCTTTATCGTTAATGCTCTGTATGATTAATGTACTACATGGATCATTTATTTCTATTACAAATGCAGAAGTGGTTTAAGGTGCACTCGGGGCAGCTACTCTGCATATTTTCCTTTGCATGGCGAAAAAGCAGCGTATACAAGGAAAGTTAAAACTTTTCAGATCTCCCACCATTTCCCACAGGAACGCTCCATTGATTTATAGGTGGAATTGTTGAATTTTCTGTCATCGCTGCTTCTTTCAATCTCTAAATCCGATCAGATCGGAGAGGTGTACTGCTGGGTTGCAGATGCAGTCAGACCAGGGTGATGCAATCACCCGGAAATTGAAGCTTATAAACTATTTATGCAAGTGTATGTGCTTGACATATTTAATAAAGGCTTTTTCCTGGAGCCCGGGTAAAAAAATCCATTGTATCTCAGTTATTTGAACGATCCTTTGTATTTCCTCTCAATATTTTTTTTTTAAGCATCTGTTTTCTTATGCCTGTTTTTTACGGCCATGAACCTTTAGTAAATATGGAACATTAATGTCCAATTAAAATCTAAATAATGTGTAAAAAAATATATATAATACAGTGTTTTCAGTAATTGGAGCAAAAAGGCATAAAGTCACCAGGGGGCACTGTGTTTTAATCTCTCCTTTGATTGGCAAGTGAAAAGATACCTTTTTTTTTAGTATAAAATATGTTTCAATTGGACTCCTAACGGGATTTGATTCTGAGGCATCTGATTGAGACACACTATTGTATATTCCTGCATAGAACATTCACAGACAGACAAGCTACAATACTGTATATGTAGCATCAGGCACTACATGATCAAATATGTAATAAATACTATGCAAGATATTTGCTATGGAATGTTATTTAAGGCACAGCTATTCAATATATAAGAAACGTGGAACACGAAGAGGGTCAGATGCAGGTGAACAGTGTAGGAGGCAACAGCGTGCAACGATATAATGCGCTCTCTCTCTCCTACACAACGTATGCCTTGTGACTCGGGAAATGATCCATAAAGCTGGACAGACGTCACACAAAGGAATACGCCAGAGGTCCAATCAATAACTTGAGCCTCTGCTGAGATGCAGGCTGCTACAGTGAGCTGGCTGTAATAAAAGAGGAAATGTGAAGGCAGTGATTGCTCGCACACACACACACACACACACACACACACACACACACACACACACACACACACACACACACACACACACACAAATTCATGCATGACTCACTCCGAGGTGCCATGCGTATCAGCTATAATTGGCATCTTTGCACTCTGCCAAACAGTAAACGAGATACACCGCCACTGTATCACTATTTCCTATTTCGTACAAGACACGTCAACTTCTTTACAAAAGTAGTGAATGACTAAGACTGAGGGCGAAGGAGGTTAGCGCTCGTCGCTTTTCATATGACTGCATTTAGGAAGAGATTAAACAAAAACTAGCTCGTTAGCGCTCGCTTGTTAGAATTATTATGCGTTCAAATGACAGGCGTACGCTCTACAGGGGCAGAAAAAGTACCATAACAATGTGTACACGATCCCTTTTATGTCATATATTGTCTTATTGAAGTAGTTGATCACTGGAACGTGAAATAAGAAAAAGAATGTCGGCATATAAACAAGAAATGGTCACATGATGCGGTACAACTTTTCTTGTTCTAGGGTTTGTCCGCTGTCACATCGCAGATGCATGCAGGTTTTTTTTTTTCTTTTTTACAAAGATTGTAGGAAAGATATATGACAGTCTATGATGCCACATGATTAGTCCATAGGAAGAGTAGGAAGTATATAACAGGTCCTGTCCTCCTCAAATTACACAGTAGACCACCAAGCTGACAAGCTAGCTCCATTATGATCAACAAATATGGTGGCATTCACATTGTTTCACATTGTCGGCTCTCTATTTTTCACCAATTGTTGTCTGTTAGGGATAAAAAGGTTATTTTTTTAAAAGAATGTCTTTAAATGTTTTCCCCTCTGAAACACGATTGGACCTTGCTATGACTTAATGATCAAAAATGGTGTTTCCTGACGTTCATCACACAATCCGAAATCCCTCTAACCCTTGTCTTGTTTCCCTTGCTTGTGCTGTGCTGAGGAATCAGGTATTTTTTAATTATCTTTATTATACCCAAAACACTGCAATTCTTCTCAAAACTCATTTGAAAATGCTCGTGTAACCTCAAAATAACAATGCCACTTAAGAAATCAGAAAAACAACTTATTAAATTAATTACGACTTTCCTATTGTCTTCCTAAAAGAGAACTAGTCCCCCTTCTAAACAGAAAAAATTACCTACTCTGTTTTCATCTACACTAACACATCACAAATTAAAACATCTCCTAGAATCGGCAAGTTGGAAATCAGGGAAGGGAGACATCTGCTGTAAGGGAGGTGTAATGTCTCAGGCCTGGTGAGAATTATACATTACAAATTTCTGCTAAAATATGACAGGAAGAGAAGCGGATTTGATCCCAACAGCATGGCCTTACCGTAATAAAAGACTTATTAAAATGTAATAAAGTTTTAATAGTCACTTTTAATTGGTCTGTTATGATTGATGGAAACAAATGCCCTCCTGAGAGCATTTGGAGAAAAGCAAGAAACAGTTCCCAAGCCTGTCAAAAGTTTGGAAACAACTCTTTTATAGATTTTTTGAGACACATCCATGTTGCTTTTTTTAACATGCAACCAACTTGGAAAAAAGGCACAAGAACGGGACAGTGAATGACTGGAAGAAAGGTTCTAACAGAAGCACTTGTGTAAGACGGATAACAGGAGAGAAGATAGGAGACTTCCTCACCCCCTCAGTCAAACATGGAGGTGGAAGCTTATTGGTTTGGGATTGTTTTGGAGCAGGAAAGGTTGGAGACTCATTTCGGGTGAATATTGGAGGAATTCTGAACCAACATGGCAACCATTCCGTTCTTCAACACTATATATTTCTGTCTGAACTGCGGCTCATTGGAACCGACTTCACCATACAACAAGACAAAGAGCCGAAGCGTACATCTGAGCTCTGTAAGTCATCTGGAGTGATATCCATCATGGAATGACCTGCTCAGTCTCCCCACCAAAATCCTATTGAACTGCTCTGGGATGAACTGAATGACAAGATCAGAAAGAAATTTCCAACTAGTGAAGAACAACTTTTACAAGAGGCATTGCAAAATATTACAGCTGAATGTTGTAAAGTGTCCAGATGCAGAGAATGTGTAAAGCTGCTATTTATGTTATTTCATTTCTAATTAAAATAATGTGGAACATCTGGATGTTTTATAAATTTGTTTGGTCAAAGACAATCTTTTTACAGTTACATTACCTAGTTTGTTGCACAGACACAAAATGGACATGTGTCTCTCATATAAAAAAAAGACAATGTGTTTCCAAACTATTTACAGGGTCTGTATATTTAATAATAATTTCTATAGTCTTCTTGTACGCAAATATAAAATAATAATAATAATCATATTGTTAAATGTTACACACTGCCCATACTTTTACCCACGATGCTTAGACATGAAAAAAAAAACTATATATATATATATATATATATATAGTTTATATAAGGGAAAAGCTATCCCATAATAAGTGACTTAGTAATGATCTATTTGTTTAATTCTTGAAAGATTTGTTTAAATGATTTTTGTAATCTTAATATTTTAAAACCCTCTGCACCAATAGTGTGACCTTTATTTTTTTATTGAATTTTTTTATTCTTGCCTCAACATGAAAACAAACCAGTGCGTTCCGCCGATAAATTCTCTTCGCATCTGCATTCACGCCGAACCTCTTACCTTAAGCCACATTATGCTCTTGAAGCCCACTTGTTACGGTAAACGGGTTTCAAGCCTCTCTCTTTGGTGTGCACCATGCTGAGCTAAAAACAGTACCGGAGATTTGGGGCTCTTTTTTATTCATCCTCTTTTGCTTCTCGTGCTGAAGGGTCTCTCTGGGGGGTGCAAAAAAAGAAGAGAAGCCAGACGGAGAGCTATAGAGAGAGAAAAAAAAGGGGGGGTGGGGGGGGCAAGCTGAAGCCTGAGCAGGAGAGGTCAAGAAAGAAAAAGTAAAGAGAAGGAAAAATAGGTGAAGAAGACAAAAAAAAAATCGAGGAGTTTGGAAGACACAGTCGTAAACTCATTGTCATTCCCTGTAGCAGTGCAGAAGGATTGCATGGGGGACGAGAAGATGGGCTTGGGCGACATAAACATGTACAGCGCTGATGCACGGAAGACTGCATACTATTGTCTTTCAATGTCTATTAGTAATTCAGACACATCCCTTCTCTCTCTTGCTCTTGATTCCCTCAAATTCTACCTTGTTTTTATCCCTGCTACATTTTTCTCGTCTGCTTTTTCTCTCTAGCTGTCTTTCCCTGGCTGTCAAACGCCCACACATCCTCCAACACAGGTTCACACGGTCAGTCAGAGTCCCTAGAGACCCAATAAGGGCGTATTAGCAAGACGGCTAGCCGTTTAAATGCCAACAGAGCTCATCCCTCTTTTCTCATTATTAAAAAAAACCCCTCTTTTTTTATAGATTAATATATTGTTTGACTCAAAATAAAAAAAAACTGACACTATACATTTTTCTTCATTGACACGTGTCATAATTGCCCCTAGAGATAAGCGTCTGATCGATCCACAGAGACAATATGGTACAACCCTATTGACAAAGAAGACAGGTACCGATTTTTGAAAATCAATTAGCTGTAGGTATCTTTCCAAAAAAGATAGAATGGACTAGGAGGTGTATTGAAGGTCAAAGTAGCTGTAATAAGTAATGTAGTAGTAATGTCTGCGGTACTGTTGAGGAAGGAAAAGAAATCAGGTCTTTGACAGGTGTTCCAAATGCATGTGTGATTCTGTCACTATATTCAAGAAAGATGTAGTGAAAACTTGTTCCATTTTCACCATGTCAGGTTCATGTTACTGTGCAGTGGAATTAATATTATTTTTGTGCCACTCACAACACGAGAAGTGGAAAACACTGGGCTAAAGTGATGCTAACTTTGTTGTTGTTTATTGCTAAGTGTAAAGAGAGTCTCATTTCTACAATAGTAATTTATTTAAAAACATGATATTGAAAAAAGTATTTTTCCAGCCTTATGGGGTTCTTCTCCAAACTGTTACCACAATTTTGATGCACACAGTTCTATTGGAAGCCTTTGGATGTGGTAGCATGAAATTTGCACTTCACTTGACTTCACTAGGAAACTCAAACCTGTTCCAGCATGATGCTGCCCTTGTGTACAAAGCCAGATCTGTGAAGATCTGTTTTACATGGTTTAGAGTGAAAGAGCTTCAATGGAATGCTATGATCTGATCACCCTTGTGGCTGAAGATCACCCTTGTGGCTGAAGGAATCTCACACAAATCTCCACAAGCACACTTCAAAATCTAGTGGAACATCTTCCTCTAAGAGTGGAGGTTATTATAAGAGCAAATAAGAACCGAATGTGGATTGGGATGTTAAAAAAAAAAAGTCTTTTGATCAGGAGTCCACAAATGGTTGTCCATAAAGTGTATGTAAGGCAAATCTATTTTAAAGATATTTCTTTGTTAAAGACTAAAAGGCTCAGTGCTATCGAGCTAATCAGTTCCCTAAGCCATTATCTAGCTTATGCTCAGTGATGATCATTTCCAGTTACTTAGAATTTTTTTTTCATAACTTTAAACTCTCGTACAATGTATGTCATGTTTTTCCACATTTCCCTGTCACAATGTAAAAAAGAAAAATCACAAGTGTCCTTTAAATGCATTGTAAAATAAATAAATACAATAAAAAAATCAGTAAAATCAATAAAAAATCAATAAAATAAATAATAAATTGAATTTACCAGAAGGTATTCCTATGGGAAGAGGTAGCTCAGTTGGACTTCTGACCAGTTCAGATCCCACCACCACTAAGCTGCCACTGCAGCACCCTTTATGTTATATAACTGGAGTTCTGGTTGCAAGACAAAAAAGTTTCTGTTAAAGCACTGGATTATCATTTCTATATTGTATACGCGTAATCATCGAGCGCATGCTGAAGTTTTCTGTGAGAAGTTAATCTCGCATTCGTAAAAGGGGTCTTCCATGTAATAAAATATCTGCAAACATTAATAACTCATACAAAAGAAAACAAAGGAGGATGTGAAGAGGAGGGACATCATTAGGTATATCGTTAGGAGAATGTTGAGGATGGAACCAACAGGAAGGAGGAAAAGGGGAAGGTTTATGGATGTGGTGAGGGACGACATGCAGGTTTGAAAGAGGCAGATGTAGAGGACAGAGGGGTATAGAGATGGATGATCTGCTGTGGCCACCCCTAATAGGAGAAGCCGAAAGAAGAAGAAGACAAAAGAAAACAAAGACTAAAAACAAATAAACCATAGCCCAAGCATGAAGACGAAGACTGTGGACAATACCAAGAATCACAGAAATTCAATCTGAGCATTAACACATTAGATGGAATTGATAGCATGACCATGGAAGACACCATGATTGAGGTGCACTGTGCTTATAATTGTGAATTCAATTCATTTTTATTTGTATAATGCTTTTAACATTAGACATTGTCCCAAAGCAGCTTTAAAGAAGTAAATCGATTACCAATAAAAATGTTTTACTTATACATTCATCCCTATATGTTTATCCCTGATGAGTGAGCCAGAGGTGACTGTGGCATGGAAAAAACTCCCAGAGATGGTATGAGGAAGAAACCTTGAGAGGAACCAAATTCAAAAGGCAACCCATCCTCCTCTGGGTAAAACCAAATGTCCATCTATTATACAAGGTGGTATAAATAATTTTCAAGGTTAGCTCTGTTTCTAAGTAATACTTTATTTACCTATGTTTACACACTAGTCAAAATAGTCTAGGGTTAGGGCTAGGGTTAGTCCAGCATTTCTGCCACTTCTGGAAGTCTCCTTTTCGAAGCGTGTCAAGCACCTTCTGATACCACTTTTTGACACCGCCTTGTAGTTAAATCATTGTTGCTATCAACTGTTCACTGATGGGCGCTTGAATGCCAAACATAATCCATAATCTATAATCGTAATCTATAATCCACAATTATGACAGTACCCAATAAAACTCCAGTTGTAGACTGAACTAGATGTAGAGTTATACCCTGGCTTCCCACCATGGGGTTTCCCAGTTTTGTCTTATTAGCCTAAAGTGAGAGGACTTGTGAAAAGCTGGTGGAAAAAAACCCCCAACTCTTTATAGCTGCTCTAACAGTGAAAACATTTTGCCCTTAAATCTTTTCGATGGTTTCACTGACTATGATTACAATATCGTGTTCGGAATAGTCAAGTACCATAACGGCATCAAGGCCTTTGCCACTCTATGCGCCTCATGGCGTGGGAGGACTGAAAAGAAAAAAAAAAGAAAAAATGTCAAGTAAAGTGTCAAGAAAAGGGCTGTTATTTTCATTTCAAACAAATAGAGTACAATGATTAGAAACAACATTCTTCCAAGACCAATGCACGCTTGAAAACCACCCAGCCCAGTAAATATGTATTAGTGCTAAATGTGTCCATATAATAATAAATACTGTACATGCAAACATTAGTGGTTCAGCAGCAGTGCCAAGAATTGAAAGAAGGTGTTGTGAAGTTTGTGTGGCCAGTTCAGCCTCTTTTATTGATTGTGAGAAGAAACTGTATACAGTTTGTCTGTGAGGGTCTGAAAGCTTTGGTACCTTTTTTCAGATGGCAGGAAAGTGAAGAGTGTTTGAGGGATGTGTGTGGTCAGGCACAATGCTGTTCAATTTGCAGATGCGGCATGTGGTGTAAATGTCCATGATGAAGAAAGGAAAGACCCCAATGATCTTCTCCACTGTTCTCACTATGTGCTATAGGGTCTAGCGATATAAAAATGGCATCCCTTAGATGTATCTTGCCATCCTGCCTGCTCTGCTTCCTGTTCCCAACCCTCTGCATTGCACTCTTTTCTGGTTCAATGACTGAGGACTAAGGACTGTTTGTGGATTAAGTTTTGTCTAACCTGCACTGCTTAGTTTGCAGTTCTCAGTTTTATAGAATGTATTTTGGACCTTGTTTAACCTGCCCTATATTTAAAGACTCTGAACTCTGCTTGCTTACTGCATTTGGGTCCTTCAGCCAAGGTTGGGACAATAGTTTTGCTATAATGATGTACATTATATATGTCTATAGTAATACGCTGCAGTGTATGGTATTTTTTACGGTTTTACGGTTGTTATCCATAAGAAACAATATAGAAAATATAAAATGTGTACCTCATAAAAGCATGTCAACGTATTTTGTAAAACAACAAACAAAAGTGCACGGCAATAAATTCAAGCTTGTTGCAGTAGCATTTCTTATATCTTACCATCTAATACTTATTTTGAGTGTTTTCGTCAATTTGTTTTTGTATTGACAGTGTACATGTAAAAGCAAACAAGGATGCTCGAAAAAAAAAAAGACAAAGATAAGAGTAAAAGAGTGAGTAAAGGATTATCGTGTAAAAGACAAAGAAAAACAAAGCTTCGGAAATGTTGTGAAACAGTACAATATAAAGATTGATGGCTGAGCTAAGGCACGCTGTGATGCAACACAGCTGGGTGGACATATATGTCTATCCAGGCTAACCTGAGTTTCAGTAACTGCCCCCCCATCCACCCACCCACCCAAGTTTCTTCACACCATATGCTGTCAGCTGTCAGTGTGTCCACTGGTGCAAATCTGTTCCCTCTACCCAGCTTCTGCAAGTTGAATATAATCAAATTAGTTTCATTTCTTTTTCGTCCTCTTTGAGCCTCAACGTTTTTTTTTTACAATAGGCACCCCGTCGCTTAAGACATAATTGAACCCTCCGTTCTCGCTCGGAAGCCTCGACAGCAGCGCTGTGGGGTTCTCCAGGAAAGTGCAATTTTCCTGCTGTTCAAGTCGAAGTAATAGCGGAGTCTCTTTTGTTTTTTTTTCCCGTATCTCCACAGTGCTACACACCTGTCATTTGGACTGTAGTTGAAACTCCCCTCCCTAAGTTTAATGGTGTCATTCTCTTGAAGTGGCCCTGGACACCACTGCTCTCTCCTGATCTAAGCTTTAGAGCAACACTGTCACATTTACAGACATGTTGAATTTGAGTCCCATAGCGAATTCGGTTTCTGAATACAAATACAACAGCATGCTTCACTCTGCTGCTACTCTCTATGTTCTTTTGCTGGTGGAAGGCAATATTTCCTAAGCAATGGCAAGCTGAGATTTGTGGCTCTGACCTTTAGGTCCATCCATTTTAATGGGTACCAAAGTAGACTTTGGTGAAAGGAAATAGGATTCATTAATGTAGCAAAAAAGTTAAAATGCCAATGATTTACAAAGAAGAGCTAGCACTCTTTATACACAGTCAATCACAGAGATTGATTCTGATTGGTTGGAAGGTTAATGAATTGTTTCTAGATGCAAATAAATCAGACGTAAATACTATTACGCTTGTTCATAATCAGTTCATGCAACTAAACCAAAACTAGAGGTCAACCATTGTTGGATTTTACCGATAGCTGGGTTGGATCGCACTTGCTGATAACCGATTAGCAACTGATAGTTGATAGTTTATTACAAAAGTAAAATAAAAAAAACTTAATCATAAAAATGTACTATATTAATTAATAAATATAATTATATAATGAATAAATGCACGTCATATTCTGAACTCTGACCTTCAGGTCCATTTTCTTTTATGGGTATCGAAGTGGACTCAAAAAGAAATAATAAAAAAAATCATTAATGTAGCAAAAAGTGCCATAGCATTCTCTTTTGTGCTTTCTGTGCATTTTAAGCCTAAATCATTGGTCCTTAACTTGTACCTATTTATTTGGTATTCATCAGTTTCAGCACTCGTCCCGAGTTCCAGAACAAATAACTATCGAGGTATTACTGCATAATATACACATCTCACATGTAAAAACAAACATGGTGCCAGTGATGGTCGACCTATATCCAAAGTGCAGCAGCTAAACTTTAGCCTTTCTAGGTTTAGCCAAATCAACAAAGACAGAAAAGGAAAAGAATGTTTGGTTTTATTACATTTTTCTTTTTTTTTGCACTACAAAGGCGTGTTTGTGAAAGGGCCATGCGTCAGAAGTCAGAAGGCACTCAAGTAAATTGATGTTTTGCTGTCTGTCTGAACCAAAGAAATAAAAGTGAACTATCTGCATCATATTGAATTTTTTCCATTACAATGTATTGCATTAAATCGCATTCAATTCAATTCGTCTAGAATTGAAATCGGATCGCGCTTCATTGTAATGGGGTGAATCATATCGTATCGCATTGGTATCTGCTTCATATGTATAGTTAATGTATTAACTCTGTATTGTTGGCTATGCTTTGAGATATGACTATATATATATATATATATATATATATATATATATATATATATATATATATATATATATATATATATATATATATATATATATACACACACACACACACACACACACTTTAGAAGGCCACTGTCCTTTTGGAACAGGTTTTGATCTCTCAGTTCCAGCATCTTATACAATTGTGTGCCTCCAAATTTGTGGTAACCGTTTGGGTGAAAAATACATATGGCTGGAAAACTGGTGTCCCAGTATACTGTATATAGTTTATATAGTGTATGTATGTGTTTGAAAATTAACTCTGATCAAGAGCTATGGAAACAAAGCAAACAGGAACATGTAAGACTAAGGCTTAGATGTAATGAGGTAAAAAAGTCTCTGACAGCACCCACACTGGCAAACTAATTAAAGGTTTAATTCTGTACACATAGATACAACCAGGTAACAATAATGGCAGGACAGGAAGATAAGACAAGAACATGGCAAAACAAACAGGAGCACATGACATTAAATTAAAACAAAACAACATGAATAGTTCAAGCACATTAAGCTGGAAAGGTTAATAATATAAAATTATTGTTTCCTCTACAACAATTTTTACATCTTTAAAGGAGAAGACTGTTCAACATTAGGTGAAGGAGTCTCCAGTGTCATGACTTTGAACACGCTCTATATTGTATTTCATTGTACATATATCATATATACATATTGTATTATAATATGATAAAATTTTGGGTCAGTATAATAATTAGTGGCAAATTGCTGTAGTATGGGGAATAAAAGACTACAGACATGCTGTGTTACAAAATAATCAACTGGAAAATATAACACTAAATCTGCTCCGCATTGGACATCAACATGTCACTGATTATCCATTTATTTATTGATTTTTTTTTGGTATCAGTATTTTACTTCACTATTTATTTTTCAGACAATTCTTTACTTTCACTCATTACATTTTACACATTTAAATTTTTCTGTACTTTCTACTTCTTACATTTTCAAAACGGGCTCGTTACTACATATTTTTAATTTTCACTGCGCGCCGATTTCAGCCCACCAACCAATTTCCTGTCATTGGGCATCTTTTTTTAATCCACTGGTGTATAAAGTCCTGACTCTCACTCACCACAGATGTAGGCTAGTTCACGAAACTAAGAATGAGCAGGCAGAAAGCAACAAGAAGGAAAGCTAACGTGGATGAGAGAGAGGGAGTCAGTGAAAACAGAGACATTTCTGATCACCTGATTATCATCATCATCATCATCATCATCATCATCATCATCATCATCATCATCATCATCATCATATTTTCTCTGTTTGGGTTCTATATGTGGATTTTCAGCCTGAACACATTCATTAGGTAACAAGATTTTTAATTCGTTTTGTATTAATGTATATATTAGGTTGTCAAAATACAAACACAAATTCTTTTAAATGCCACAAAATTTTATTAATGTGCATTATCAACTGCGCATTATCGATTCAGCGCACATTTCTGTTTTACTATTTTTATAAAACGTATAAATACATAAATGAATAACTACATATAAAAGAGGGGAAATAAAAACCTTTAGCACAACATACATTTATTCACCACATCCTTTCTTTACTTAGATATAAAATAAATAAATAAACGCCACAGATAAATATTTTTAGAAAACATTTGTTCTATTTATGCGCCAAGTCTCGAATCAAACGCCAAATCCGCCATGATTCACACAATTAACCCTCTGGCAAAACAAACTCAAATTAATGTATTTTTTGATCGTACAGATAAGAACAATACATTATTCGAATCTTTAAAATGTCTACTTTATTTGTATACACTTATAGTAACAACAAAATGCGGTGCTTTTGTAAAATAAACAGACAGGGGGCGCTCTCTGCCGTGTCATCTCCCTTCACAAACATAAATAAAACAACCTGAATATCAGTGAATATTTGCCTCACAGACATAATAAATATATGGATAGAAAGCTCAAAATGTCTATTACATAAACCACATTCACATCGAATAAAAATATGATCTGATTATGTAATCGTTATGATTTATACCATAAATCCCATAAAACCATTACATACTATAAATCGGTATGATTATGATAAAAGCTTCTTGACTTGACTTTAAGAGGTGGAGTTTTTCCCGTATCACCTTATTAACTGTCCGTGTGGAAACATAGCAAAGGTTCCGTTTGGTGTCCTGATGATTTTACGTAATTTAAACCACCATACTTTAAAACATTTACACAACAATTTTTGTCTTTATGCTCTTTGTTGAGTTTGGTTTCACTAATAATGAACATACATTTGCATAAAACCTCCATAGTTGTCCATGTCCATGTTGCTTAGAGTTTTAAAAACAGGAAGTATTAATGTAGTGTACATTTAGAACAGATAGAAATGTGCGATTATGTTGCGATTAGATATTTAATTTGATTGACAGCCCTAATATTAATGATATGAGGTCCAGTTACCAGAGTGACACTAAAACAGGTAGAAGTAAGAACTCCTTTTTACTTAAGTACATGTCAGAGCCCAAACTTCTTTACTTTCACTTGAGTAAAAAAACTTTTACCTGAGTATTTTAAAACATAAGTATCTTTTACTTCTACTTAAGTAAAGGATGTGTGTACTTTTGCCACCTCTGTATTTTCCATTACAAGACATTTCGCTAGAGATCTTATCCATCCCTAAAACAGGAAACCATTTGTTAAAGAAAATGGCATTTTTGGCAACACTTTGTGCCAACACAACCTCAAATATCATTCTGATAGCTGCTTCTACAGGGCAGCTCAAATTTTAATGAAGAGTGTGTATAAAGACAGCTTGTTCCTACCCTAGACCAGCCAGTCATCAAGTAACTGGCGCTAAAATGTCAAGGGATATCTCCAAGGTTTCCACAAAGCCCATATCTTATGTACATCAGTGATTTGTTCCAGTTCAAACCTACAGAATAAATGGCATGTTTTTAAATCTGTATCGTCTACTTTTCCACAGTATGTAAATAATGTAAACCTTGAATCAAGTTTGTAATTTCTTGTCTGTCGAATCCAACTTAAAAAAAGGAAGAAAAAAAAAACACACACAGGAAAAGAAACGCTCATTAACTCATCTGCCTGAAAGCCTACATTGACAGCCAGACAATTGCATCAGATCCTCCCTCTGAAAGCAGACTCCGTGGGTTTTTAATATGGCTGACAGAACGGACGTGCTACAGTCATCAGCATTCAGAAGAGACAAGTCACGTCCCATCCTCAGCCGTCCCATGTCAGAACCTCCAGCTAATGAAGAAGTGTAGGGGGAGATCGTTCATTAACATGAATAGATTAGTTCCCTCTGTTTCTCTGGCGCGCTCTCTTTGATAGCGCTTAATTGTGCGATCTCGCTGGCATGAATTGCAAAAAAGCCATGGAAGCCATCCTTGATGGAAGGATGGAAGCCTGGTGGTTTCCTTCCCACTCTTACCTTTTGTCAACTTTGTTCTCTGATACTGATCAACCGTGGGAATGACTGCTCATCTTTACGTGATGTTACAAAAGGTTGTTAAGCCAGGGACAGTCGCTCAGATGACAATAAATTATTTAGAAGCTCCATGATGTAATACTGAAATATGCAGGTGAGAGTTATTTCTCAAATACATTCAACAATTTCAACAAAAAAAAGGATACATCTGGAAGAATTCGTGTTTTAGCCACACCCCCTTTTCATATGTTTCATCTTACGGGACTCATAGGATGGTAATGAATGTCATTACCAAGTGGCCAAAAGAAACATGTTTTTTGTTTGTACAGCATGGAACGCTATATGATATCAAAGATGGCTGATTGGCTACATTTCATGTTTATTCTATGTGTATTTTATTTGTAAAAGTGCCAAATAAACCTTTTTTGATCCGGTTCCCGCAGTGTATTGTCTATTAAGCTCATTTAGCTAACAAGCAGCTATACAAGCTATTTATAACAATGTTGTTTACCGTATATGGTGATTTGTGAGCGGTTCATTATTTAAATCGGCGCCATGTACCTTGTACGAGCAAAGCAATTCGAATTGTGTGAGATTTATCACAGTCCACTGCATGTAGCTTTGTATACACATATGCGAAGATTCTCACACATGCTTGCCCCCAAAATTAGGCCTTGTTCTACACACTCTTTGATAAATGGGTCTGGGATGTGCAAGCTAGCTGAGCGTTCTTCTGTACTCCATACCTCCCCTGCTGTTCCTGCACCTGCATCTTCACGCAAAAACGTTCATCGTCATTTCCTGCCCAATGGACCATAAGCTGATTTCTCCTCAGCAAACTTGTACGATTGCATTATTTCATGCCCAAGTTCTCCAAGTCTCTTCATCTATCAGTTTACTGCAATGTTTTTTATTGAGCATTTGTGTTGCTTTCCATCAATGGCACCAGATTCATCACTTTTAACAGAGAATGTTTGCTAACACTCAGAGCTAAGCTCTTCTGTGAAAATCCCTGAAGAACTTCTTCTACATCCCTGAAGAACATCATATAAATCTCTGAGGAGGTCTCAGTTTCTTGAAGGGAACAACACAGAGTTTCATGGAGCTACATGATGAGCATAAACTGCATTAGAAGAAAACTGTCAAGGATATTTTGAGCACTAGAAAACCCAAAACAAAACAAAGCAAACTGATAGCAAGAGGAAACGGATAACTTTGAGTGGAATTAATGAAACCACAACATTTTTTATGTCTTTTAATGATCACAAACTGTCTAGACCTGGGGCATTAAAGTTGAATTTTTGAAGATCTGGTACCTAATGCAAGAGCTTTTATGTTTAACTTACATTGCTAAACCTTGGTCATTTCTCTTATGTGTATTGGCTCTACTACAATGTATTTCAACTTCTTAGCTTGGTCTACTATAGGATAGTAAGGAAGTGGAAAATAAGGAAGTAAAAGTAATTTGTTACTGTACTTAAGTAACTTTTTCATGTATTTATACTTTATTGAAGTATTTACATTTGGGGAGATTTTACTTAAAATTTACCACATTTCAAAGTCTTAATTTTGTGAAATCATTCGTTCCTTTCAATTTATAAGGATAAAAAGTTGTCCTCAACTGTTTTGAACTTGTTTTGATTGGCGCTTGGTGGTTTCTACTTATCACCAACATACAGCAAGCAAAACATTTAGAAAGGAATAAAAGACGGGGAAAATATTTTTGATTTTTTTTACTTGAAAAAATCAGTCTTTGACTCATTAATTTCATTCTATTAATAGATCAGTGTGCTGAGAGTCGCATTAGAATTTGTTAAAGTTGATTAAGTGAACAGTCTTGTGACAAAAATGATAACAGGAACATTATAGTTATAATAAATCATAGTACGTTGGATACTTAAGTACATTTGAAGGCAAATACTTTTGTACTTTTACTCAAGTGAAAGTTTAATGGGACACTTTTACTTTTACTGGAGTCGTATTTATTACCTACTCAACTACATAGTGTGTGAACTTACATTGCATATGTCTATGGTCTTAGCTTGGTCTACGTTTGATGACCCCTGCTTAATCTAGGTTGCCAGATTAAGTTGCCATCTAGATGATCTAGTGTAAAGAAACATGACTTATCTATTCAGTAATATAAAATTTAAATGCCAGAGAACATGGCTGGTTGCCTAAATCAAATGGTCCTGCTTTGTTGTCAGGGGTTATCATCAGCTATCTAGATCAAATGGCACTCTTGTCAGAGACGTGGCTTGTTGTCTAGGTGATCCGTTGCCATTTGGTGTCATAGGGTTGTCAACGCCTCTCCGGAAGTTTTGGTGTCAGACGTGTGTCCTGTTATTTATTCATGACTTCAATTGCATTGTTTGTATGTTGTGTTGTTGTTAAATAGGATGCTGTCCTTAAATGGCATTATCATGCTACATTATGCTCAGGGGGTGTGGCTTTCTACAAGGTTGATCAGTGTTTTTCTTGTCTGCTGTATAGGTGATTCCATGGAACTGTCAGGGGGTCATGGCCTGCTGTCTAGATGATATGATTATCCTAGATTTAGTCACTTGTCAATTTAATGATACTGTTATTGTGTTTCTCACTTTCTCTCTCTTTATTTCTCATCCTTCTCTCCTTTATTGAGCTACATATGCTACTCCTGAGACACCAGTGATCCTGCCCCATTTTGACCTGCCCGATCCATCCAGTTTTCATACTTCTCATTGGATGTTCTAATCATGGACAGATCTTCAACAAAATAGACTTCATGTTAAAACTATAAGAAATCAACACTATAATTGTGCAATACAGAGTCACGGGTAGATTCCCTTTGGATTTTGGTTCCTCTCAAGGCTTCGTGTTTTTTTCAAATCACCTTCACTTCCGGCTTGTACACCAGGAAGCTGCTTTGTGACCATGTCTATTGTTAAAAGTGCCAGACAAACTAAACTAAATTGAATTGATCATGGTGGGTGTGGCCTGTTGTATCTGAGTTTATTAAAACTATTACAGTGCATTGTTGATTGGGGAGTGTTATTAACTTTTGTGTGGTTTAACGGTGTGGTATTTGGCATTATTGAACAACATTATCAGTTTAACAAACAGCATTGTTGGTGGCATATCAGGAGGTTAGATGCCTGGCTAGATGCCCTGTATGAAGAACAATCCACCAATTTCCCTCTCAGCTGCCATATACTGGACCCCTAGAGCAAGGCCCTTAACCCCATAGCTGCTCAGTCACCGGATTAGGGTGTCTGCTGAATTCCTATAATAGAATGCATATATTTTTAAACATTGAATAACCATTGCATAATAATTTCAAATGAATACTTGCATGAATGAAAATCATTAATTGACCATTTAATTAAACTTCAATTAATTGTACTAATTGAAACCTATTCTAAATTTGGAGACATACTGAGCAATGCAGACTGAAGGGTGAAATCGTTGAATGATGGAATACCTTTGGATAATTTGATTGTGCTTCTCACTAAGACATGTTGCAATAGCTACCATACCATACCATCTTCTCCCGCTTATCCGAGGCCGGGTCGCGGGGGCAGCAGTCTAAGCAGAGATGCCCAGACTTCCCTCTCCCTAGACACTTCTTCCAGCTCTTCCGGGGGGGCACCGAGGCGTTCCCAGGCCAGCCGGGAGACATAGTCTCTCCAGCGTGTCCTAGGTCTTCCCCGGGGTCTCCTCCCAGTGGGACGCGCCCGGAACACCTTCCCAGGAAGGCGTCCAGGAGGCATCCGGAACAGATGCCCAAACCACCTCAGCTGACCCCTCTCGATGTGGAGGAGCAGCGGCTCTACTCTGAGCTCCTCCCGAGTGACCGAGCTTCTCACCCTATCTCTAAGGGATCGCCCAGCCACCCTGCGGAGAAAGCACATTTCGGCCGCCTGTATCCGGGATCTTGTCCTTTCGGTCATGACCCAGAGCTCATGACCATAGGTGAGAGTAGGAACGTAGATTGACCGGTAAATCGAGTTTCGCCTTGCGGCTCAGCTCTTTCTTTACCACGACAGACCGGTACATCGACCGCATTACTGCAGAAGCTGCACCGATCCGTCTGTCAATCTCCCGTTCCACCCTTCCCTCACTCATGAACAAAACTCCAAGATACTTAAACTCCTCCACTTGCGGCAGGAACTCTCCACCAACCTGAAGTGGGCAAGCCACCCTTTTCCGACTGAGGACCATGGCCTCGGATTTGGAGGTGCTGATTCTCATCCCAGCCGCTTCACACTTGGCTGCAAACCGTCCCAGTGCGTGCTGAAGGTCCTGGTCTGATGAAGCCAACACGACAACATCATCTGCAAAGAGCAGAGATGAAATCGTGTTGTCACCAAACCGGACACCCTCCGGCCCCTGGCTGCGCCTAGAAATTCTGTCCATAAAAATTATGAACAGAACCGGTGACAAAGGGCAGCCCTGCCGGAGTCCAACATGCACCGGGAACAAGTCTGACTTACTGCCGGCAATGCGAACCAAGCTCCTGCTTCGGTCGTACAGGGATCGGACAGCCCTTAGTAAAGGGCCCCGGACCACATACTCCCGGAGCACCCTCCACAGGCCGCCGCGAGGGACACAGTCGAATGCCTTTTCCAAATCCACAAAACACATGTGGACTGGTTGGGCAAACTCCCATAAACCCTCCAGCACCCTGTAGAGGGTATAGAGCTGGTCCAGTGTTCCACGGCCTTGACGAAAACCACACTGTTCCTCCTGAATCCGAGGTTCTACTATCGGCCGTATTCTCCTCTCCAGTACCCTGGCATAGACTTTCCCAGGTAGGCTGAGAAGTGTGATCCCCCTATAGTTGGAACACACCCTTCGGTCCCCCTTCTTAAAAAGAGGGACCACCACCCCGGTCTGCCATTCCAGAGGCACTGTCCCCGACCGCCACGTGATGCTGCAGAGGCGTGTCAGCCAAGACAGCCCCACAACATCCAGAGACTTGAGTTTCTCAGGGCGGATCTCATCCACCCCCCGGTGCCTTGCCATCGAGGAGTTTCTTTACTACCTCGGTGACTTCAGCTTGGGTGATGGACGAGTCCACCTCTGAGCCCTCAGCCTCTGCTTCCTCAATGGAAGACGTGACGGCGGGATTGAGGAGATCCTCAAAGTATTCCTTCCACCGTCCAACGACTTCCCCAGTTGAGGTCAACAGCTCCCCACCTCCACTGTAAACAGCATTGGTAGGGCACTGCTTCCCTCTCCTGAGGCGCCGGACGGTTTGCCAGATAGCTTTCTGTTGCAATAGCTTTATAGCTTTTATGACCAACCTGCTACCCTTCGACTCTTGAGCAAGGCCATTAACACTCTGTGCTCCAGAAGAGCTGGTAATGGCTAAGCCTGTGCTCTGACCCCAGCCTCCTTACATCAAAGTGATGTTGAAAGAAATTTGACTGTGCTGTGATGTACATGTGACAAATAAAAAAACACTCTTACCTTTTACTTTTAAACAATTTCAGCAAAAGCTGGGGAAGTGGTAGCTTGATAAACTTCTGAGCAAAGGCTTCCACTGCAGGGCCTTTAACCCTCAAAATCTCAATGGTAGACAAATTTGATAAAAAGCTGTTTTATAATGTTAAGTTGAAATACTTTATTGCATCTTGGAGTCCAAATCTCAACATATCAAACATTTCAGAAAACAGCTAGTACATGCAAATAGAGCATTGTGGTATTAATTAAGCTATAATTGGCCATCTTACCTAAAAATGTCTAAATTAATGAATTATTTTCTTCTTCTGATGTTCCCTTTGTGTGCTTTTGGCTGCTTTATCCCAAAATCAAAATCAAATACCAGGGGTCAAGTGGAGCTCCTGCAACTCAAGCATCTGATTGTCTTGCTAAATTTAATTTCACTTTCAATCTAAATGCAAATATTTATTTTTTGAAAAGTGTGAAAGTGTGTATATATATATATATATATATATATATATATATATATATATATATATATATATATATATATATATATATTGTGGCAAATAGTTTTTTTAGCCTCGGGAACGAAGCATCGTTCTTTCTTCTTAAGTGAACACGTGTCGGTACCTCTGACATCAAAGCAATCGATTTTCATCTCTCAAAGGACTTTGCCATCTATACGCTGTTCCCTATACAACAGCTTCATTGTTCGAAAGTTTTCTTCTAAAATACAATAATATCATGTTCTTCAGTATAATGCATGCTTGTGTGTGTTACGAAAGCAGACATTAGCTCTAAAAAAAAAGATGAAAAAAAAAACTAATAAATTTAAAAAGAAAAGGTGCTTTAATACTTGTGTATTTTTACATCACAGTGAATTTTTTTCTTCGCATATCCCTGTGATGTTAGGAAGCTGGGGTCAGCTATGATACAGTGCCCCTGGAGCAATTGGGCTCAAGGGCCCAGTATGTGGCATCTTGGAGGTATTGGGGCTTGAACCCTCTACCTTCCGAACAGTAACCCAGAGCTTAAACCACTAAGCTAATAATATATAAGTACAATAAAATGTATACTTGTTTAAATTTTATTTTAATAAATACCAAATGTATTTTAATTAACATAAGTTTTACATATATTTAAACATATCAAAAGGCGCTTAAAGAAACCTTGAAAAGCATATTTCATCCCTATTTTCTGTTATAATAATCTCCACTCTCCTGGAAAGATGTTCTACCAGATTTTGGAGCTTGTGAAGGTTAGTGGAAATTAATTCAGCCACAAGGGTGTCAGATAATGATAATAGGTGATGTGAGGAGGCCTGGGGGTGCAGCCAGCATTCACATTCATAGCTCAGTATGGTTGAGGTCAGAGCTCTACATCTGGAATCAATCTTCCACTCCATCCCATTGAAAGCATGTCTTCATAGCGCTGGATTTGTGCACAGGCACATTGTCAAGCTGGAACAGGTTTGGGTCTCCTATTTCAAGTAAAGGGAAATTTTCATCCTACAGCATCCTACAGCGGAGTCACAACCGTGTGACTCCAAATGTGTGGTAACAGTTTGGTGAAGAACCACGTATGGCTGGTAAAGCCGGGTGTCCCAATACTTTTAATAGAGAAAAACTGCAGTGAGGAAAACACCCTGAGCAATCTACAGAAAAGTAGGGCTTTTTAAGTGTGTAAAAAGCTTATTAGATGTAGATAAGATTAGTATATGATTTTCTTTATTGATTGACCCACACCAATGCCACGTATTTCCCGTTCCTGTATTATTGGCCAAAAGCACATCGACCTTTTGCGGTATTTATTTGATTATTTACTTCCCTTTGAGGAGCCTGTATGGTGAAATTGCTTCTTCTCTGAGGACCTATTCAATCATTGCTAACTCAGACATATAGACACATCCAGTCCACTGGCAGAGAGAGGAGTAATGCGCAGACATGCTGCCTGCTTCGGAGGACGAAGAGAAATGACGTTGGTCTACCAGAAGCGAATGATCTCTTTGTTGAATTATAGGCCATCGAATGGCTTGATTCACCTGGAAAAGATGAAGTGGACATTTTTTGTTTTTTTTTGTCAGGTGATGCAAGTTGAGTGTGAATGAGAGTATGAACTTGATTACGAAACTGCTAATGTAGATAAAAAGCAAGGACTTAGTATATTAACAAAAACGTATTCAGGTACAATAATCACACTTCTGATCTATAAATTAAGAAAAATAGATCAGTTTTTTGAATATAAGGCAATTATATTGAGTGTAGGATCAGTCTGAGTACAAATCCAAAAATGGTTGAGGCACAACTTTTCAGAAAACCTGAGTCTGCACATACTGTAGTGGTCCAGGATGTGTGAGACGTCTGCAAAACACTTAGGCTGAAAATAGATCAAGATAGAAACCGCATGACTCCTTGAGATAAGAAGTTCAGTTTGTGGCAGCTTCATTTAACGTTATTACCTGGAAAATATTTTGCATTATGTAGATTAAATGTAAACTCTATTTAGCATATTTATCTATTTTCATTTTAATATCAGTTTATTTAGCATTAGCATTTAGCATTTGTAGTATAACAGTTATTGACCAGATACTTAGTTGTGAAATTGAGAGACAAACAGAAGTTAAGAAAAGAAGACGAATATGAAATTACATACGATGTGGAGAAACATCGAAATTTAGGCAGATTGATGTCGCTAAAATGTGCTAGTGAGACAAAAAAAAACCCCAAATCAGTCAAAACACACAAACCACTCATAGATCACCGACCTGAAGCATGCAGAAAACATGTGGCAGAATATAACCTTCACTTTAAGTAAGAATATATAATTAGAGTGCTCTGTATTATAGGAGCATGTAGTATTCAGAGCTTAATGTGAGCTTCATGCATTAAAACAATAAGTAAACATAAGTAAACCCAGCAGAATAAAAAGAGGCGATTATTTTCACTTGATTGCAGGCGACAGCTGACTTGTGCCATTGCTGTTTGCTAGCAGTTACTGGTCTTTTTTTCAAGTTTTGTCTAAACTAACGTGGCTATTTCTGCCATATTATATTAAAGCCTATATGCCATAAATGTTTTGAGATGCTTTTCTGCCCACCACATCTATCAAACATGTTTATTTACTGTAGCCGTTTTTTTTTTTTTTTTTTTTTTTAGCTCAAATCAGTTTGCGCATTCTCTTCTGGTCTTTTCAGAAGTTGTGTGTAATCTAAGGTGGCTTATTCTGCCATAATAGCCCATGTGCCTTAAAGTTTGATGTTGTTGAGGTGCTTTTCTGCTCACCACGGCTATCAAGAGTGGTTATTTGATTTACCTTAGCATTTTTGCTAATGTAAAACAGTTAGCTCATTCTCCTTTGACTGCTCTCTGCTAGGAAACGATGTTTCCACTAGTAGTTTCTGGTCTTTTCAGAAGTTTTTTTTTTCGAATTCTCCTGTTATTAAGTTTGATGTTGTTAAGATGCTTTTCTTTCAGTAGTCTTTTTTTGCTACTGTAACCTTCGTGTTAGCTCGAATAAGTCCGGCCATTCTTCTTTGACCTAGACATTTCTGCCAGCCGTTTTCGGTCTTCGACATGATCAGCAGTTTCTGAAATATTCAAACCAGCATGCCTGGCATGAACAAGCATGCCACAGTAGAACTTCTCGGAGATAAACTAAAGCTCTTGACCCATGCCTCCATGATTTTATGCATTGCGCCGCTGCCACAACGACTGGCTGATTAGATAACCGCATGAACCGCAGGTGTCCAGATGTTCCCGGGAAAAAAAACGTATAAAGAGCTCCTATAAAAAGCTGTGCCAAGCATACCAATACCTAACGGCAGCTGAGGTCACTGCATTGACTGATGAATTGCTCCCAGCAGGTCCCTGACATTCCCTCGGGTACATTTTTGGGCCAGTTTAAGCTCGTCGTGATTAATCTGTCTACTTGGTTATCGTTTTTCTTCCCCTTTTCCTTTAAAATAATAAAAGTAACGCGAGCATGAATGAGTTCTGTGGTGTGGGCGAGAGTTTTGCATTTCCCATTTAATCCAGTTTTTGAACAAATATCATCCTGGAGAAAAAAAACAATATGCGCCAACAATTTATGAATTTGCGTGGGCGAGTTTGGAAGTAGTTAATAGCGATCGTCTTGGCTCTCGGGTTTTGTGAGTCAGAAGTGGGGAAAATGATGTCGTTTGCCAGTAGCTGACACCAGCAATAAATTAGGTTTTACTGGCGGCGATAAAAACGACAGCAGTTTTCGTCGTGAAAAAGCGCCGCCATTCTGTCTGCCTCGAAGCGTGCCGTCGATGACGACGATTATTTGAACCATAAAGCCGTCTGTTTTTGTTTTGTCTTTTCCCTGTGTGTGTTTTCAAAATCAGTGCGAATCTAAACAAGATTCATCGTCTCCTTTTCGTTTTCTAGGGGTTGAAGTTTCTACCCTGATCATTTGTCCGCTTCGTGAAATCTTTTGACATTTTCAGCTTGATCTCTAATCCTTAACAGCCTTTTAATATCCTTAAGCTAGTTTTTTACACCCCACCATTTCTTACTACTTCCTGCTTAAAATAACTTATACAATCTAGCAGATAGCAGCCCGAACTCAGTAGAATGAGTTTCTCCTGTTTAGAGAAGGTGCAAGGGTTATCAGCAGTCTGGTCCTGGGAATATCTCCTATTTTATTCCTGTGAATTGGCTAGCCATTGGAGATCATTTTCTAGCTAATGTTGTGTTTCTTGGAGCTGATGACTGCAAATTGCTCAGAGCCAGGAGTTGTTATCGGCACCACTATACTCTCACGGGACACAAGCGGATGCGTTTGGACCACTGGGGAGAAACGAGGCTAACTTCAGGGAGGTTGCAATTGAGTCGTGGCCATTTTCGCTGTGTCTGCCATTTATCGGTTTTATCCATTTCCTTGTCCTTTTGAGACACTCTCTTTAGGGACAACCATGGAGAGCAAAGCACTGGAGCTGCGATTCTTGTAAAACAGTCGCTCTGTTTTTTTAGTCTTTTTATAAACATTTGTTATAAAAAAAAAAAAGAAAAAAAAAAGAATGCATTTATATTTTAATTACAGCAACAAACATTTCAGGAAAATTAAATTTCTGAATACAAAGTCCTTAGTATAATAAATGATGTTTTTTTTTTTATTAATGTGTCCACATTGAATTGGAGAATCAGTATACCTTATCACTCTGTCAACAAAAGTGTGGATGAAGGTTTCTGTATTCCAAATCCAGCCAGAAATTCCTTATAGAAGTTTTGTTTACTGTGATTTTATTCGTATTTGTTAATATCAAGAGATCCTCACACTTTAAGACACATTTCTATGGTGTCTGTGCAATGTCTGTAGGATCTATACGATGTGAGTATGTGGTATACGTGACATCCTGCCTGGACAATCCTGCCGTTTTTTAGATAAAGAGGTTATAAAGTTGTATAGAAGAGTGTACAAGTTTAGTGCCTATAAGTTTGTTTCTTATAAATGTTAGTTTGTGAGCCAGTGGTGACTGTGGAGGAGAAACTCCCTGAGATGGCATGAGGAAGAAACCTTGAGAGGAACCAGACTCAAAGGGGAACCCGTCCTCTTCTGGGTGGCACCAAATGTCCATTCATTACAGTTCCATCATTGTTGAGGTGTGCTGTTTAGTGAATGCAGATTTGTCCAAAGTATGTGTTAAAAAGATTTAACCATTCGGAGATTGTTTTTTTTTTTTTTTTTTTTTTTTGTGATAATAGGTGGCAAGCTTAAAACCTCCTGACCTCTTATGCCTGGAACAGAGTAAAGAAACTAAAGAATATCATTAAAAAGTTGATTTATTTTAGTAATAATAAATAAAAAATATATAATAATAATTAAAAAATTCTAAATTCAGTATCTCAGAAAATGTTAACCTTACTTAAAAACAAACAAAAAAATATAAAAAGATTTTCAACACAGAAATGCTGGACTAGTGAAAAGTATAAACATGTACAGAACTCAATACTCAGTCTGAGCTCCCTTTGCATGAATTACTGCAGTGGCATGGAGGCGATCAGTCTGTGACGCTGCTGACGTGTTTTGGAAGCCCAGGTTGCTCTCATTCATCTCTTCTACATTGTTGGGTCTGGTGTGTCATATCTTCCTCTTTGCAATACCCAATAGATTCTCCATGGGGTTTAGGTTGGGCAAGTTTGCTGGCCAATCAAGCAAATGCATACCATGGTCCTTTAACCAGGTATTAGTACTTTTGGCAGTGTGGGCAGGTTCCAAATACTGTTGAAAATCGAAATCAGCATCTCCATAAAGCTGGTCAGCAGAGGGAAGCATGAAGTTCTCTAAAACTTCCTGGTAGATGGCTGTGATGGGGGTTTTGTTAAATGTGAGCCAAAAGCATCAAAATTAAAAGAAATAAACACCAAAATAGAATATATATATATATATATATATATATATATATATATATATATATATATATATATATATATATAAATATAAAATGACATATATACACAATGCAATAAAATGAAGAACTTATCTGCCACACTGTGTGCTGTGTGTTCCTTTCCTGTGAACAGCTGGAAACCACAGGCATGGTAGATCTCTTCGGAGATCGCTCTAAGTATTAATTACATTTTGGTGATGATAAAATCTATCAATATTCATATGCTCGTGTCGCTCAGTGAGATCTGATTACAGCTGGATTACATGTTGTGATGCCCCAAAAAGTTTCATAAAAGAGCAAACAAAATAAATTGCAAACAAAATAAATGGATGGTCAGGGTGTGTGGTGCTGAATCTTTACAAACCAATCCTTTTATACAATGCCATCATTTTATTAACCTCTTGTCTAATTTGTCACATTTTACGTCTTTAAATTCATCAAAAATATGCAATTGATAGAAATGTAATTTCAAATCACAAAAATGATGCTGATCATCTGATCAGTCGAGGTTTGTATAGGTTATTCTTCTAATAAGTCAAGTTAAGTCAAGTCAAGTTTATTTGTATAGCGCTTTTCACAACAGACATCGGAAAACAGAAAACAACAGTGAAGGTGAATGGTGTGCGTTTGTCCCTGATGAGCAAGCCGTGGCGACAGTGGCAAGGAAAAACTCCCTTAGATGATATGAGGAAGAAAACTTGAGAGGAACCAGACTCAAAGGGGAACCCATCCTCATATGGGTGACATCAAGAGTTTGGTCATAAATCTTTCAACAATACAGAACAATTTGTGATCATCATAGATCCAGCATCAGCTTCTCCATGCCAGGGCCTTTAAACACTCGGCATCTACTTCTCCATGATCATCCATAGGTCCATAATCTTCACGAGGTGGGACGTGACTGGAGCTGGCCAAACCTCAGGAAGCCTCGGGATGGGGAGAGAAAGAGAAGCAGTGGAGAGGAATTAGCGTAGCTGCTGTTCATGATATTAACAGCACAAGTTGATAATGTGATGTGATCAGATGTTCTGGAGCACAAGGTTATGATGTGATGTGTGTTATGTGTAGGCTTTGCTAAAAAGATATGTTTTTAATCTACACTTAAACTGGGAGAGTGTATCTGAACCCCGAAAACTGTCAGGAAGACTATTCCAGAGTGTAGGAGCTAAATGTGAAAATGCTCTACCGCCTTTAGTGGACTTTGCTATTCTAGGAACTACTAGAAGCCCAGAGTTTTGAGATCTCAGGGAGCGTGACGGATTGTAGCGTGTTAAGAGACTGGATAGATACATGGGAGCCAAACCATTTAGTGCTTTATAAGTGAGTAGCAGTAGTTTGTAGTCTATTCGAAACTTAATAGGAAGCCAATGTAGGGACGATAAGATTGGGGTTATATGATCGTATTTTCTTGACCTAGTAAGAACTCTTGCTGCGGCATTCTGAACTAACTGAAGCTTGTTTATTAATGATGCAGGACATCCACCTAGTAATGCATTACAGTAGTCTATTCTAGAGGTCATAAACGCATGGACGAGCTTCTCTGCATCAGATATAGATAACATATTTCTTAGCTTAGAAATATTTCTAAGGTGAAAGAAGGCTGTTTTTGTAACTTGATTGATGTGATTTTTAAAAGATAAGTTGCTGTCTAAAATAACTCCCAGGTCTTTTACCGTTGAACTAGTAGTTACAGAACAACCGTCTAAATGCAGGCTGAGATGCTGGAGCTTCTGTGTACTATTTTTTGGGCCGATGAGCAAAATCTCCGTTTTATCAGAATTTAATAGCAGAAAGTTATGGGTCATCCAATCTCTTATTTCTTCAACACACTCAGTTATGCGAGCTAATTGAGCTGTATCGCCTGGTTTGGATGAAATATATAGCTGGGTATCATCAGCATAACAATGGAAGCTAATTCCATGCCTTCTAACAATATTTCCTAACGGAAGCATGTATATTGTAAAAAGCAGGGGTCCTAGAACTGACCCTTGTGGCACGCCATAATTTACTAGCATTATCCTGGATAGCTCTCCATTTAAATCTACGAAATGGTAACGATTGGACAGGTAGGATTTAAACCAGCTTAATGCCTGTCCCTGAATACCGATGTAATTCTGTAAGCGATCGAGAAGAAGATCATGATCTATAGTGTCGAACGCAGCACTAAGATCTAGTAAAACTAATAGGGAGATGTAGCCTTGGTCTGAAGCTAAAAACAGGTCGTTAGTGATTTTAACTAGAGCAGTTTCTGTGCTATGATGGGGCCTAAAACCTGACTGAAACTCTTCAAAGATATTGTTCTCCTGCAAGTGGTTACATAACTGGGCCACGACAATCTTTTCTAAAATCTTAGACATAAATGGGAGATTTGAAATTGGTCTGTAATTCGATAGCGTGTTTGGATCCAGATTAGGTTTTTTAATGAGGGGCTTAATAACGGCTAACTTGAGGGATTTAGGGACGTGACCTAACGATAGTGAGGAGTTAATAATATTGAGAAGAGGCTCACCAGCTGTATGGAACACTTCCTTCAGTAGTTTAGTGGGAATTGGATCTAACTGACATGTTGTTGATTTAGCTTTCATAATAGCATCATACAGCTCTTCCTGTCCTATACATGTAAAACAGTGTAGTTGAATAATAATGAGTGATTCTCATATGATACAAAAATGTTTGACCGAAATTCTCGCAAATACCACATTTTATTGTGAAAACAAGCATTTGCAGAAATCAAATTGTAAATACATTTATAATGATAAATAAATAGGCTGCCAAATCCTCAGAATTTTAATATTCATCTATATTTACAAACACACCCTTCCATAATGACCTACATAAACACGAGTAAAAAAATAATTTATTCTCTCCACCATCACTGTTCATTTGCTATATTTACAGGAAATGACCCCAGAGCTCCCTTGGAGTCGAGTATGCCACCAATCAAACGAAACCTGTTATCTGTCTTTCCCCTCTCCTGCTGTCATGGGAGGTCTCCGGCACACTCTCCTTCCTTGTGTGCTTTATTTAACCACAACCTCCTGTTTCCCTCTGCTCCATACAAAAAGCCTTGGCTTGATTGACAGGCGATGGCAGCATGGGGTCGACGCACTCAGGCAGGACACACACTCAGGAACAGAGAGCGAGGGGAAGCTTCAAACGGCATCACAGTCCTGTGACAGGCCTTCTGTTTAATGTAGGAGTTAATGTATGCGGTGCGTGGTCTAAATACTGTGCGTGACCTGCATGCTACTCGTAAGGCTGCCAGACTGAGAGACAGAATGAGAGAGAGAGAGAGAGAGAGAGAGAGAGAGAGAGAGAGAGAGAGAGAGAGAGAGAGAGGCACCCACCCACTGAATGCGAGTCACAGTAGAATGAGGGCAAAGAGTAAGTGATGCTTCAGGCGGAAAACTATTAAGATGATTTGGGAATGAATAACCACGTTACCTATGGTTTGTTTGTATACTTCCAGGGTCAGAAGGCCTAATGTCTAATGAAGACTAAATCAGAAAGTAATAAACCTGCAAATTACGGCTTCAACTACGGTCAGAGCCGCTGGTATTGAATAACAGTCATCACCTTCTGACCAATCAATTTTATATTCAGATTAAATCTTTTGGCATTTTGCAGACACCCTTATCCAGAGTGACCTACGAAAGTGCTTTGAAGTCTCGATAGAGGAATAAATTAACACTGATTTACTTGGTTGCAAACTTAAGATACCATGAGCCTTAAACTCCGTTTGTGAACATTTTGTCCTCAAAGTTGATGTTAGAAGCAGCGTAAGGATTGGAGCGAGTTTGACACATTGTGACCTCTAGACGACTGGGTCAGAGCATCTCCAAAACTGCAGCACTTGTGGGATGTTCCTGGTCTGCAGTGGTCAATATTTATCAAAAGTGCTCCAAGGAAGGAACAGTGGTGAACCGCTCAAACTGCTGAAGAAGTTTATGCTGTTAATGTTAGATGGGGCAAGTCTGTTTTAGCAGCAAAAGGGGGACCAAAACAATATTAGGCAGGTTATGCCTGATCGGTCCAAATGCTAGTTGAAGTGGTTCAGAAAGAGCTAGGGTTTTCAACCATCGCTTGACTATGTGACAGTGACTATGTTGGTACATCTAGAAGTTCATTCCACCACCTCGGTGCCAGAACAGAAACGAGTCTTTATGTATACCAACCTCTTTCTCTGAAGGAGATGGTGGGACCAGTTGAGCAGTGCTAGCACATCTGAAGGAGTGTGGTGCAGTGTGAGGAGTGACCAGAGTTTTGAGGTAAGAGGGGCTGGTCCATTTTTGACTTTGTAGGCAAGCATCAGGGTTTTGAGTGCAGCTAGTGGAAACCTACCATGAACCTACCATGAACCTACCATGAAGTCATAAAGTCACATTTTGGAGAGGATGCAGCAGATTAAAATGGACGAGAATTTTGTATGTTGTATAAAAGGAACTGATAAGAGTGTGTCACATTAGCAACATGTGAAGAAGAGGTCACTTTTGTACGTCGCTCTGGACAAGGGCATCTGATAAATTCCACAAATGTAAATGTAAATGGACAATTGATTGTCCATGGTTTCCCCAAGTGACTGAAGGGGAGACCGGAGAGTCTTGTAAAAATATCATAAGATCCTGACCTGGTGATGAAACACCAGGGATGACCAGCAGTTTAGCTTATCTGAGATTGCGTTTCGGCTGATGAGCAGTGATCCATCCACCAGACGTCCGAGATCCAACCAGATTGCTTCAAATGAAATGACTGTGTAAACACTTCAGCCTTTCCCATTTGAAGTCAATCCCTGTTTGTCTTTAGCAAATATTATTCAAATATTTAATTACATAAAAGAAAGCACAAGTGACTTTCATTACTCAAGTGTCCTTGGCTCATGTGCAAGGATAAGAAAAAGCCTAAAAGCAAAAATAAATTGAAGCAGCTAGGTCCTCATAAGCACTTGAAATAGGTTGTGTTTGTGTGTGTGTGTGTGTGTGTGTGTGTGTGTGTGTATGGGGTGTGTGTGGGATCTGAACACACAAACACTAAAAGCATCTGGGAATTTAAGATGGCTGTGTTTGATCCACAGCAGGAGTCTGATTCTAATTGGGTGTCGCTTTGAAGACGGGGCGGTGTAATTGTTTGGTTTGTGGTGTGAGGGTAATCCGGGAACAGCAAACTCTACAAGAGACACGAGGACACTGAGGTCATGCTGGATAATGTAATTTCATGGACGATTGCAATTCTGAGCAGCTTTATTTATTCCTAGTGCTGTGCCATGTTTCCCAAGAGGCCAAACTCATCCTTCTGTCCACTCAACCGATTCATTTAAAAGAGTGATTTGTTAGACTTTTATCAAGTCCAAGAACATGGATTCTGTTTGCTCTAGTACTTTCTTCTCTGGTAATTTAATTTCACTTAGCTGACTTAACATATGCCACAAAAGCAAGGACAAAAAATTATATCAATTTGGCTCACCAGAGCACAACTCTAGATTCCCAGCCAGATTTCTGGGTTCTTTTAACTTCCTTTATAAACTTCTAGTTCTTTTAGCTGTACCTCCATAAAACTCTCCCGGTTTAAGCGCCAAATAAAGATGTATCTTTTTAGCAAGGCATACACATAATACATCATAACCTTGTGCTCCAGTACATTTAATCAAATGCACATTATATCATCTTGTGCTTGTTAAACAGCAGCTACGCCAATTCCTCGCATTACTTCTCTTTTACCTACCCATCCTAAGGCATCCAAAGGTTGCACCAGCGTGTGTGCCATCTAATGAAGATTTCGGACCTTCAAAGAGAAGGGCCTTAGTCAGGGAGGTGACCAAGAACCCTAATGTCACTTTGAAAGCGCTCCAGCTTTTTTCTGTAGAGAGAGGAGAACATTGGCACATGACAGCCTTCCTAGAGTTTGCGAAAAGGCATCTGAAGGATTCTCAGATTATGAAAAACAAAGATTGATCTCTTTGGTCTGAATGCAAAGCGTCATGTCTGGTGGAAACCACGCTCAATACCTGGCCAATATGTCCCTCAAGTGAAGCATGGTGGTGGCAGCATCATACTGAGGGCATGTTTTCAGTGGCAGGAACTGGGAGACTGATCAGGTTAAAGGGAAAGATCAATGTAGCAATGTACAGGGATCCAACCTTACCTAACTTAGAACCTCACTTTGCTAACACCCTCAGCTAATGAACACAAATGTCCACAAACACACCTTAAAATCTAGTCGAACATCTTCCCAGAAGAGTGGAGGAAATTATTAAAGCAAATTGGGACTAAATGTGGAATGCCATGCTCGAAAAGCACACGCCATACTAATGTCTGGGTGTCTGCAAACTTTTGGCAAAATAGATTATTTATCAATTTTTAAAATCCACTGTTGTTTGACTCAGACCTTGGCTTGGGGACATCTCCAAAAGAAGATATAGATATGGAAGAGTCCTGGTTAAGCTTCCTATTCTGCAGTCAGTGTGACCTCCTCAAGGAAAAGCATAGGGAAAATGATAAATGAATGCTTTGTGAAGATGAACTCTCCATGGACCTGCTTCTTCAATTTGATCGCATTGAATGTTAATGAGTTTTAATTTCGGTTACTTAGTAACAGGTATATTTTCAAACCCAGGTGGATTATCACATTTCATTTAATAGTTCCAGAGTGCACATAAAGTGGGAACAAAGCATGTCATTTTTGACTTATTTGACTATTTTTGACTTTGTTGTGCATTAAGCATATTGATCATGGCTCTCTGTGCTGTGAATTAAAAAAATTAAACAGCCAAAAAACTCAGGGTATGCTGTTATAAGATTTGGCTTGTGAGAGATACGCCACAGTAAATTCACCTGAATGCGATGGTTATGTCAATTTATTACAAGGTTTATAAAGCAATTCGATGACTTTATGGTGCTTGGGGAAGACATTTTCCATATTACTTTTTACTTTCCCATTAATACTAAAAGGGCAGCTTTCTGGAAATGCAGTTAAATCTTGATATATACAGTTCACAGATCTTGTCCTTCGTTTCTCTCTTAGTACTGTGCCGATCCTTAAGCATAAGCCATAAAAGCTTGTTTTATCTCTGCAATCTCCAGGTATGTCTAAGGTATAGGACCTTCAGGAGATGTTTGTTTATAGCAATAAAAATTTATTTATTAATTTATTTTTTGCCATTCAGTATCAAATCAAAACAAGGCTCCTGATTTCAGATTTCTATCATGAACATTGAGGTATTGGGGAAATTGTGGAACTGTAACATTGTACACTTACTAGGCTCAGAACCGGGGTCATGTCAGAATGAAAGTCATATTCTTATTAATGAATTACTCCATCTGCTTGGTTTTGTCTAAAGCAATGAATAAATAAGCTCTGCCATATTTGGAGATGAGAAAACACATTTATTTTGAGCAAAACCAACTCTTAATTCTTTTCTCAAAGCATTAACTCTTCTGCTCTAAAGACATAAAGACAAATCTACCCATGAATTTGACAGACTTCCCAACAATGTAAACTTCCTCCAAATGTGGTATACATTTTTTTAAATATTGAACAGGCAAGGGTTCCTAATTTGTAGTTCTTGCGCAAACTACTGTATAAAGGGAGTTGTTTTATGGAAGCCCATTTCCACCACATAAAAACCTATTCTTATAATTCTTACAATTCTCTTTCTGCAAGAACATTTGAAGGTTTTTAGTAGAAACCATTGAATAATTAAAGATATCTCAAGAAACTAATTTTTCCCCCTAACAGATGTTTAGAACTCTGGCTTGTAAGATATAGTAAGTGATAAATTACCAGCCAAGGTCATGGTTCTACACTTATGACTAGAGGATTGAATCAAGGACTTTATTTTTTTGCAATTCTGCCTTTTTTTTAACCAATCGGGCAGCGTCTCTCACTCTGTAGTGCCAGAAAGCTTTACACAGTAAAAATAAAATAGGCTACAACAGAACAGACACAGCTATTGTAGCCTTAGCTCCAGTCTGCTATGTATACACATTGCATTTTAACATTAAAGTGGAAACAGAAATGATAGCTCAAGATATCTCTTGGTTGTTAGAAAAGAACTCAAGAAGTAGAAATTGTGAAAAAAATAAGTTGGAAAAGCGAGAAATAAAATCAGATTTGCCCCAAAAAATAAGGGGAAAAAGAATCAGAATTGCGAGAAATAAAGTCTAAATTAGACAAACCTTTTTTTATGTGTTTGAAACCGGGTTCTATACTGTTTTCTTACCATAATCTTTTTATTGCGCTAATAATCTATCCAATGAGGTCTAGGAAAACTATACAAATAGTATCTTTTCCATTAACCGTTGCTGGAAACACTACCCTGTTTAAGTTGTCTGGAATGACAGTCCAATGGCTTCATTGTGTCAAAGTAAGCAATGTTTGGCAAATGATCAGACTTGTAAGGGTGCAAGTTCCATACATGGTCTGGAGGACCCCATCTTACACATTATAGCATTTTCCCTTGTTTAACACACCACATTCTATTAATCTAACTAATGAACAGCCCTGAAAAGGGGTATCTTTGGATCTTTGTACCATATTTCAGAGTTTTTGATCAAGCCCCAAAACTGCCAGATCTGGCCAAAAATCCTAAGAGGCCCAATGTGAATACATCGTTTCTAGTGAAATATATCTTCCCCCCCCCCTCCTTTGGGAAGCAAGATTTCTTCCAATCTGCTCATAAAAATGGAGGAAAAACTCACCATGTAACCAATTACACTTTAATTGAATTCCAAATCCCAAGTGACAGCTGGCAGCATATGATGTGTTTAAATAGAAATTTCTCAATATACTCTTTGGGGACCCTGTATTGGTGCTGATTTTTCTTCTACTTCATTTCCATCCTCACCTGGTCGAGCCAGGTAATTAAATGCTCTAAATGGCCAGTTGGCTCAGATGTGTCAGAGATTGGAGCCGATTTGTGTCCCTGAGGCCTCGAACAGAAACCTGTAGTTTAGCAACTGTACATCAGCAAAATACAACTACAGTGGCTCAGGAAATCCTGACAAAGTGCACAGGTTTCATCATGAGCATACACTCCTGCCTGCAGACCCCCGTATGAGTGCATAGAGTCTGTGTAATTAGGCCTTGAGGATGCACAGTCTCAATTAATCCAGAGATTTAGACTGCAGGGTGTATTTGATTCAGCACAGTTATGAACATTAGGTTGTGGTTGTGTCCTCAGTGGTGTAACCTAGGCACAGAAATAGCGAAGATCTAAAAAGAGAAAGGGGAGGAGGCGACTAAGAGAAAGTACATGATTAATTCCTGGGAGGGATAGGACGGGAGAAAGATGGAAGATGAAAGAGGTGAGGGAAACGAAAAGTGCAAGGGAAGCTTGTACCACGTAGTACGACTAATGTGACCCATAATTTTACATTAATTATAAGACTATATATAATGACAGGATCATTTGTAAGAAGCTAACACCGTCGTAAGTGTTTGGCCCTAGGAACTCGGTGGCATATTAGCAGTTATGCTTGTGTGTCAGTAACAAGAGTTTTCACTCTTATATCACACAGGGCCTAACAAAAAAAATAAAAGTAACCAAAGAAAAATGTTTTATTGTGTTTTGCATTATATTCTTGTTTGGCCTGGGCTCCAACGGGTGGTGAAAACTCCCCAACACGACACTGGTGTTCAACTACCCTCTACCACAAACGCTGCCTATGAGGGTGAAGAACATTATCAACATTATCAAAGAACACCCCTCACCCCAGCCATGGACTGTTTACTCCTCTATAGGAGGAGACACTATAGGAGCCTTCGCTGTCGCACCAGCAGACTCAGGAACAGTTTCTTTCCCTCAGCTTTCAGCCTATTGAACTATATAAATTATGATATTTCCATACACTCGGCCAACTTAACACTACTCAGAAATGCCCTATACATGATCTTCATACTGTATACTTACATTGTTTCCTACGATGCCTTCAAATGTTACACATTCTTTTACTGTTGCACAAATTACAACATTTCACCAACATTTCAGGTTGCCTTTTGCACTCTTATTGTAACTGGCCATTATATATCTACATACTTCATTTCTAATAATGTAACTAAAACCAAATTCTTAGACAACAGCACTGAGCTGCTCTCTGCACCTGTACCTCATACTTTGCACTCCTATAATACATCATACATTATACATATTATATATAATATGTTTTTGTATGATAAGTTGGCCTGTTGATCCCTGTTGAATGTCCCATTGGACTTATATTCTACTTCACGGATACCTCTGGGAAGCTTATACAGTATCTAACATTTGGCTTGGCATCCCTTTTCAGTGGGTTGCCAAAGTGACCACTAAGAAACACAGCGGAGAAAATATATCATTATACCTACCTACCTGCTAATTTTGCCCCCTTGAATCCTCGTCAAGGAATTGTCAGAATTTGAACCCAGTATTTATTTATGATGTGTAATTTCAGTACCAATGGTTAACTGGGCCAGTTAACTGAATACTTGGTAAAAATATAGTAAAACCAAAAAACCTATATAATGTATGTAACCTATATAATGGTAAATAGTAGTAGTAAATGCTGCTTAGACAGGAAGGAAATCTTAAGCAATTTTTTATGTGGACTCTTTCTTATATCCTGCCACAGCAGCATTTGACAGCCTTTGATTTGTTCTGTTTCGCTGTTTATGTACAACTCAGTCACTAGGAACAGGTAAACAATTGAACACCACTGTATCTTAAAGCTTACCATGCCCTGTTTATTATTATGTTCTTGTAAAACTTCACCAGCATCTCAATTTTACCCTGTACAGGGCACCTAGTATCATAACTAGCATCATCAATCTTTTATAGCTGTCCGTAATGTGAAGGGGACAGCGCTTAGCTAGCTTAGCCATTTCCCAGAGTAGTTAAGCAATTTAGACGTGTCGTGAATTCTATTAGAACATGTTTAGAACGAGACCTGTGTTGCGACGTGAAGGTTATTCATCTGAAAGTGTAAAAGTCATTGTGGAGAAGCGGTAACTCTCAGTCGCTTTCTGCTTTAGGAGATGATTTGCTTAGCTTCACAGGGCGCCGAGGGTAATTGGTTTTTTTGTACCACATGTTTTTTTTTTTTCGTTTTTTTTCGCCCAGTTGTGAGATACCCTCTTGTCTTTCTCTTCCTTATTTGCGTTCAGCCCGACTGAAAATTGCTTTCTCCACAGCAGCTGAGGCATGTCTCATCCGGAGAGAGAAAGCATGTGGCCAGACACTCTTCTTTATCTATAATTCTGACTTTTGTAGCTTTTTTTCATATATTAAAATAAAAATTTAATTGAGCCATGCAACAATTGTTTTGTATTGTTTGGACTTAACATTCTAGACCAAAAAATGTGTAGTCACTACAATTCCACGGATTTTTGTTATTCTATTAATACTAAATTATTTGGACTACTTCTTTTTCTTCTTCCTACGGGGCCAAACTTTACAAATAAAAGCGTAGACATTATTACACCTTTTCATGGCCATAAAATGTAACAAAAAACAGAAAAAAAACCTGCTTTCGTCTTATGTTGTCTGTCACATTTTTTTTTTAAAGAAAATGCTAAAATACATAATTAAAAGAAAAAAATTTTAAATGCAAAGCAATATAAATTCCCTATTACTGTAAAAATCTGTTCTTTCTTTTAGATACTCTAAATTTTTTTTCAATAAAAATACAAAAACTTTGTTACTGTACTTAAATAGATTTTTCTGGATCAGTACTTTTCTTCACTATTTATTTTTTGGACAAATCTTTAATTTTCCTTATTACGCCGGCACGTTTTGTGCCATTTTTTCCCTCATGACACCGAAACAAACTTCAATTACTGTCCTTTTTGATTGTACAGAGAAGAGCAAAACCGAATCTGTAAAGGGTCTACTTTTATTTGTACACACTCATAATAACAACAAAACGCTGTGCTTTTTTAAAATAAAGAAAACAGACAGGGGGCGCTCTTTAAATATTTGCCTCACAAGACATAACAAACATATGAATAGAAGCTAATTTACATTGAATACAAAGATTCCTTGATTATGTAATCCCTTTGTAATTTAGAAGAGGTGCAGTTTCTCTAGTATCACCTCATTACCCGTCCGTGTGGAAACAGCAAAAGTTCCATTTGGTGTCCTGGTTATTTATGTACTTTAAAACACCATATTCACTTTAAAACATATATTAGTATATATGTTTTCAATATTTTGTCTTCATGCTCTATATCAGAGGTCTCCTACTGGCCGACTCTAGGTCCGAATCCGGACTGCAAGATACGTCCAGCCGGAAGTGAAGCCTTTTCACATAATGAAATAAATATTTGGCTATTTTCTAATAAAATCAAATTTATATCAGGCCAGATATATATATCAAGGTCAGATCAGTAAAGCAGTAGAGCCGCTACTACAGTTACGGTGTTCACTGTTGCTATGATCAGACATGCAGTTGTGCGTGCAGTGAAGGCACCAGAGAGCGAAGTGCAAACAGATGAAACTTTGAAAAACAATGCCATTCTCAAAAATAGGAAAAGTTCATGCTGAAAACCGAGTTTTTCGAGATAAATGGGTGAGAAAATCCGCATTTATTCTTCCTGCATCGAGCTCTAAAAGGCCTGTGTGTCTCATTTTATCCGAGTCTTTTGCGGTTGTCAAAAGTGGAAACATTAAATGCCATTACAAAACTAAACATAGACACTTTGAAGAAACTTACCCTCAGCAGTCAACAACGAGCATATGAGTGTTCACTGGGAATACAGTGGATTTTAGGAAAACATAAACAATAACATAACAAGCCTGTTACAGATTTTATTTGAATTTCATTTAAGGTTATTTACATTTTAATGGACTTTAAGGAACTGTACAAATTGACACAAAAGGGTTTCTTGCACTTTTTCATTTTTCCAACACTGGCACATTATTTTTGCCTGTTTTTGTTTCTGAATGACATTGCTGATTATTTTATCAATGCAACTTAAAGCGTAGTAGAGTGCAATTTTAAACATTAGATATATTTAGTTAGGTAAAGAAAATAAGTGTGGAGTTTAAATGTGATATGAGATTTGTTTCCTTTTTTCTTTTATTTATCTTTTTCTAGTCCTTTTATTCATTTATAATGTCTACACTAATTTCTTTAGTCTGGCAAAAAGCATCAATTCATGTTTTTAAGTATATAATTGTCCAGACCTCAGCTGGCAAGGAGGGTTCATTTACTGGACCTCAAGAAATTTTAGTTGTCTTAAAAAAATGCGTTAATAACAATTATGCAAATTCAATTTAACAGCACTAATTTTATTAATGGCTAATTAATGCAGCACGCATTTCTCTTTGACCATTTTAATTACAAATATAAATAAATAAAAATAAAAGAGGCGAAATTAAAGCCTTTATTGCAACACACGTTTATGTCCTTTTTTTATTTAGATATAAAGAAAAATATTATACTCCAGTGAAAAATATTATTTAATCACTAAATATTGTTTTTTTTGAAGTCTCAAATCAAGCCCTGAAAACCGCCATAATGGACACATCTGGAAACATAGCAAAAGTTCGGTTTGGTGTCTTGTTGTTTTACATACAGTGAAACCTTGGTTTGCGAGTATTGTGCATTTAAAGATGAGCAAAAAATTTGATAAAAATTTAACTTGCATTATGAGCGATAATTTGCATTGCAAACATCGAGCATCACGTGAACAACATGGAAAAAGGCTTGTGCTCAACTGAGACGATGGTTCTTTCTCTCTCGCTGCATAACACAGTGGGAGCTTAGGTCAGCTTTCCGTGTATTCGTTCTAATTCGGTGTGTATCCCTCGTACAGGCAGCATTTCTGCGAACGTACTGTTTACTATAGTCTTCTGACCATGTGTTTTAATTCTCCTTCCAAGCAATAGCCCTTCTCCTCCTCCTTTCCTCTCATCTCCCTCATGCCATCCACGACTCTTTTAAATGGTGAAGTGCATAGATTATCGTGGGCTCAATGCCATTATTGTCAAGAACTGCTACCAACCTCACCTCTACCGCCTCCGGCCAGACAGAAATACCCAGTAGGAGAACGGGAGATCCTCCCAGTTGCGCTTTTAGGTGCTCCAGTGGTGCCACAACTCCCCATGTTCTGTCATCCTGGCCCATCATTCCCCTCACCAAACCACCATCCACTAAGGAGACTGCCCAGCTTCTGCTCCAATATTTGTTCTGCTTACACGGTTTCCCGTGCAATAGCGTGTCTGACAGGGAACCCGAATTTTCTGCTAATTTCTGGAAGGAATTTTGGTAGCACCTGGGCCTCCAAGCTTATCTCGGTAAAATATGCCCACAACTGCCACTCGACTCTTACACTTCCAGGTCACCTACGGCTACCAACCTCCCTTGTTTACCACCTATGAAGCAGAGACATTGGTCCCGTCTGCACTGGCTCTGTTTTAATGCCTGGGCTGTCCACTCTAGACCTCCCTCTCAAAGCTGTCTGCAAGAATCTCCCTCCATGCTTCTCCCCATTTCTAAAGTTATCAACCCCAAGGTTTTTGGCTCATCATAATTTTAATAGATATCAATCCGTGTTTGAAATCATTCTATTAATAGATTGGTGGCCTAATAGTAACATTAGTTTGTTCACATAAGCTGAGTTGGTTAGGGAAAAGTAAAATGATAATTGGCACAATATAGCCATAATAAATCATAGCACTTTGGATACTTAAGTACATTTGAAGGAACTTTTATTGGAGTAATATTTTCCAGAGAATGGCAAGTGTCATAGTATTTAATATAAACAGATTAATGGGATTTATTCTATATAGAATAACCTAAAGATTAGCACATGAAATAAGCTGTCAAAACAGCTGCATGAAATCTCGTGACAGTGTATGATGTCTATGACATGCTTACTGTAAGTCTTAGGACACAAAGTTCAGCCAAATGAAAAAAAAGGAAGCATATAAATGATGAATTTTTTAAAGGATGTTTTCAATGAAATAAATTAAGTTAAATAAAATTATTATTTAATTTTAAGCTTAAATTATACAAAAAATAAAGATTACGCAATTGCACAGAAGTACACAAATGTTTTAAGGTAGACAAATGTTTGATGTCCATCATTTAGCAAAGCACTTCTAAAGCTGTAGGAGGGAAATACAGTACCTCCAGCAGCTTCAGAAGCTAAGACCTTCTGCTGAAAATATCTCCAAGGTGTCTTTTGAGGGACCAGGAAAGAAAACAAATGTTGCAGGCAACAACTGAGGAAGTAAAAAAAAATTTATAGTTGTTCTGTGGTGGTCCGGGGGAGAATTGTCTGGGGTGGCCATGACATAGGAAACCCCCCTTCTTGTGTACCACCTTTATGTGTTATGTCACAAAGCAACAATGGTGGAGAAGTAATAGGGTAAGCAACAACCATGACAAGGCTAGAGAAGGCAATATTTGTAGATGAGCAAGGGAGCTGAGGCACAGGAGGGCAAAACTATGTACCCAACACAGCAAGTTATGTGCTTAAGGTATCCGTGGAATGATTTCCTCACCCAAGTAGAGAGGAGGAGTTGTGCAAGGGAGTGGAGTGACATCCTCGGCTGAGCAGGGAGGCAGAGGGACCTCCTCAGTGAAGTAAGGATGGGGGTGTAATCATTGGATATTAAAAAACAAACAAAAAGGGAAAAAAAAATGTAACAACAAAGTAAAGGGCTGCATTGGGATTGGGATCCTGTGGGTCCCGCAGGAACCAATGCAAATATCATGTGAGCAGATTTTTTTTTACCTTTGCCGTGGGGGGAAGTAGGCAGTTAAACAAATATAGTGTAAGTTTCACTATCCCACAGATCCTGTGATTTGTCATAGGCATAAATACCGAGAATTGAGTCAACAAATAATATGGAGAAGAAAATGTAAACAGGTATTTACATCACAAAATGGAAACAAGGCGAGTCCGACATTTGTCTGTTATTATTCTGTAAGTTAATCGCAGCCTTAACATTTGTGAACAGACAGAAGTTGTGACAGAATGTTTGCAGGAGCAGACACAAAAATCACGAGAGCAAGCGGAAACAGGAAACACACGTTGCATAACTAGGTGGTAATGGTCAGAAATTCAATATAAGCGGGGTTAATATAACAGTCCATGGTTTTACAACAAAGGGTTAAGGTAATCCTAGGCAAGGCGAAGGAATCTTAAACAAGAAAATGAAAGCTATCCACAATGGAAACAGAACCCACAACCGAACCATGCTGGGTGGGTTTATAATGCTATATAACAATGTAATTTTTTTGGTATTTTTTTCCCCAGGTGTTCCATCTCCCTAAGTCTTGAATCAGAAAAATGTGGTTGTGTAATAGCCAACACTCGCTAGGATTGATAGTAATTGAGGTCTTCTAGGGCAGAAAGCCTTAATATGTTTAAAGCCGTAGACCAGCCAATACACCAGCCTGTAAAAAATCTTTTCATTTAATATAACGTGTGTCTGGGTATCTAGACACATTTAAAGCTTAAACTTGAAATCAAATGATAATAATTTTTTTTTTAATTGTATTCCCTTCTTATTGTAGTCATAAGTCAGCTTTAGTTCTCTCTTCACCTCGGATTCATATTAGATGAAATTTGCAGCGTGAAGCACATGAATATTCGAACTAAAGGATCTCAGCCTGAGACAGCAGAGAGAGCGGTGAGTCATGAATTCATGAGAAACAGATGCTGGTTTGTAAATTCACTCAGTTCAGAGTTTGCTCTTTTTGACTGTAATTAGTAGGGATGATAAACGTGGAACACGAACAAGGTTGCAATAAATCAGTTTGAATCAAGTATTTTTTTTATAAGGCTAATAAACATGAACCCAAAGTAAAATGTGTATGAATGTATAAGACAATACCTGATTGATGACAAAGACATTTCTGGTGCAGCTGAATTCCAGTGTTTATATTATAATTCCACTATAATTATTAGACTATTATTATACTTGCTCTAGTACATAATTGATTTTTGTAATTACAACTTGTTCACCAAGATTTTAATGGTGGACATTTAGAAGGCCAACATCTTATCTACTGAGCTGCCACTTCCTATAATCAATGCTTAACAATAAACAGTATTGGAACATTATGAATTATTTTGATTCTGATACTGTACTTCATGCTGTCAGTGCTTCCCCAGACTCTGGTTCCTGTTTAGCATGCCTGTGGTAACTCTTTGTTTTTTAGTATGACCAATAAATGAAAAGTAGTTGCTCAGTGTTTAAAGTGTTGTTCTTTGTTTCAGAAGGTCATGAGTTCAAATCTTAGCACCACCAAGATGCCACTGCTGGGCCCTTCAGCAAACTCTTACCTCAACTGCTCAGATTTTTAAATAATATGATTGTAAGTCTCTGGATAAGGGGTGCCTTCCAGATACTCCAAATATAATCAATATTAGAAAACATTTAACAGAGTGCATCTCTACTTTTACTTAAGTACATGATATGTGTACTTTGTCCATCACTGGTCATTGAGGCAGAGCAAAGCTAAACAGGAGGGCAAAACAACGGCCTCAACTGAGCCGGAGGTAAAGCAGATCAGTAGAGTCAAGAATCAAGAATCAGTAGAGTGATGTCCACAGGGGGGATAATGTCCTTAGCTGAGCAACGGGGTGGAAACATTGGACAGTATAAAACAAAAACTGAGAAAAGATCAATTAGTACTGGGGTGGCAGCTCAGTGGTTAAGGCTTTAGAATCCTGCACAAAAGGTCAAGGGTTCAAGCCTCAGCATCACCAAACTGCCACTGTTTGGTCCTTAAACAAGGCCCTAAACCCTCAACTGCTCAGTTGTATGAAGAGTTACATAAACGTAAGTTGCTCTGGATAAGAGCATCTGGCAAAATGCCATTAATGTAAATGCTAATGTTAGGCAAGTTAAAGGAAACTTGAGAAAGAAAATAAAAGCTATCCACAATTGAACCAAACTAATCACTATTAAATCCATTGAATTGTCCAGCCAGATACTGTATTATTCCTCTCCAAACTGTTACCACAAAAGTTGGAGGCACACAATTGTATCTTTGGATGAGGTAGCATGACATTTTCCCTTTACTCAAACTAGGAGACAAACTTATTCCAGCATGACAATGCCCCTGTGCACAATGAAGATTTGCTTTATATGGGTTGGAGTAAAAGATCTTCTGCTATAGATCTCTGACCTCAACCCTTCTGAACACTTTTGGGATAAATGTGAACACTGCACCCCAGGCCTGCTCACCTCACCTACATCAGTACCTGACATTACTAACACCCTTGTGGCTGAATCTCTCAAAAATCTCCCCAAACACACAACAAAATCTAGTCATTTTGAGAAACCTTATCATTACATTTCAATGTGTAATATGCTACATTTTGCTTCACTATATGTCAAAGTAAAAAGCATTACTTTTGATACTTAAGTCTATTCAAAAGTTCTGGTGTAATTGACTCAAGATTTGTACTTTGTACTTTTACTCAAGTACAGGAACTGTGGATATATCCAACTTAAAAATGTTTACTTTTAATTGATAGGGGTACTAATGACTATCATAGACTTTTTTCTTTGTTTTTAATAGGTGTGTTAATCGACATTGGCATGTACAAATTTGGATGCTTTATGCAAATCTTCTTCTTTCAGCTTCTCCCATTAGGGGGCGCCACAGCGGATCATCCGTCGCCATTAATCCCCCCCTCCCCCGTCCTCTACATCTGCCTCTTTCAACCCAACTACCAGCATGTCTTCCCTCACCACATCTATAAACCGCCTCCTTGGACTTTCTCTTTTTCTC